>NC_049235.1:45195944-45498974 GCF_011100685.1 Canis lupus familiaris
TCAGGTTGTGATCCCAGGGTCCTGGGATCGAGTCCCACATATGGCTCCCCATGGGAAGCCTGCTTCTCCCTCTGCCTGTCTCTGCCTCTCTCTCTCTCTCTGTCTGTGTGTGTGTGCCTCTCATGAATAAATAAATAAAATCTTTAAAAAAATCAATCAATCAATCAAACCACTTTATCAGCTTGGAAAAGAGGAAGAAGAATGTGGAAAAGTACTATAGAGTTTGCAGAACATCTGAAAAGCCCAAAGAAAAACAATTCAAGCAGTGCAGAATACATTTTAATATCTGGGAATCTCAAATCTTGTTATACAGAGCCAGGCAGCCCAATTCCTGTTCCCACCACCACCAAGTTTGGCTCATTTATGGTTATGAAGAAAAATAGAAAAGAGGGGGAAAAAAAATCCACCATCAGTAAGTAAAAAAGTAACTGTCTTTCTCATAGTCTCTATGTATTTTCTTTAAATGAAACACAAACAAAAACAAAGAGTCATCAGAAATTTGATAATGGCAAATTTTAGGGCATTATTTTTGATAAACTAATAGTTCATGGATACTATGCAAATCTCAACTGAAGGTTGGCAATCTGACCAGAATGTATCCTTGTTCGGGGATAATATCACATAAAGTGATACTGTTGTTCCAACGCAAAAATCACCCCATTGTCTCTATCATTACAAAAGTGTCAGGAGTAAGGCATAAATGCCAGCATTCTGGCACTAATCTAAGGAAGACACTGAAAATTAGGGCAGGGTATTTTTAAACCAATAGACTTGTAAACCTATACTTGGTATATAATGTTCTGGCTCACTTTGCCAGCGGTCATCTGTTGCAGATGCTTCAGGAGAGGGCTGTTGGAAACAACACATCAAGTGTAGAAGACACATTCAAAAATAGAAAATGCCAGCCTTGGAAGTATGAACCGTCTTCATAGGAAGTTTTGAAGTTTTAAAGTCTTTGGAATTTTTCATGTCGACTAGTAAGCGTGGAAATGGGAAAAGAATTACTCTGTGTGCTTTCACTATGAGGTTAAGTGTTCATTACACAGAATATGTAGGACAAAGCTAAAGACGGAAGCAAGAGGTAAGAACTTGACTGGAATAGCACAAAGTTGATAACAGAAAAGTTTTAGCGATTGTGGTATCTATCTCCTTCTGAGATCATTAACTTAATCTTGAAAAGATGTTAATCAAATCAATGACTTAAAATTTCTATGTCTACATGAAAAAACTTTACTTGCCTTTATCTGAATGCAAATTGAATATTTTTAAATATCCACCTGACTGTCTTATGTGAAAGTGAGAAAGATTATGTTCACCAATATCTTTGGCTTAAAAAGTTGTGATTCTGCTTCAATTGTGATACTTGCAGAGACAGTTACACTACACAACAATAAGGTAATGAAATTTTGAATGGTAAACTGTACATTACTTACATAAGAAAAGGGCACGTATTACTATAATTTGGACAGGGTACCAGCAACGGTATTAAACTTCCAAATGAATCCATTTTTGTTACATTTTTCCAGCAACTGTATTACTTGACCTAAGCTTATATTTTTAATAATGACACTTTCTTAGGGTGATTAGCACAAGAAAGATCAAACATAAATTTGTCATTTCAGTAGCATTGTAAATCAGTTTCTTGGAGCATTTAAATAATTCTCCCTAATTAGACTTTTCAAGGCAGCAGTGAGAAAAAACAAAAAACAAAACCCAAACTGAAAAGTGAAACTTTCTCAATACACACGTAAGACAAAAATGAAACTGAATATTCTCAGGTCTTTCCTGAGCCTGTTGGGCCGAAGAAGAAAAGATAGGAAGGGAAGAGAAGGAAATAAAAGAGAGGAAAAATAGATTTCAAAGGCTAGTTATTTAAAAATTGGCAATTTACACCACTTTTCTTAGGCAGTAAAACTTGGCTTCTTAGTCAGAATTTGATGGATACTTAAAAAAACACATGATTTCAGAACTTAGAATTTATTCATATATCCTCTCCACCCCCACTGTCCTAATATCTAATAGCATTTTTCAAGCGGAGTAAACCAAGACACATGGAAATTAAGTAATTTATACTGATTACACTTAGGGCACTCTGAGTTCTGTCCTTGAATTTGTCCTAGAACAGCAGCACAGGTGGTAAGCAATATCTAGAGATGCAGGGCTTGGATATAGACTGCCAATAAAAACCAAATAAACTGTTTACAGAAATGGTCTGCTGCATTATCTAATTTTCCTCATTAAGAAAAAAAAAACTATAAAAAATAAGGTAAATTCAATTATTTAAATCTAAGCCACAACATTCTAGGGTTTTATAGTAATATATGTTTGAACCATAATTTTCTTTTTTTTTGAACCATAATTTTCAGTGTACAATTCATTAAACTTTAGAGACTATAATCCAGCTTTTATCAATTCATAAAACATATCATATAATCCTATTCCATAGTATCTTAGATAAAACGCACACGCACAAAATAAAAATTAATTATTACTAGGCATTATATATGATTCCAAGGCATAATATATGGTTCCCAGTCCTAGGGACACAAATTTATGTGGCAATCAGCAAAATCAGTCACAGAGCAACTAAATGAACAACAAAATTGGATCTTACAGTGTTTTTTTTTCCTTTGAGATTTCTGAGGGTACATTGCTTTTTCTCAATATTTACATATGAAACAAGAAGCTCTGAAAATTAGATCCTTTAAACTGTAATTTCTAAGACCCAAGACACTGCGAAGTTTTACATATTCATATCTTTGTAAACTGTGAAGTTTTACATTATACTGCTTTATTCTATTTTTATTTCCTTAATTTGTATTTATTTTATTTTATTTTATTTTTTTTAATTTGTATTTTTAAATGCCTAAAATTTCAACAAGATACTGAGCCAAATAAGGGTCAGATAAAGAGAAGCCAGAGAAACTTCTTTGTTGACATGAGCTGTACACACTTACCCTGCAGGTAACCGGACGAGCTACGCCAGCGAAAGAAAATTCTTCCTGTCTGAGAAGCACTAATATAGCACAAGGTGCACCCGAGGGCGGTTCCAAAAGCCTTGGCTAAGCTCTATGCAAAAATGGTCTTGTGACGCATTACTACACAGTGCTTCATTATGCTCTGGGTGACACTTGCTAGCTCTGAGCTACTCACCGGCCAGTCTACAGAAAATGATCAATTGAAATAATGTGACAGTTAAGAGAAGGTAAATCTGTATTATTAGAGCTGGCAAACAGCTCTGCAAGAAAACTGGAACTTCCATATTAATACTTAAAATACTCCCCTTCCTCATCCTGTTTTTTGGTTGTCAGTGTACTTGTGGTATATGTATCTTTCTGTATGAATATTATATTTCAATACAAAGTAAAAAAAAAGTAGGTTTTGTTTGCTAGGGCCTGGGGGGAGGGGAAAGGGAGCCATTGCTCAATGGGGACAGAGTTTCAGTTTGGAAAACGAAGAATTCTGGGGATGGATGGTGGTGATGGTTGCACAATGTCAGTGTACTCAATTCCACTGAATGGTACACTTAAAAACAGTTAAAATGGCAAATTTTATGTTGGTATATTTTAGTCACAACTTTAAAAAAGGTTACCTCATTTAAGACACAGGAGAAAAGACATGATGCATGTAAGTGCGGTCACTAGAATGTTAAGAGCCTTTATTGATTTTAAGGTTTTTCTTCATATTGCCTACACTGTAAATTTTATTTGCTAAAAAAACCTGAACACAAACAATGAAAACTAAGTTTTAAGGTTAGAAGATTGAAAATGTTACTTTCCTGTTAGAAATAAAAACAGTGAAACTGTTGTGAAGAAAAATATTTTTAACTTTTAAAGAGAACCAGGCTTGCTTTTAACCCGAGTAGCAGGCTGCAATATGCAAATACCATATGTCAGGGCCTGATAGTTAAGTTATGCTACGGGCTCTCTGGGAAGCTTTATCATTAGGAACACGAGGAGGCTACACTTACATAAATATTTACATCTGCCTTTTCTCTTTGCTCAAGAGAAATCAAACCCACATAGCATTTCAGTAGTCAAACTTTGTGAAGTAGCATACTCTGTTAAAAACAATGCAAAAAAATGTTTAAATGATTTTTTCAAAGGTCACTAGCAAATTATCCAAACATGGTACCTACCAAAGGTTAAAAATTTGGCACTGCTGTCTTATTTTAATAAGATAAGAAGACTTACAACAAAACATTCCTCTACCAAGAAAATCATTTATATTCTACTAATAGAGGCTCAAGGGCTACCAGGTGATCCTTTTTGAAAATACGCCTGTATTACGTATGAATACGATGACTTAACTGTCCTATAATATATTAACATAAGTAGCAATGATAAGAATTTTAAAGCTAGCACTCAGAAAGATGACTCAAGATAAATCATTCTTAACAACATAAAGAATGCTGGAGTCAGAGTTGTTTTTTGAAGAGCTATTTAGAAATATTATTATAAGCTTCAGAAATATACATTCCCTTTGACATATCAATTTTATGTCCTGAGAATACTAACTTAAGGAAATAAGGCAGTACACAAAGATTTAGTTGCAAAGATATATTCTATAGACTTTTTTTTTTTTTGAGGCCCAGAGTGGTGCCCAACACAGAGCTCAAATTCATGACCCTGAGATCAAGATCTGAACTGAGATCACGCGAGGGATGCTCAATTGACGGAGTCACCTAGGTGCCCCATAGACTGTAAGCAACCTAAATGCCCAATATCTAAATGTTCATTAATATAAGAGAGGTGAATATATTGTAGTATACACATAAAATACAAGATTATACAGTTCCCAAAAATGATTATTATAAATAGCTAAAATTTATTGTATGTTTACTATGTGTTAGGTACTTCTAAGCACTTGACATAGACATACTTCATCTCCTATAACACTCATAACCCCAGAAGGTACGTGCTATTATTATCCTCATATTTCAGGTGAATAAATTAAAGCTGTAGCTGAGAAGTAGCAGAAATGTATTCAAACTTTCTGACTTCAGAATCCATGCCTGTAAATCAATGGGTGGGGTCTATGAGATGGATATTTACAGATATACTCAGGATACATGATCTATTGAGTGAAAAAAGTTATGAGAGTATCTATAGCAAGAGTTCAATTTGGGGGGAAAATTCTTTATACAAGCATTGGAAAGTCTAAAATAGAATATATATAAGACAATATCAGATGGGATTAAGGGGCTATTTTTATTATTTTATTTTTTAAAAGATTTTATTTATTTATTCATGAGAGACACAGAGAGAGAGAGAGAGAGGAAGAGACACAGGCAGAGGGAGAAGCAGGCTCCATGCAAGGAGCCCGACGTGGGACTCGATCCCGGGTCTCCAGGATCATGCCCTGGGCTGTAGGCAGCACTAAACCGCTGCGCCACCGCGGCTGCCCCTATTTTATTTTATTTTTTATTTCTGAGTTTTATAAAATGAGTTCCTTAGGAAACAGAAAATGGCTTATTACAAACATTACAGTAGTAGCATCAACCATGTCCATAATCAGAAAAGTAAGTTAAAAATAAAGTAAAACAACCAAAGTCAATCATGGGTGGATAAATTGAAACAGTACTTCTAAAGTGGAGACAGAACAAGGAATTCAGCCAGTTGGCTCTATAACAAAACAAAATACAGCATGAAAAGAAACTTGGCTAGTATGTTATCAAGGGGGTGGAAGATGACTTTGGCTCTGCGGGTGTTCTGCTCTGCTAGCCCAAGGAGAGAAGAAAGGCAACAGGAGCACTGTTCCCTGCTTACAGGGAACTTCTCCCACAAGATCAGTTCCACCCAGTGTGCATATGTGCTTGGGGTGGGATGGGATGCCTGGTGAGCAATCCTTTCAGGAGGGACCAACATTTTTCAAGCCCTTTTCTTACCCTCTCAGAATCCCAGAAGCATGCAATGAATGGCCTGTTATATACTGTGGGACCAAGGGCAGGCTGCCCTAAAATGGCTCACTTTAACATACAGATTATTTTGAGTTAAAAGCAATCAAGACCTAGCAGATTTAGGAAAAGCTATTTACCCTGACCCTCCCACCCCCCAAAAGTGCCTAAAAAGAATTTAGATAAAGGACCTGCTCCAGGAAGAGAGCTATCCCCATAGATAACTACATTATGCTATGAATTAGGTATAGTAGACAGAGAAGAACCTAGCAAGGCCTCTTTGATCAAAGCCCTCTCTTGGTCCCACCGTTTCTAAGTGACCCAACATATATTTGTTTACCAAACACTCTTTTTCATTTTTCCTGAGGACTGCATTCCTTCCCTTTGAAGACCCAAACCCCTACACCCCCTTCTCCTTAGTTCAGAATGACATACATACCTCATTTTGCCTGATAGTCTTCAGAAATTCCATGTCTTTGTGGATTCCCTATATGTATGCTACTAAATTGGATTTTCTCCTGTTAATCTGTCTCATATCAATTTGATTCTTACTCTAGCTAGAAGGACCTTGAGGGGACAGGGTGTTCTTAATCCCTGACAATACATTGTGTTTATTCAGTAAAGCTTTATGAGAAAGAGAATACTTCTCTTATTTATTGATAAGGAACCTAAGGTCTGGAAAAGTTACTACTAATGTGACTATTCTTCTCATTATATCATGCTGTTTCTAAGCAATGATATACACATAACTTACATGATAGGGCTAGAGATGTCTGTGAATAAGAATAATGTTTTGAGGGGTGCCTGGGTGGCTCAGTCGGTTAAGCGACTACCTTGGGCTCAGGTTGTGTTCCCATGGGCCTGGTATCGAGCCCTATGTCCAGCTCCCTGCTCAGCGGGGGAGTCTGCTTTTCTCTTACCCTCTGTTTCACCCACCTCCTGTTCATGTTTTCTCCCTCTCTCTCAAATAAATAAATAAAATATTTAAAAAGAAAAAGAATAATGTTTTGAAACGATGCCACAAAAAAAGAACAAGGACACAAATACAAAGTATGGAGTAAAGGAAAATGAATTTTGTTTCAAATAGCTCTAAGATATTGTGTTCTGTTTTTGAAAGGGAATATAGAAGATTTAGAAGTTGTAAAGAGGCTCTTTTAGCAGCACAATTAACTGTGATCTCTGGAATCAATGACTGGCCCCTGTTGTCCTGGAGTTTCTTTACTCTTGGTCATGGAAACAGAAATCACTCATAAAGCTCTGAAAGGAAACTCTATACCTGCAACTGACACACCAAAGAGCAGGGAACTTACCATACAGGACTCAAATCTTTGGAAGATTTTTCTCCCCTTTTAACACTGTAACTAGGTGTCTTTATCAGTGGAGAAAGAGATAGCCATTTGTACTTCTGAGTAACCAGCTACAACTATTTAGATAGTTTATTCAATCAACTTGAAAAGCTAAAAATGATCACTTCGTATTTTGCCATTAAAAAGTTTCTCAAGGGATTCCTGGGTGGCGCAGCGGTTTGGTGCCTGCCTTTGGCCCAGGGCGCGATCCTGGAGACCCGGGATCGAATCCCACGTCGGGCTCCCGGTGCATGGAGCCTGCTTCTCCCTCTGCCTGTGTCTCTGCCTCTCTCTCTCTCTCTGTGTGAATATCATAAAAAAATTAAAAAAAAAGTTTCTCAAAAATTTGAAATGGAAAAAAAAAAAAGCCCGTTAAAAATCAAATCTACCCAATTTATTTTTTTACAGATGGCATTTTTGTTTTAAAGATTTTATCCATTTATTCATGAGAGTCACACAGAGAGAGAAAGAGAAAGGCAGAGGCACAGGCAGAGGGAGAAGCAGGCTCCATAGGGAGCCTGACACAGGACTCGACCCTGGGTCTCCAGGATCACACAGGGGGCTGAAGGTGGCGCTAAACCACTGAGCCACCTGGGCTGCCCTTTATCCAGTTTAAACCTTAATAACATATTGATTGATTTTGCCATTAATCTGGGGGCACGGAAGTAAAGGGAATAAAAGTACCACATTAATTAATAGTTGTATGTGAAAGAAATCACTTCATAATTCTACACAAAACCTACATAGTAAGGATAGTTTATTTCTCAATTACCCAATCTAAGAGTCAACTACTAACTCAGTTTACCACAATCCAATCATCATTTGGCTATAGAATATATTTTTATTTTTTTAATTTTTTTTTAAAGATTTTATTCACTCATGAGAGAGAGAGAGAGAGAGAGAGAGAGAGAAAGAGAGAGAGAGAGAGAGAGAGAGAGGCAGAGACACAGGCAGAGGGAGAAGCAGGCTCCATGCAGGGAGCCTGACCTGGGACTTGATCCTGGGTCTCCAGGATCAGGCCCTGGGCTGAAGGTGGTGCCAAACTGCTGAGCCACCAGGGCTGCCCTAGAATATATTTTTAAACTTCAATCTGAACTTGACTGACACCTAGGAAATTATTCCAAACAAAACAATAAAATCACATAAGGAAGCCCATTCAGTAGTAGGTGAAATGCAATACTCTCTCTATAGACTCTTGCAAAACTTGTTCCTGCTAATTGCTGTAATTGCTGTATGATATATACACCAGGTGATTCTTTTAAACATGCAAAACATCCATTTAAGCATCTGACTTCCCTTAAAACTTCTCTAAAGAAGGCAACAGTCAGCTAACTTCAACACTGTGACTGTCCAGAATTGAAGCAGATGCTACCAAGGTTTGTAAGAGTATGATTTAATTTTTAATTTTTAAATTTATTTTTTAAATTCATGTTCAATTAGCTAACATGTAGTACATCATCAGTTTCAGATTAGGTTCAGTAATTAATCAGTTGCATATAACACCCAGTGCTCATCACATCATATGGCCTCCTTAATGCTCATCACCCAGTTATCCTATCCTCCCACCCACTGCCCCTCCAGCAACTGTTTCCTATAGTTATATGAATATGATTTTATTTTATTTATTTTTAAATAATTTTTAAAAAAGATTTTATTTATTTATACATGAGAGACACAGAGAGAGAGGGGCAGAGACACAGGCAGAAGGAGAAGCAGTCTCCATGCAGGGAGCCCAAAGTGGGACTCGATCCCCGGCCTCCAGGATCACACCCTGGGCTGAAGGCGGTGCTAAACCGCTGAGCCACCCAGGCTGCCCTATGAATATGATTTTAAATGTTTAGGAGCAAAAATAGAGATGGAACAATGAATTATTACATTTTGGGGAAATGAACAGGAAACAAAGATTTTCTGTAAGTTCTTCTCATTTAAAATCATTCTAAAAACCTATGCTATTAGGTGATTACTAGTGAAGTTGATTGCTGCATTTATGAATTTGTACACAAATATGCAAATTGAGGAAAACCTATGATTCTAATCTAAATGAATTTCTTTAAAAACTCTGCAACAATCTAGGATTAATTTAATTTTCAGAAACCCAAATGAGGTTCTTCAAAATAGTTTATATCTTTTTAACTTAAAAAGTAATAAATTCAGGGGATCCCTGGGTGGCTCAGCAGTTTTAGCGCGCCTGCCTTTGGCCCAGGGCATGATCCTGGAGACCTGGAATCAAGTCCCGCATCGGGCTTCCTGCATGGAGCCTGCTTCTCCCTCTGCCTGTGACTCTGCATCTCTCTCTCTCTCTCTCTGTCTCAAATAAATAAATAAATAAATAAATAAAATCTTAAAAAAAGAAAAAGTAATAAATTCTGTAGTTTAAACTCCTTTAGAGGAAATGATATTTATGTTGCAGTAGGTAGGTCAAGTTCAAGAAACCTGGGTATAATACAATACCATAAACAAAGAGAATCTTTCCTAGCTCTCCTCTCAAATGCACTATGTTCTAATATTTCAAGATGCTTAGCACTGAAATCGTTGTTTCCATTTTATTATATCTGGACCTCTATGCCCAAAATGGAATAAGAAAAACTTTGTTTTAGTTTTGGACTCCTTCCATATCACACAGTTGGTATTCTGTTTTTGAAAAGAAATAGTATTGTTTAGGATTGCTACTTTGGTATGGGTCACATTAAAAATGGCAAAAATGGTTATGCTATTTAAACTTTTATTATTGGTGTATTATATCCAATACCTCTAAATAGAAAGTACAAAGACTTAACTTACTATCTTCTTTTTGCTATGTCAGATAAACTCATTTAAAAAATAATAAAGTAAGAAAATGAAGAAGTAAGTTATTTGGAAAGAGATTCAAGTTCATAAATGAACAACTTGTAGTGAAGAATTACTTGAAATTATATGTAGGATGAGTGAGTGATAACTTGAATTTTAAAAGTATGTAAATAGAAGAAACCTTTGTATGTTAAACCAAAGCACTTAATTTAACCTATACAAAGTCTTGGTAACACATATTATGTACAACAATGGAATGTGTGCTCATCAGAATAGAACTTACAAAAATAGGTTTATCAGAGAATGGCCTTCAAAGTGCTTTATGTCAGGTGTCATGGGGAGAACTCTTTCAAACTTTTAAAGAACAGATGGCCCCATGCTAGATAAATTGTTTAACAACACATAAAAAGAGGTTAAGCTATCCAATTCCATTTATAAAACTAACTAGTATAGAATCCTAAACAAAACTCTGTCAAAAATAGTACAAAAAGAGGAAACATAATCTAAGTTCACTTAGGATTATAGATACAAAAGTCCTAAGTAATAAACCAGTAACAAACTAAATTCTTTTTTTTTTTTTTTTTTTTTTTTTTTTATTTACGATAGTCACAGAGAGAGAGAGAGAGAGAGAGAGAGGCAGAGACATAGGCAGAGGGAGAAGCAGGCTCCATGCACCGGGAGCCCGACGTGGGATTCGATCCCGGGTCTCCAGGATCGCGCCCTGGGCCAAAGGCAGGTGCCAAACCGCTGCGCCACCCAGGGATCCCCAAACTAAATTCAATAGTACAGATAATCATTGAACATGGCTGAATCAAATATATTATAAAAATCAATTAACAGTCATCACAGAGGAATAAAAGGATCCCAGGTGACTGTTTTCTTCTTCATACTCTTTGGTATTTTCTAAATTTTCTGTAATCTATATTATACCCAGAAGAAAACAAATATTTTTAAAAGGTTACATGTCCCAAAATATAAAAAAGCAGAAGTACATATAATGCTACTAGATCTCTGGACAAAATGGACACAGCATATGTTAAGTCATGTTTATGAAGGTAAAATGAAAATTATTGGGCACCTGGGTGGCTCAGTGGGTTAAGTGGCTGCCTTCAACTCAGGTCATGATGATCCCAGGGTCCTGGGATCCAGTCCAGCATCAGGCTCTCTGCTCCTCAGGGAGTCTGCTTCTCCCTCTGCTCCTCACCGCCCCTCTCTGTCTAATAAATAAAAATATTTTAAAAAATTATCTATTGAGTCAAAATTCCACCTTACTACTTTTTCTGGAGTAGCTTTCCTCATTCTTTGTCTGGGAGGATAAACTAATGAGTAAGCTACACAAATTAAACAACATGCGATATTCTCCTCCCACTCTGGATACTGAATGAAGTCATAATGTGTCAATGAGGAGTCATATACAAATTAAGCTCTGTAAAACATTATAAAGTATTAGTACATTGGTTTAAAGAGTGGTTTAGGTGGGTGGGGAAACAGGATAAAAGGACAAACGGGATTAAGAAGTACAAACTTCCAGTTATAAAAATAAAGTCACAGAGATGAAAAGTAGAGCATAGGGAATATGGCCATCATGATTGTAGTAACTTCGTATGGTGAGAGGCGGTGACTAAACTGCATGGTGAGTAATGTGTAGAAAGAAGTACTGAATCACTATGCTGTACACCTGAAACTAATATAACATTGTAGGTTAACTATACTTCAATAAAAGGAACAGCAGCAATAGCAGCCATTTAAAGATTTGAAAGGAGGGTCATAAATACACTACTCAAAAATGAAAGTGAGAACAAAAAAACTTGGAAAAATACATTTCTAACCTACTTTTAACAGTTAAAATCATTTTATAAAAGCCCTTGCAAATCAATAAAAAGACAATTCAGAAAAGAAGAAAATAAATGGCCAATTATTTTAAAAAATTCAACTCCAAAAGTAATGAATACTTAAAAAAAACAACAACTATCATTTGGCAAAAGTAAGAAAAAAAATGACACCTATTCCCAGGAAAACAGGGAGCTAGGTACTTGTATATACTGCTAGTGGAAATACATACTGGTACAACCTTTTCAGAAGGTAACCTGGTAGCACATTCAAAAATTTAAGATTTGTGCATGCTCTTTGACCCTGCATTCCTCTTAAATAGTCATGGACTTGCACAGATGCAGCATGTATGTTTACTGACCCATTATTTATCATAATGAAAAATGATAACCAATCTAAATGTTCAACAGTGAAGAACTTACTAAATTATGATATATATGATATAATAACATAAAGGAATATAATATAGTCATGAAAATAAGTGTAAAATTAGTAAGGAATAAATTAATAAGTGAATAATCTTGGGGCTCCTGGATGGCTCATTCAGTTAGGTGTCAGCCTTTAGCTCAGGTCATGATCTCAAGGTTCTAAGATCGAGCCCCTCCTCAGGTTCCCTGCCCTTCGGGAAGCCTGCTTCTCTCTCTGTCCCTCCCCGCCTCCTGTTCTCTCAAATAAATAAATAAATAAACAAATAAATAAATAAATAAATAAACTTAAAAAAATTAAGTGAATAATTCTTATTAAAAACAATGTTACAGGGCAGCCTGGGTGGCTCAGCAGTTTAGCACCACCTTCAGCCCAGGGGCCGGATCCTGGAGTCCTGGGATCAAGTCCCACATTGGGCTCCCTGCATGGAGCCTGCTTCTCCCTCTGCCTGTGTCTCTGCCTCTCTCTCTCCCTCTCTGTGTGTCTGTCATGAATAAATAAATAAAATCTTTAAAAATAAATAAATAAAAACAATGTTACAATATGATCTCCTGTCAGAAAAAAACAGTATTTAGTAGTTATATGCATAAAAAACAATGGAGTACACTTACTGAAATATGTGTTTTTTTTGGGTGGTAAAAATTGATTACTTCATTTTATTTATCTAGATTTAGTAATTTTTTAAAAAGATTTTACTTATTTATTCATTAGAGACAGAGAGAGACACAGAGAGAGAGAGAGAGAGGCGCAGAGACATAGGCAGAGAGAGAAGCAGGCTCCATGCAGGGAGCCCGATGTGGGACTTAATTCCGGTAATTCAGGATCATGCACTGGGCTGAAGGCAGATGCTCAACCACTGAGCCACCCAGGAGTCCCTAGATTTAGTAATTTTTATATCAGCATGTATTATATCAGAAACAAAAAATAATCAAGGGAAAAATGAAACTTAAAATAGGTAAATAAAAAAGGAGATTTTTTTCCTTTTTTAAAAAGATTTTATCTATTTATTCATGAGACACACACACACACACACAGAGGCAGAGACACAGGCAGAGGGAGAAGCAGGCTCCATTGCAGGGAGCCCGATGTGGGGCTGGAACCCGGGCCTCCAGGATCACGCCCTGGGCCAAAGGCAGGTGTTAAACCACTGAGCCACCCAGGGATCCCAGGAAGATTTATTCATGAGAGATACAGAGAGAGAGACACATGAGCAGAGGGAGAGGCAGGCTCCTTCCGGGGAGCCTGATGTGGAACTCGATCCCAGGACACTGGGATCGTGACCTGAACTGAAGGCAGACGCTCAACCGCTGAGCCACCTAGGTGCTCCAAAAAGGAAGAAATTCTTTACAAAAAGCTGGATCTTAATTCAGGTACTCCTGAGTCCTTAATTTTTAAAACTTCCCTAAAACTGAGTCACATGACTAAAAATCCACACACATGAACCCCATGAATAAATTTTTAAAAATCTATACTGAAAAAAAAAAAAAATCTATACTGGGGCAGCCCTGGTGGCTTAGCGATTTGGCACGGCCTTCAGCCCAGGGCGTGATCCTGGAGGTCCGAGATCGAGTCCCATGCCAGGCTCCCTGCATGGAGCCTGCTTCTCCCTCTGCCTGTCTCTCTCTCTCTGTGTGTCTCTAATAAATAAATTAAAAATCTTAAAAAAAAATAAAATAAAAATCTATACTGAATCATATGATCTATGCTTATTGAAAGTGTATTAGGGGGGATTCAAAAATCAATCAAATGGATATAGAAGTTTAATCCTTTACAAAAAACCATGTTTCTCATATGACTTTAGCAAAATTAAATTTCAGTAACTGAAAATGCTATAATTATATATGCCAAGCTTGTAAATATGCTACTCAGGTCAATTTAACCACCTACACATTATGATAGCAGGCAGGCAAGGATTAGGCCCCAGGACGCTAGGTACTCAGGTTAAAAACTGTTACTCAGGGACGCCTTGGTGGCTCAGTCAATTAAGTGTCTGACTTGGGCTGGGGTCATGATCTCAGGGTCCTGGGATTGTGCCCTATGTTGGGCTCTGTGCTTATGGGGGAGTCTGCTTCAAATCTTTAAAAAAAAAAAAAAAAAGACAAAATTGTTATTCAACATGAGATAATGCTGGACATTCCTCCTTTCTCAATCTTTTTAACTTTAAGAAGGAGTTCAAATCACCAATTATTTAACTAGTTAAAGAAGTTACTTTATCCGCACTATGTAAGCCACAATATTTATAAAACACAGAATAAGTGGATAATCATGGAACACTAGATTTCCCCACCCTACCAGAACTAGGGCCACATGACAAAACCATATACATATACATGAATATCTCTATATACATATTATATATATATACACACACACACACATACATATATATGGTACATAGTTGTGCACAAAAGATGAAATCAAATAAAAATATTTAATTAGCTTGGAAAGAGTCAAAGTTTTTAAAGATCAGCAACATAATAATACTTCATAAAGCAATTGAGAAGCAAGCTTTCCTTCAAAGCATCAGAGAGCTAGAATTGTAGTGCTAGCTCTGCTACTTACTAAGCTAGATCCTAAGCAAATTAATAAAAATTACAACAATTTACCAGTTGGACTGTGTTAAGGATTAAATAGGGTCATGCACAGTGAACTTGGACATAAGTAGACACCCCAAATTTTAGTTCCTTTGCTCTGGTTAGCAGAGAATAGGGCAGTATCCAACTAACCCAAATATGAATCAGTTTCTAATGGTTTCCTAGTTCTAGTCCCAGTGTAGCCCTGTTTTCTTCTCTTTTCTCGCCGCCCCCCCCCCCCCCGTTTTCTTAATGTGACTTCAGTAGGTTTCTATTTTGTAACATTTCCCAATATTGCAATGCTTAGGTTCTCAAACTTTTCCTATCTTCAGTGAAAATCATTCCCTTAGAACACTGGGACAGAGAAATCTAGCTAAACTGATAAACTGTTCAGGGAGAAGACTGTATAAGAAGATGATTTGTTTGTTTTTTTGATGATGGTGTTCTGAACCCAGGCCCTGAGTGGGGCATTTGAGGTAAAATAAACGAGAGAGCTGTGCCATGACAAGGCTTCAGAGATAAAGTGGGGACAGGAAGGATCCTGTGGGAACCCACATCATGTTAAACATGTGACTATCTACTTCCACCCACTCATAAGCAGGAACTTGCCAAACAAATTAAGCAACCTTCCAATCAACCACTAAACAACTCTGTAATCTACCAGCACCTTGAAAATGAGGAAGATAAACAACATACATGGAAGAGAGGCAACGGCATTTAAATCCATAATGGCAGAAAACTATCAAAGTTGGTTTAAATTTTATAGATTAGGGGATCCCTGGGTGGCTCAGCAGTTTAGCGCCTGCCTTTGGCCCAGGGTGTGATCCTGGAGTCCCGGGATTGAGTCCCAAGTCGGGCTCCCTGCATGGAGTCTGCTTTTCCCTCTGCCCGTGTCTCTGCCTCTCTCTGTGTCTAACGTGAATAAATAAATAAGTATTCTTTTTAAAAAAATTAAAAATTAAAAATTTTATAGATTAATAGTTTGTAGGGGAGGAGATATACTTTCCCCTGCACCCTTTTATGTTCTTTGCTGAGGCCATCCAGCCCATAATAAAAAAGATTAGCAGAAAATAAATCTTTAATTTCACACCTATAAGAACTCTCACAAAAATATGGGAACCCACAAAGATACAGGACCAGAAGGCAACCAGGCAATTGAGGCTTATAAAGCATCCTGAGCTAAGGAGAAAGGGGAAGAGGTGTGGGGCTCCAAAGGTAAGGCAATTCCAGGAAAATGAGAAGAGCAATGTTTGCCTTCACGCAGGTAAGTCTCTCAGGTAAAAGAGTGATCTCTGGTAATACCTCTCTTCGTGGTAGGTGCCCCCTTTCTAAATTCTTTTAGGTAGATAAAGGTAAAGTAAAAAGCTCTTCCTGACCCCTCCAGGTCTTGATTGCCTTCAGCTCACAATAATCCACATGCCAAAGTAGCACACTTTCGGGTGATAAATTCTGCTCTCCTTCAGGTTTAGACAACAGTGAGAGAGTAAACATAAAAATGCATAAACGAGCTCTTCCCCTAAGCGGCCTGAGGTGACCTCTGAAAATGGCTCGCTATTTGCTTGACTCAGAAAACCCTACAAAATCAAGCAAATCAAGAGGTTCAAATCTTTGGGGCAGCCCAGGTGGCTCAGTGGTTTAGCGCTACCTTCAGCCCAGGGCGTGATCCTGGAGACCCAGGATCGAATCCCATATTAGGCTTCCTGCATGGAGTCTGCTTCTCCCTCTGCCTATGTCTCTGCCTCCCTCTCTGTTTCTCGAATAAATAAATAGAATTAAAAAAAAAAAGGTTCAAGTCTTCATGTTCACTTTAAGAACACATATGAAACCATTCAGGCCATCAAGGGTATGCATACCCAAAAAGCCACCATGTATTTGAAAGATGCCACTTTGCAGAAGCAGTGTGTGCCATCCCATGGCTACAATGGTGGAGTTGGTGGCTGTGCCCGGGCCAAACATGGGGCTGGACACTGAGTTGGTGGCCCAAGAAGAATGCTGAATTTTTACTGCACATGCTTAAAAATGCAGGGAGTAATGCTGAACTCAAGGGTTTATTTATTTATTTTTTAAGATTTTATTTATTTATTCATGAGAGACACACAGAGAGAGAGAGGCAGAGACACAGGCAGAGGGAAAAGCAGGCTCCACGCAGGGAGCCCAACATGGGACTTGATCCCAGGTCCCCAGGATCAGGCCCCAGGCTGAAGGTGGTGCTAAACTGCTGAGCCACCCGGGCTGCCCTGGTTTAGATGGAGATTCTCTAGTCATTGATCACATCCAGGTGAACAAACCCCTCCAAGATGCAGTATAGAATTTACAGGGCTAAAAAAAAAAAAAAAAAAAAGAATTTACAGGGCTCATGGTCGGATTAACCCATACATGAGCTCTCATTATCCTTACCGAAAAAGAGCAGATTGTTCCTAAACCAAGAGAGGAGGTTGCACAGAAGAAAAGGATATCCCAGGAGAAGCTGAACAAAAACTTATGGCCTGGGAGTAAATTCTGCATAGAATAAATGCAAATTTAAAAATGCATAAACGAGAAAGATAATTTAGAAAGCTAGCACTGAGCCACAGCAGAGAGAAGTCTGCCACCTGCTGACACAAAAATGGAATTGTGTAGATCTCCCTGTTTGCTCTTTTTTAGGTTTCCCTGATTGCTGTTTTTAAAGCAAGGGGAAAAAAAAAAAAAAAAAACAGCAAGGGAAATCTCAGGTAGGTTTCATGACATTAGATTTCAAATAAGTTACTGTACTGAAGAGATAAATTACAACCCCTAATTTAAAAGAGAATAAAGGGATCCCTGGGTGGCGCAGCGGTTTAGCGCCTGCCTTTGGCCCAGGGCGCGATCCTGGAGACTAATGATCGAATCCCACGTCGGGCTCCTGGTGCATGGAGCCTGCTTCTCCCTCTGCCTGTGTCTCTGCCTCTCTCTCTCTCTCTGTGACTATCATAAATAAATAAAAAAATTAAAAAAAAAAATAAAAGAGAATAAAGGGATCCCTGGGTGGCGCAGCGGTTTAGCGCCTGCCTTTGGCCCAGGGCGCGATCCTGGAGACCCGGGATCGAGTCCCACGTCAGGCTCCCGGTGCATGGAGCCTGCTTCTCCCTCTGCCTGTGTCTCTGCCTCTCTCTCTCTCTCTCTCTCTCTGACTATCATAAATAAATTAAAAAAAAAATAAAAGAGAATAAAGATTAAAATGGGATTTAATATTCTTTATAGACTTAATTCAGTAACTTTAAATAATGTGATGTCTGAATTACTTTAGAAGCAAACAAAAGAGAAATACACAGAAATGATTTAACATAAACTGTAGGGAACATTGAAACTGCTATGATGAACTAAGGATAATCCAAGACACTTTGCAAAAATTATAAAATCTGTAGGGGAGAAAAAACAATTTTTCCTCTATCCGTCTTGGCCAAAACTCTCCTATAATTAAAGACATTAATAGGAGAAAAACAAGCACAAATTTAAAAACACGCATACCTCTTAAATACATGGGAGTATGATACCCAGGGAAATGGAGTTGCTCTCTGAAATGGGCTAAGCTATCATCTTAAATGCCATCTCTAGCTAAAGAAAAAAAGAAGATGGCATATTCTGGGGTTACAAATCCTGTTTCTTTCCAAAGCCTACAGATTTCACCTCTGCCATCCGTCAATGTTCGTCCTCTTCTTTCTCCTGCTCCCATAGTAGTCTAGGGCTTCATTCTCTTTAATCCAGGCTTATTTCAATTCCTGCTCCAGAGTGAGAGAATGCCACACCAACATATGCCTCTTTGGCATGAGGATTATTTTGAGCTGATTATTTCAGAGAAACAGTAGACACAGGAGAAGTTCAGAAAAGAGAAGTTCCCTTTTGCAAGGGAAATTTACACTTACAAAGGAAATCTCCATTTCTACGTGTGTCTCCATCTCTCTACCAAAAGAGAAGGAAGCAAAAGATGAAGCAAGCGCCATGAACTCAAATCAATGGAGAGAGTGCACTGAAATCCTCATTATCAACTTTTTTTTTTCTCATTATCAACTTTTATTCAGGTTTACCATCTTTTCCTCCTCCCACCCAACAACAGGCCTCTTCCATGCCCTTCTTTTTTTTTTTCATGCCCTTCTTTTTGTGCTTAGCTGTAGATGGTGTAATTTTACCCCACCTCACTTTTCCCAAGGTACCTGACATGTATACGTGTTAATAAAACTTACTTGTTCTCTTGTTAACTCTGTTAAAGGGTCCCCAGCACAGAACTTAGAAAAGTAGAGGGAAAAAGATTTTTTCCTCTCACTCCTTGACTCTTGATTCTAGTTATGCTAATTTAGTGTACTTCAGCTACAAGATTGAGCAATTACAATGCATTCCAGATCTTACCACTTTTAAAAAATGAGTATCACACTCTCAACGGCTCTTCAGCAAGCTAACTATGGACACCTCACTACTGATAATACAGATTATTTCTACAATGTGGTCCCAAAACACTTTTAAAAATGTTGCTTTCAATTCTAAAAAAGATATACGTGCCATGCTATTTCAAACAGTGTACAACATTAAAGGATAAAGAGCACAGGTCTCCTCTTCCCTAGTCTCATCCTCCCATTACTAGTAACAACTACACTTCTACATGCAGTTTTTTAAGATTTTCCAATGACATACATGTGTACAGACATATGTATCTGTCTCTTAGAACCATAACTGTTCTACAATGTGCTTTTCCCCCCTAGTTACCACCGTCTTTTGAACTTTTTAAAATGCTAATTCATACAGATTTACATACATTTATATATATATATTTATTTATTTCAAAATTTGATTTTTTGAGAGAGAGAACTCACACAAGCACAAGCAGGGGGAGGAGAAGGACAAGCAGACTCCCCACAGAGTGGGGAGCCAGAAGGAGCACTCAGTCCCAGGACTCTGAGATCACTGATGTGGGAAACAAAAGCAGAGGGAAAATAATTAAATTTCCTTACTACCTACAGCTCACTGACAAGTCCTTGAAACAGGCAGAGTGACTTTGCTCTAGGAACTCAGATGCCTCGATGTTAATACTTTGCTAAGGGCAACTGGCAATCTTAGCTCAACCCCCAGGATCCCGTAAGTCTACTTTAACATATAAAAAATTCCTTTGGAGGGCAGCCTGGGTGGCTCAGCGGTTTGGTACTACCCTGGGGTTTGGCGCTGCCTTCAACCCAGGGTGTGATCCTGGAGATTCAGGATCAGGTCCCATGTCGGGCTCCCTGCATGGAGCCTGCTTCTCCCTCTGCCTGTGTCTCTGCTTCTCTCAAGAATGAATAAATAAAAAAAAAAATTAAAAAAAAAAAGAATGAACAAATAAAAATCTTTAAAAAAAATTCCTTTGGAAACTTCCTTTATCTCTAACACTACCCCCCCCCCCCACCAAGATATATGTTGGTAGTCATTCTCTAAGCACATGACCCACCAGTATACATCTGAAGGGTCTCATGACTCAGGTTTCATTAGACAGTAATAAATGACCTTTCCCAACAACAGCTAGCCCCCTCAAGGTCCTGGAACCTTGCTTCCAAAATTCCTTAGAGACTAAAGCTACCCCTAACCCCTTTCAACTTGAAAGCATCTAATGGGCCACTCCTCATGACCCCTGTGTAGCTCTTTTTGCCCACAGGGTCCTATCCCTGTGCTTTAATAAAACCACCTTTTTGTACCAAAAATGTCTCAAGAATTCTCTCTTGGCTGACAGCTTTGAACCTTAATGTCTTTCCTATATCAATGGCATGAGCTGAAGTCAGACACTTAACCAACTTTCTTGTTTTTAAAGCTGCATAATATTACACAAATGCACCACAGTGTAATCAATGCAGTATAATTTATTTAACTGATATATATACCGCCTTCAACAGAGTAAACACAAGTGCCCATTTTTCTATATCCTTATCAGATTTCTCTCTCCACACAGTGTTTGGCAGCCCCCAATTCTGACTATTTGTGAGCAATTAAACTCGATTTTTTATTTATTTTTTTTGAGACTCGATTTTTAAAAAAATATTCTATTTATTGATTTGAGAGAGGGAGAGAGCAGAGCAAGAGAGAGAGAACACGAATGAGAGTAAGGGTCAGAGGGAGAGGGAGAGGGAGAAGCAGACACCCCCACTGAGCAGGGATCCTGACATGGGGCTCCATCCCAGGATCCTGAGATCATGACCTGAACTGAAGGCAAATGCTTAACTGAGTTAGCCACCCAGTTGCCCCTTATTGGATTTTTTGGGGGGGAGGGGAGGGGGACTTTTTTTTTTTTTAACAAATTTTGCAAACTCTGTCATTTTGCTGGGGGCAAACTTTTTTTTTTTTTTAAGATTTTATTTATTTATTATTCATGGGAGACAGAGAGAGAGAGAGAGAAGCAGAGACACAGGCAGAGGGAGAAGCAGGCCCCATGCAGGGAGCCTGACATGGGACTCAATCCTGGGTCTCTAGGATCACACCTTGGGCCGAAGGCGGCGCTAAACTGCTGAGCCACCAAGGCTACCCAAAAATTTGAATTCTCCTACAGTTCTCAAACTTTAGCATTCATTGGAATCACCTGGAGGGCTTAACATAAAAGGGTCTAAGGATATGATGGTTTTTATCTAGAAAAGAGACTCCTTGGATACATTTAAAATATAGTATTGGGCCCCTGGCTGGTTCAGTTGGTACAGCATTTGATTCTTGATCTCAGGGTCCTGAGTTCAAGTCCCATGTTGAGCCTCGAGCTTAATTAAAAACAAAACCAAACAAGTAATATAGTACCTGGTTCAGGAGTAGCTCCATCTGTTGTGTAAATGAACTCACAACAAAAAGCTTAAGGAAAAAATTTTGTAAAAAGAACTGTTTCAGGAAGAATTCTGGCTAATGTGAAAACAGCTCACTAGATAAGAGCTCACACTTGTTGAAGCTGAAAATGTAGTTAAACTTGATGCATGAGGATAATACACAGGAAACATGACACGTGATTTACAAAGACAAAGTCATATGCCTGATACAAATATCATCATACTTGCAAATTTTGGGGATTCAAGATGACCTTGAATATAGTTTTGGCAATGTTAAGAGTTTAATATATTCCCCTTATTTTACAATATATTTTATTTAGACTGATCAATCATGATTGTTACCACAGCCATCAATCATTACCCAGTGTACTCTCCGCTGAATTTCACATAGCTTTCCTTGCGACCTCTCACAACATTTATATTCATTTATTGTAGAAGTACTGTTAATAATGTGGAGAACAAAGGCAAAAGAAAAAAAATAAACTTCCTTATAACTTACAGCCCATTGATAAGTACTTGGGACAGGCAGGGTGATCTTCCTCCAGGAACTCAACTGCCTCAATGTTCATACTTTGCTAAAGGTAAAAGACAACCTTAGCTTGGTGTTAGCCCAATCTCCAGGATCCTGTACGTGTACTTTAATATATGAAAATCCTCTATGGAAACTTCCTTTATCTCTACCCCTATGGCCCCAAAATACATATGAGCAATCATCCTTGAAGTATATGGCCCACTGATATACATTTGAAGGGTCTCATGACTAAGGTTTTAGGACAGTGGTAAATAATCTTTTCCTAACAACAGCTAGCCCCTCAAAGTCTTAGAAACCTTGCTTCCAAATTCCTTAGAGACTTTGGCTATTCCCTAACTCCCCTCCAATAAGAAAGTATATAATCAGTCACTCCTCACAATCCCAGTGTTCTTTCTGCACATGGGTTTTGTCCCTGTGCTTTCATAAAACCACCTTTTTGCACTGAAGAAGCCTCAAAAATTCTTTCTTGACCATTCTCTCCAAATCCCAACATTTCATATCATTAGGACTCTAGTTTTTAGGTAGTTGTGACACATAAATGGGAGACTAGCTTTTAAATCTCATTAGCATTGTATGAAGGCAATGGGGATGTCTCAAGAACTATTCAAGACCTAGGTATTTCAGGTGTGAATAAATAAATCTTTATACTTGGGGTGGACAGAAGGGTAAAGCTATTCCAAGTATGTATTCTTTACTGCTGTATTACCAAGGACTTGTAACAGTTGGAATACTCTATTTTTGTACCAGCCATGTGACCACCAGTAATACCAGATTATATATATATGGTTTTTATTTTATCAAATATTAAATCAATTTACTGAATGGCAAATGATATGGGAAAGGAATAGGGACTATGGTATTATAACATGGTAGACTGCTTACTACCTAATTCCTCCCTTTCTTTTCTACTAATAGAATCTCAGTTTTGTTGGAGGGTGGCCATTTGCTCAGTCAAAAAATTCCTCGGCTTCAGTTAGGGTGGCTATATGACACTGTTCTCTCCAATGACACGTAAGGAGAAAATTCTGCTTTATTGAATGGAGTATCCTCCTCCCTGGAAGATGGAAGGTTGGCCAGAACTGCAACAGCCATCTTGTGACCATGAGAAATGCCAACAGAATTTCAAAGACCTCTGTCTTGATATCCTTGTACCCCCTAATTAATACCAGCAACTGCCTATTTTTTGGACCTCTCATTAGAAAAATGTTCATTGGTTATATTGATTTTAAGTCGCTATTTCTCTTAGTCAGGTGCAACTAATAAAAGAGATAATAAAAGGGGGTGCCTGGGTGGCTCAGTAGGTTAAATGTCTGCCTTAGGTCATGTCCTGGGGTCCTCCGGATACAGCCCTACCACAGCAGGGAGCCTGTTTCTTCTCCCTCTGCCCTTCACCCCTATGTGCACAAGTGTGTGCACGTGCTCTCTCTCAAACAAATAAATACAATCTTAAAAAAGAAATATATGCCAATCTAGGCCCTTAAAGAACACACACAACAGTGAACAGTACAAGATAGTATATAAATTGCTGCTTTATGAAAAATCATCGGGAAATGCCACAGGAGTTTGGGGAATATGCTTCACAAAACAAATGATGAATTAAAAATCCAGTCCTAAAAGGTCATAAATCTGAGTACTGATATAAATTAAAGTTGGGATACACAGATATTTTTAAAAGCCTGCATAATAGCAGTGAGCCACTAAAGCAGTTGTTTAAATCTTGGTTCTCCGCCCTCTCCTTTTTCTAAATATAGACTCAATAGTGGGCTTTCCACTTACTCAGTATAGTACCCAGAGAACATTTGATGTTATCTTAAAATAGAAGAAAGGAAGGAGTTTTTGTTAGAAGTTTATCTCCAGGAAGGAAAACTCACTCAAGTTTCAAAAACAGCATCGGCTTGTAAGGAATAATTGTTGGTGTTTATAAGGAACCCATAAGTAGTTGAGATGTGTTTAAATTAGAAATGGGGGCACCTGAGTGGCTCGGTCAGGTAAGCATCTGCCTTCTGCTGCTGTCATGACCCCAGGGTCCACAGGAATGGCTGGACTGGTCACGAAGGACACAGAACACACAGGCTGAGGCTCACTAAACAGGAATGGTTGCTTATCATTCAAAAGCCTGTAGGGGCCAAGGTCAGGCCACCCCAAGATGCACCTCCCAGGCATGAAGATTATTTTGAGCTGAAGGCAATTAAGACCCTGTGGGCTCAAGAGAAACATTTGTTCATCCTTTAACTACTTAGAAGAACTCTAAATTGAGGTTCTTTCCCAGAATAAGGAGAGATAAATTTTACCTGAGTGACCCATCTGCATGTCAGGGCAAACATCTGCTCTTCTTAGTGCCCTGCGAACCATTCCTTTCCTCTCAGGTCCTCGATCCCAACTCCCTTCTCCTTAGTTCAGAATGACATGTAGACCTTCTTTTGCCTGTCTGTGGAATTTCCACATCTGTGTGGATGACCCATACGTATACTATTAAATTTGATTTTCTCCTGTTAATCTGTCAGTTGATTTTTTAATAGATTCTCAGTCCAGCTAGAAAAACTTTAAGGGGTCACAATTTGGCTCATAAAAAATGATTTATATCTTTAAAAAATCCATAGAATGTTGAATTTATGTAGTAGACATTAAATTAGGAATCTTCCGGGCAGCCCGGGTGACTCAGTGGTTTAGCGCCACCTTCAGCCCAGGACCTGACCCTGGAGACCGGGGATCGAGTACCTCGTCAGGCTCCCTGCATGGAGCCTGCTTCTCCCTCTGCCTGTGTCTCTGCCTCTCTCTCTCTCTGTGTCTCCCATGAATAAATAAATAAATAAAATCTTAAAAAAAATTAGGAATATTCCTGTTTCAATTCATTTCAGGGGTGAGTATCCTACTAAGATGAGGAAAGGAAAATGGAGAGAATTGGCTCCATGAATCCTGGGTCCTTACCCACCTAAGGAATACAAAAGGGTGAAATGAGTGAAGAGGGTGACTGGAAGAGCTGCTGCTGTGCCCTCTGCCTCCCTAAGGGAATGGGTACAGTGGAGCGCTACCTTCTCACCAAGTAAGAGGGCCCTTTCATGAGGTCACCTGGAGAACTTGAAATGTGTTTTCTGCAGAAGACTGAGGCCTGACCCAAGCTATAAAAGATATTCAGCGGGACAGAAGTGGGTCTGCTATGCTCCACCGGCAGCACATACACTAAAATTGGAATAGTAAGGAAATTAGCATGGTCCCTGTACAAGGACAACATGCAAATTCATGAAGTTGTTCCACCATTTTTATAGGTGAGAACACTGTATTGTATAATTGAAGTTTGCCGAGAGTAGAACTTAAATGTTTTTAAGTGTTCTCACAAGCATACAAAGATAAATATGTAAGGTGATGGGTTTATTAATTAGATGGGGGCATCCTTTCGCAGTGTATATGTATATCCAATCACAATGTACACTTTAAATATTTTATAATTTTGTCAGAACTCTATAAAGTTGAAAATTTTTAAAAGCGGCTTTGCTGTAATTGCCTATACTCCTAGAGTTTTCAGAGCCAGGGGTAAGCGAATGTTCCCACACAGGAGGGAACGAGCCAGAAACCTATTTCTGTCTAGCCCATAAGAGCCACCTGAGAGGAAGGACTTCACAAAGGCAAGAGCCCGTATGGAGTGGATTACTAAAAATAAATAAACAGAATAGAATAATAAATAAATAAATAAAATAAAATAAAATAAAATAAAATAAAATAAAATAAAATAAAATAAAATAAAATAAAATCAGGCTGAGATGGACTGGGGTGGCAAAAAAAATTAACTGCCCATATTATGGGGATACAGTGAAAGAAGACAAAGTCAACTTTAAATTCCTTGCAGGCCCAGAGAGCACAAACCTAACCAATCAAATAAGAACTCTCATTTTGGGGTGCCTGAGGGGCACAGTTGGTTAAGTATCTGACTCTTGCTTTTGGCTCAGGTCATAATCTCAGGGGGCGGGCAGCCCCGGTGGCGCAGCGGTTTAGCGCCGCCTGCAGCCGAGGGCATGATCCTGGAGTCCCGGGATCGAGTCCCACGTCAGGCTCTCTGCATGGAGCCTGCTTCTCCCTCTGCCTGTGTCTCTGTCTCTCTCTCTCTCTGCATCTCTATGAATAAATAAATAAATAAAATTAAAAAAAAAATCTCAGGGGGCTGGAGATCAAGCCTCTCCTAGGGCTCCTCATTCAGGGTGGAGTCTGCTTAAGACTCTCTCCCTTTCCCTCTGTCTAGCCCCCCAACACATCTATGCACATGCTCTCTCTCCCCAAAGAGGTTAAGCGTCAGACTCTTAGTTTCAGCTCAGGTCATGATCTCAGGGTCCTGGGATGGAGCCCTATGTCAGGCTCTGTGCTCAATGAGGAGTCGGCTGGAGATTGTCTCTCTCCCTCTCCCTCTGCCCCCCCTGCCCAATTATGCTCTCTCACTCGCACGTTCTCTCTAAAATAAATAAGCCTTTAAAAAACCCTCTCATTTTGTTACTTCCTCAGCAAAAGAAATCCTTCCTCTACCATATTAACCCAAAAATCTGAAGCAATGGCTAGTAGAGGAAAGAGAAACAGTCGGGAAAGAGAGAGCTTGACTACTTCTCCTCTCCCATTCCAGATAGCTAGGGAGGGGAGGAGCCACCTGCAGTAAGCCATAGCTTTGGAGTAGTAAAGAAGTCTGTGTTAGGATAAATTGTGGGGCAAAAACCGCAGAAAAATCTCAGTCTCTTAACACACAAAAAAAGTTTATTTTTCATTCACACAACGTCCAATATGGGTCCAGATGACTCTTCAGAGCAGCTGTCCTCTACGTGCTGGCTCAATATTTCCAGGCTGCTTTGATACTGTGTCATCTCCATGTCAACATGATTCTGCAGGGTTTGCTCCAACAGGAGAGACTATGGACAACTATGCACCTGTTCATAATTACACTGGCCCAGAGTGGCCATATCCTCTCCAGCCAGAATAGCAAAGCTTGGCCAAATACAAGAAGGGGAGGAGAGCTAAAAATCCTGGTGGGTACTAATATCCATTTAGAAGTCTCACCACAGAATTAATATGGAATTTCATGCATAATACAGGACTAGACACTGCTATTTACAGAAATGAGACTGACTTCTTGTGATTATAATAGACTGTCTTTTACCTGAGAATGAGCAACAGGTCACAGGCCTACCAGAGTTTTCACCAGCGGGCAAGAAAGATTACCACTACTGAATAAATTTGAAAGGGGCCACAAGAAAGAGAAATAAAGTTGTGTTCTAGGGTGGCCCCGGTGGCGCAGCAGCTTAGTGCCGCCTGCAGCCTGAGGTGTGATCCTGGAGACCCAGGATTGAGTCCCATGTTGAGCTCCCTGCATGGAGCCTGCTTCTCCCTCTGCCTGTGTCTCTGTCTTTCTTTCTCTCTGTGTCTCTCATGAATAAATAAATAAAATCTTAAAAAAAAAAAGTTATGTCCTATTTACATCCCTTGCATCATGTCACTCCACATACTAAACCACATCTTTAGAAGAGATCACAGAAATCAAATTTAACTCCATTTTTCATAATAAAACCTTTAATCTTTCTCTGGCTTAAAGATTGTAATTCTAGCTTTTTTTTTAAAAAAAAAACTTATTTATTTAAGAGAGACACAGACAGAGAAGCAGAGACACAGGCAGAGGGAGATGCAGGCTCCTGTGAGAGCCTAATGCAAGACTTGATCCCGGGACCCTGGGATCATGCCCTGAGCCGGAGGCAGACACTCAACCAATGAGCCATCCAGGTGTCCCATGTAATTCTAGTTCTATATGTGAGGCTAGAAATGTTTGTTTTCCGCAGCCAGCTCTTTGTGTTTACTAAATAGTCTAACTAAATGAAGTAATTATCTTCCAAGAATGTAGTTTAACTTTTTAAACTCCCCAGGGAAAGATCTATTTTCAACTTAGTTTAACAGCAAACAGAAGAGTGACATATATAGATGAGCCTTAAATTTAAAAGTCATTTCAATCTTTTAGTATCTTGAATTAAAATATGTGTGTGTACATATATTCACCTTTCTAAAACAACTTCAAAAGCACAAATTAAACATATGGGATTTTGATCATTGGAAAAGCTGATCAATTTGTTATCAATATATATTCTTTAAAGATTTTATTTATTTATTTGACAGAGAGAGAAAGCAAGCAGAAGCAGGGGGAGCAGAACAGGGAGAGGAAGAAGCAGGCTCCCCACCAAGCAGGGAGCCCAAAATGGGCTCAATCCCAGGTCCCTGGGATCATGACCTGAGTCGAAGGCAGATGCCCAACCAACTAAGCCACCCAGGTGCCCCTATTATCAATATGAGGCGTTACATTTTCCGTCCTAAAAGACACTAAATAAATTTTCTGGATTAGTTTCTGGAATTAATACAACAGAACAATAAATTCTAAGTTACTGTACTGAGAAATCAATGTAGATTTGGACAGCCAAACACAAAATTTAATAAAAACAAATAAAACCCACTTTTCGGCTGAATGATGACTAAAGGAAAACTGAGATTCTTAGAGCAGGAGAGAGGTTCTGTGGCTGATAACAGTAAGACAGGAAAGCTAGCATTCATTCATAAATTTAAAAACTCTTCCAAGATTTCTCCTAATATAATCCAGAAAGAATAAGACAAATTCTTATAAGCAGCATATGTGTCAATAAACATACATACATACACATTTAGAATGCTTTTACTTTAAAATAATTTCCTTTTTTTGGGATCCCTGGATGGCTCAGCAGTTTAGCACCGGCCTTCGGCCCAGGATGTGATCCCGGAGTCCCGGGATTGAGTCCCCCATGGGGCTCCCTGCATGGAGCCTGCTTTTCCCTTTGCCTATGTCTCTGCCTCTTTCTCTGTGTGTGTGTCTCTCATGAACAAATAAAATCTTTAAGAAAAAAAAAAGTTTAAAAAAACAAAAATTAAAAAATAAAATTATTTCCTTTTTGAAACTGACTGCATCGTATATCCAGAAAATTGAAAGGAGTTTCATTGGTGCTGTCCTAATGCCCTGATGACTGACCACATATATTTTTTAATTCTCCTCTTTAGAAGCCACATTTAGTACTTAAATTTGTACACTGCTATTTTTTAATCACTAACACTTAGTTTTATTTAGTTTCAAGCACCGGGTTTTTCTTTTATGAGGAAAAATTATAGTTCCTACTATTTCCCTAAAATTTTATTAGATGTCCGTAACTTGTGATAGTTTGACTTATAATTCTCTGACTCTACAATTGTGAGAAAGTGACATCATTTAGTAGAAACTGTACTTTGAATTCCGATCCTTCCCTAGGCTAGCAATGTACTGTACAATATTCTTTCCTGATGCTGGGCAATGGCAGCAGCAGCCTTAGCTCCCAGCCAACCACCCAATAACAAGGATTAACAACCATTACACAGGGGCAGCCCGGGTGGTTCAGCAGTTTAGCGCCGCCTTCAGCCCGGGGTCTGATCCTGGAGACCCGGGATGGAGTCCCACATCGGGCTCCCTGCATGGAGCCTGCTTCTCCCTCTGCCTGTGTCTCTGCCTCTCTCTCTCTCTCTTTTATGAATAAATAAGTAAAATCTTAAAAAAAAACAAACAAACAACCATTACACTGACAACCTTTCTGTACCATACAACTATTCCATTTTTCACTTTCAGTACCATATTCAATGAATTATATTAGATATCCTACACTTCATTATAAAATTGGCTCTGTGTTAGATGATTTTGCCAAGCTGTAAGCTAATGTAAATGTTCTGAGCACACATACAAGCACACACAAAAGTGTTCTGAGCACATTTAAGGTAGGCTAGCCCTATGATGTTTGGTGGGTTTTGTTAAATACATTATAGACTTACTGTATTTTTTTTAAGATTTTATTTATTTATTCATGAGAATATACAGAGAGAGAGAGAGAGAGAGAGAGAGAGAGAGAGAGAGGCAGAGACACAGGCAGAGGGAGAAGCAGGCTCCATGCAGGGAGCCCGATATGGGACTCGATCCCAGGTCCCCAGGATCATGCCCCAGGCTGCAGGCGGCGCTAAACCGCTGAGCCGCCTGGACTGCCCATAAGCCACCAGAGCTGCAATGCCCATGGATAAAAATCAACCAGGTAAAAAACACTGAATTCACCATGTATCATTTAATATTAAAAAGTTGCATGCAAGACACATATGATTACATTTCCCTCTCTTACTACCTCATTCTTCAAAGCCTAAATTTTGTGTTGGGGTGGGTTTCTCTGCCTGGCAGAAAACTAGCAGTAAGTGCTCAAGCTTTGTTCCAGAACTTTTGTACTAAGAGTAACTAAAAGCCACAGAGGCAACAGGTCCTATCTGAGCAGGCATGTCTGATTAGAATGGTGAGTTAATAAAATTGAATAACAAGTGATAAGTGATGGTCAACAGCAATGAGGAAGGACTTAAAATTTGCAAGATCTAGGAGAGGTTGGAGAAATTCATTCCCAAATACAATTCATCCCAAATACTAGCTTCATTTGTGCAAAATTCTACTGTATGTGTATCAACTTCTATACACGTTTGGCAATCTTGATCTTTTTGGTCCAGTTTACAAACACTGCAAGCCATCCTTACTGGGGATAATGAGAGTAGTTTTCATGACGAAGACTTTAGGAGAGAGACAGTTGAGAGAAAATAATACCAGTGGTTAAAAATTATGCCCTACTAGTATTCACAGGGGAAAATGACTAGGATATGAAACTGGCTAAGAGTCTGTTTTGGTACAATAATTACAACTACTATTTAATAAGCAGTTACTATGAGCCAGATACTACTAAACGTTTTACACTTAACTGTTTTTATACATAATTCTGACACCTCACACCAACCATTCTCTAACACAATTCTGACACTATCTAGAATTAGTATCTGATCCCATAAGGTAAGGACTCAGTCCACAAGTCTGTCCTCACTTTCAATGCCAGACACAAGTCCCAGGTTGTCATCCATACTTCTGATGGACCTGTCGTAAATTTGAGGATTCTCACAACCTTCTTCCTCAGGTTCCATAATCTGTAAGAATAACTCACAAAACTCAGGAGAGTGTTTTACTTACAGGTTTCATATAAAGAATATAATTCAGAACAGTCAAATGGAAGAGAAGCACAGGGCAGGATATAGAAAAAGGCGTAGAGAGCTTCCATGTCCTCTCTAGAACACACCAGCCTCAAGAATACACCTCAAGGTTTTCACAAACCTGGAAGCTCTCCTTTAGAGGTCTTTATAGAGGTCTGTTAAATAGGTAAGATTGATCAAATGAATTACTGACCAGGTGATCAGCTTGAACTTCAGTTTTTTCCTTGTTCACAGAAGTGGGGGGGGGGGGAGATGCTGAAAGTTCTAATCCTCCAATGAGGTCTTAATCTTTATGGTAACCAGCCCCCATCTTGAAGCTATCTTGGGGCCCCCAGCTACCAGTCCACCTCATTAGCATACAAAAGATACTGTTAACATTTCCCAGAGTCCAAGCTTTTTAGGAGCTGTGTGGCAGGAACCTGGGACAAACACCAAATATTTATTTCTTGCTGTACCAGAGATACAAGCAGCAAGAAAAATCTAAGAAACTGTCACAGCCAATACGAGATAAGGATACATGATGACTAAATGTATGTGGCATTCTGGATGGAACCCAAGGACAGAGAAGGACATTAAGTAAAAACAAAGTAAGGATATTTAAAAATGTATGAATATTTGTTCAATTAATTTCAACAAATGTACCATACTAATGTGAAATGTTAGTAATAGGAGAAACTGGTTGGGACTCTGTACTTACTTGCTCAATTATGTTATTAAGTTAAAATTGTTCTAAAATAAAATTTAATAATGCAGTACATGGACAATGAAAAATGGCTTATCTCTGAGCTCTAAATATCTCTTTTTAAAAAAGATTTATTTATTTATGGGGGAATATGTGGGGGGGGGGGGGCACATGTCCAGGGAGAGGGGCATAGGGAGAGAATCTCAAGCAGACTTCCCACTGAGCAGCTAGGAGCTCAATCCCACAGCCCTGAGAACATGACTAGAGCAGAAACCAAGAGTTCATCACCCAACTGACTGAGCCACCCAGGTGTCCCTGAGCTCTAAACATCCTAAGCCATGTCTTCTGACAGGCTTCCTCTGTGTATTTATCTTGCTGTCCTACAGGACATTTCAGCTGTAGCATGCACAGCCCACCAGCCATACCTCTGTCTTTTTTTTTTTTTAAAGATTTATTTTTTTTAAATATATTTTTTTTAATTTTTTCATTTATTTATTTATGATAGAGAGAGAGAGAGAGAGAGAGAGAGGCAGAGACATAGGCAGAGGGAGAAGCAGGCTCCATGCACTGGGAGCCCGATGTGGGATTCGATCCCGGGTCTCCAGGATCGCGCCCTGGGCCAAAGGCAGGCGCCAAACCGCTGCGCCACCCAGGGATCCCTAAAGATTTATTTATTCATTTATTTATGATAGACATAGAGAGAGAGAGAGGCAGAGACACAGGAGGAGGGAGAAGCAGACTCCATGCTGGGAACCCGACGGGACCCGATCCCGGGACTCCAGGATCACGCCCCGGGCCAAAGGCAGGCGCCAAACCGCCAAGCCACCCAGGGATCCCCACCTCTGTGTCTTTTAACTAAAAACTCTTAAAGCAGTGCATAATTTAAACCCAGTACCAGAAGTCATTTGTTTACCTAGCCAGTATGAGTAGGCCCACCTTGCTTAGGTAGTTGTTGTTGGTTCCATTACTTGTGATGGGTTTAAGCTATGTCCACTGGATATTCACAGGTTTGTAGAGATTCTCTAAGGTGGGGGTTTGGAGGATGGAGTGGGAGATGGGCAAAACACGGCCCCTAACAGAGTTATTAGATAAAACCTGGATTTGAACCCAAATCTTCAGACTCCCAATCAAATGTTTATCCCATTTGAAGAAATAGGCGATTAAAATTACAAGTTAAAAGCATAAAAGTCAGGGTGCTTGAGTAGTCGGCTGAGCACTGACTTGGTTTCAGCTCAGGTTATGATCTCAGGGTCATAAGATCTAGCCCCAAGCTGGGCTCTATGTTCAGTATGGAGTCTGCTTAATACTCTCTCTCCCTTTCCCTCTATCCCTCCTCACTATTTAAAATAAAGAAATAAATATTAAAAAAAAAGTAAAAAATAAATACATAAAACTTTCAGTTTTTCCATTTAAAAGCTACTAGCAGCTGCATATATATCACAATTTGAATTAATATAACATTATGCATACTTATGTATATGAAAAGATTGACTGATTCCTATACTACAAATAAGTAAAGTTGGCCTGCCTGATGGCCTTTCATTATTCTTCACAGAGATGACAAACTTTTTAGGATGGTATCACCGTGGGATTTTATGAAATAATTGATTTTTAATTCTACTTGGTTTCAAAAAGTGATATAACAGACCAATCCACAGGTTACATGCATACTAAGGCATGGCAATTAGTTGTCACCCCTCCCGGACATGTGGATATAAATTCTTGGTTTGAGGCAAAAGTTCTCAAAGCAGGACAGCAACATAAACAAACTAAAATTTTTGAGATAAAAACATTTGCTGCTTTACCACCTAAGTGGAGAAAAAAAAAAATAATAACCCAAGAATAATTTAATTCTAGCAATAAACAAAACCTAGGAATATTATTGGCACATGAGACATGGGAGTTGACATTTCTTTTACTATTAGTTTTGGGAACATATCCTGTATTCAACCCAGGGCCAACAGCAACCAAGAGGGAAGTATCTTTTTTTTTTTTTTTTTTATGATAGTCACAGAGAGAGAGAGAGAGGCAGAGACACAGGCAGAGGGAGAAGCAGGCTCCATGCACTGGGAGCCCGATGTGGGATTCGATCCTGGGTCTCCAGGATCGCGCCCTGGGCCAAAGGCAGGCGCCAAACCGCTGCGCCACCCAGGGATCCCTAGGGCAGTATCTTTGATCAACGAAAACATAACTGAGGCTGAGTATTCTAAGTATATCAACCTAAAATGATTATTATTTAGTATGGTAGTAGACTGTCAACTTACTTTTCATAAATATTTGACCCCTGTGTTCATGCGTGTAGCACTTTATTGGGAGTAAACATGAGATCATGCATTCCAGTAAGCACATTAGAATGCAACTCCTGAGTAACTTGTCTTTATTAGTGGATTTTAATTAAAACAACAACAGCAACAAAACCAAACTAAAACCAAACCAAACCAAAACCAGAAACAACCCCGCCCAACTTTGAAGCAAATATTGCTTGCTTATAATGTACCTTAAGAGTCTTGAAACACTCATACGATAAAATTGGAAATAAATTTCTAAAATACTGTTATGCAAGACGTCTGGTGAGGGGGTGGGAAACGAACATAAAGATACTTCCTGGCAGTTTGAGACAAGAAGAAATAACATGCAAATACAAAATAAACTATTCTGAACGCCAACGGGGTTAACCGGCATCCTTTCAAGCACTGAGAAGTTACACCTTTTCACAACCTAGCTCATTCTACCCGGGGTGCAGAAACAAACTGTACGAATTGGATTAGTCACAACCGTTTGGCTGCAGAACCAGGCAGCAACCTGGCCTAGAACGTTCCGTTTATTTCTTGAGAAATGGGCTTTGCTGCAGGAGGTGGCTTGTTTCCTAATCACCTATTTGCTGCCTTTCTGCTTCGAATGGAGACGCAACAAAGGACAGAGGGGGGACACCGTGGAGGGTCCAGACCAGGTCGGCGGTGCACGGAGTCGCCGCTCGCGGGGTGAACGGGTCCCCAGGGTGCTCTTAGCCTTCCGCCGGAGCCAGCCCGCGAAGGGGAGGCCGGATGCCACGCGCTGCGGCCCATCAAGCGCTCGGGCACGCGGAGCCCTGCACTCACCATCTCGATGATTTTGGTCTTCCGCCCTGTCTTCCTCTTCAAGGTGAATATGTACTGGGCCAGCACCACCCCCGCCACCAGGACGCACACACTGGCGCTCGCCACCGCGCCCATCCTCGCCACGGCCGCCCGGTCCATCAACAGGGTGTCCTGCGCCTCCCGCTCGGAAAAGAGGTCGCGGGGCTGCTGCTGCGGTGCGCGGAGGAGCTCCGACGCCCAGCCCCGCGGCGGCTCTGCAAGAGCCCCGCCCACGCCCCGCCCACGTCCCTCCCGCGCCCCTCCCGCGCGAGCCCCGCCCCCGCGGGTAGCCCCGCCCCCACGGGTAGCCCCGCCCCGCGCGCCGACACGCGGGACGCGCAGGCGTGGGGGGCGTGGCCTGCGTCCGCAGCGGAGGCGGGAGGCTGGTGTTCCTCGGAAACCACCTCTGAGGAGCTGTCGAAGAACCCAAACCCGCCTGGTATTAACGGTCTCTCCCCGCTCATGAGGGCCGAGGAGTGCTTCCCTCCAGCTCCCCTCAGGAGAAATCTGGTTTCAACCAGACCGAAGCAGAAAAAGTCTTCGCCTTCCACCCTCCTCAGCCCCTGCTGGACTACAAACCCCAGAAGGCGCCGGCAGTGGTCTGCGCAGCAACAGAAACAACCAGCGGTAAAAGGGCCACCTATACAACGTGAGGTAATATTTGCAAACCCGATTATCTGCTGAAGGATTGCCGTCCAAAATACCTGAAGGACGCCTACAACTCGATTTTTTTTAAAAAAGGGCAAAAGACTGAAAAGGTGTACAGCATCGCTAACCATCAGGAAAATGCAAATTAAAGCCGTAATGAGATACCATTTCACACAAATTAGGATAACCGTTGTAAAAAAAAAAAAATTACAAGTGTTGGTGAGGTTGTGAAAGAATAGGAACTCTTGTGCACTGTGGTTGGAAACGTAAATTGGTACAGCTACAATGGAAAACTAGAAATTCCTCAAAAATTGGGACGCCTGGGTGGCTCAGCGGTTTGGCGCCTGCCTTCGGCCCAGGGTGTGATCCTGGAGACCTTGGGATCGAATCCCACACCGGGCTCCCTGCATGGGGCCTGCTCTCTCTCTGCCTGTGTCTCTGCCTCTCTCTTTGTGTGTCTCTCATGAATAAATAAATAAAATCTTAAAAAAAAGTTCCTCAAAAATTAAAGACAGAACTGCCATATGATCTAGCAATGCCAGTACATATCTAAAAGAATTGAAAGCAGGTACTCAGAGATATTAGCACTTGCATGTGCATTGCAACACTATTTATAATAGCCAAAATGTGGAAACAACTGAAATGTCCATCAATATATGAATGAATAAAGAAAATGTGGTATATATATCAGTGGAATACTATTCAGCCTTTAAAAAGAAGGAAATTATGCAGTGTCGGACACACCTCCGGCATATTATGCTACGTGAATTAAGCCGGTCACAAAAGACAAATAGTTCGTTATTCTACTTATTCAATATAGTCAAAAGTAGAATGGCAGTGGTGAGAGTTGAAGGAAGAGGGGGAGTTGAGCGTTGAGTTTCAGTTTTGCAAAATGAAAAAGTTCTAGAGATCTGTTATACAACCATGTGTCTATAGTTAATAGTACTGTACATTTTCAAGTGGATAAATTGGTAAATTTTATGTGTTTTGTACCACACTTTTTTTTTTTAAAGTGTTATGACAGGGGATCCCTGGGTGGCGCATCAGTTTGGCGCCTGCCTTTGGCCCGGGGCGCGATCTTGGAGACCGGGGATCGAATCCCATGTCGGGCTCCCGGTGCATGGAGCCTGCTTCTCCCTCTGCCTGTGTCTCTGCCTCTCTCTCTCTCTCTCTCTCTCTCTCTCTGTGTGTGACTATCATAAATAAATTTAAAAAAAATTAAAAAATAAATTAATAAAGTGTTATGACAGAAGGGGAAAGGTGAAGTTAGGCGTTGTCCCTTCCATCACTATGTTGTCCCTTTTCTTCTCCATCCCACTCACTGGGTCTTTTATCATTTCTTCTTCTTTGTAAGCATCAGGACTCATTCTCCCCTGCCTTATCTCTTTCTTTTTTTAAAAGATTTTATTTATTTATTCATGAGAGACACACACAGAGAGAGATGTAGAGACACCCGCAAAGGGAGAAGCAGGCTCCATGCAGGGAGCCTGACATGGGACTCAATCCATGGTCTCCAGGATCAGGCTCTGAGCTGAAGGTAGCGCTAAACCTCTGAGCCACCCGGGATGCCCGCCTTATCTCTTTCAAGGGATGGATATAGTTTCCCCTGCTTGTCTCTAGGGGTAACTCCTAGGGATCCAGGGAAGGGATCCAGGGAAGCTCCGTGGAGTTGGTGGTGCTGCCTAATGAAGCTGTCTTTTTGCCGGGGTTGTGGAACAGGTTGGAGAAGTGGAACAAATGAGAGGCAGTAATGAAGCTAGAGGGTGTTTTTCTGTGCACCCTCCGTTCTTGATCTTATTGTTCCATCCCTAGGACCCTGGTGGGAGTTCTTAAAGGGAAATTTGTGGAAAGAAGGTTCTTAGAAATGTAGAGCAGGGGGGCCCACCTGATTAGCATCTGGTAAGAAAACAAGTCTGGAATTAACTATTGGTACATAAATGCCCTTTCTGTGTCTTTTTTTGTGGACAAGATTGATCCTCTGATGCCATAAAATGATTTCAGGGGTATAGAGTGATCAGTTTCTTAGGAAGGATGTTAGCTTTTTTGTTTGTTTTAATACAAGCACAATGTATGTGAGAACCTATAAATATATCTGAGAAAAAGATGACAAAATTTTAAAAATATTCCATTGAAGAATGTCATGTGGTACTTGAGCATCCTTCCCTATGGCTCCCCAGCAAATGGTAAAGCAAATTCCAGCCTATGATTGAAGTTGGATATGTATTAATACTATCAGTTCCATCTTGAAGCCAAAAGGGAAATCTATGTTTAAAATCTTATTTTTTTTAATTTAAGTAAGCACTATACCCAGTGTGGGGCTTGAACTCACGACCTTGATATCAAGTCACTGGCTCTACCAACTGAGTCAGCCAGGCACCCCTACGTTGTGATTTTTAAATCTACCAATTTCCTAGAAAATTAATGGTATGAAATCTTCCAACAAATGAGATTTTGTGGTTTCTACCATTACCACTGTAGTCTTTTATTGGATTAGAGAATTAATTTCTTACATCTGAATGCAAGAAAAGTTAATTGTACATCAAAAGAATAAATTGGTAGCCTGGTGGAATGTGGATAATGACATAAATAGAATAAATAGGAATGTTGACTTAAAATTTCATCTCCTTTGACTACCTTTTAAGTTCCACTAATTTCTGCCTTATTTTTTTACTAATGGCTTCATTATTTGTGACTCTTTGTATGTACTCGGGCTAATGCCATGGAATACATCTGAACTGGAAGTTTGGTTGCTGCAAGATTCTTGAATATTGGTTGGAATAGGTTTGGTAATTCTGTTTCAGTTTTATTTTATTTTATTTATTTATTTTTTTAAAAAAAGATTTATTTATTTATTTATTCATGATAGACATAGAAAGAGAGAGAGAGAGGCAGAGACACAGGAGGAGGGAGAAGCAGGCCCCATGCCGGGAGCTTGACCTATGACTCGATCCCGGGACTCCAGGATCACACCCCGGGCCAAAGGCAGATCCCGGGACTCCAGGATCACACCCCGGGCCAAAGGCAGGCACTAAACCGCTGAGCCACCCAGGGATCCCCTCTTGTTTCAGTTTTAAATTATACTAAAAGAGTACAGGTGATTTGAAGCAGGTCCAGGGAAAACATGAGAATATCAATATTGATTCTGGGTGTTCAGAAGATTCAGAGTGACATAGGTGATATTTGAGGCCGGAAAGTTGGGGAACTTTCTGATCTGGGTTGCAAGGGAATGATGTATCTTTAGTGGTCCAATAATATCACATATTACAATATTCCTATGCACCCAGGGTACTAAATGAGAATATGTGCCATTTATGAAATTCCGTTACTTCTCTCTCAAATTAAAAAAATTAATAAAGGTGCATTTTAAGGGTTTATTACATTTGTTTAAGACTCACTGCCAGGGCAGCCCCGATGGCCCAGCAGTTTGATGCTACCTTCAGCCCGGGGTATGATCCTGGAGACCCGGCATGGAGTCCCACGTCGGGCTCTCTGCATGGAGCCTGCTTCTCCCTCTGCCTGTGTCTCTGCCTCTCTCTCTCTCTCTCTCTCTCTCTCTGTGTCTGTCATGAATAAATAAATTTTTAAAATCTTTAAAAAAAAAAAAAAGGAAAAAAGACTCACTGCCAGGGCGCCTGGGTGGCTCAGTTGAGTGCCTTCAGCTCAGGTCGTGATCCTGGGATTGAGCCCCAAATCAGGTTCCCTGCTCAGCGGGAAGTCTGCTTCTCCCTCTGCTGCTTCCCTTGCTGGGGTTTTCTCTCTCTCTCTCTCTAATTAATTAATTAATTAATTTAAAAAAAAAAAGACTCACTGCCAGATCTGAAGTTTAATTATCTGCTTATTTATATGGTTATTAACACAATTACCAATAATGACTGATGCAAATGTTTTTCAGAAACTCTTCCATAAATGTAAATATTTATTACACATTTATTTATCTGTATGTATTTTTTCATTGGTTCCACCAAGACATTTTTTTTAAAAATCTTGACCTATTTCTTTTTTCCTAGCATAAGAAAAGACATTGGTTAGAAGCATCTTGGAAGTAAAAACTTACTTACTTCATTTTTTTTCTTTCTTTTCTTTATATATTGTTTAAATGTTCATTTTGAAATAATTTTAGACTTTCATAAAAGTTGGAAAAAATGGTACATAGAATTTCCATGTGCATTTCTCTTTTTAAAAATTATTTTATTTTTTTAGAGAGGGAGAACATGCCCAAGTGAAGGGAGGGGCAGAGGGAGAAGGAAAGACAGGGAGAGAAACAGACTTCCTGCTGAGCATGGAGCCAGATGTGGGGCTCTGTCTTACCACCCTGAAATCATGACCTGAGCAGAAATAGAAAAAAAAAAAGTCAGACATTCAGTGACCTCCCCCCCCTTCCCCCAGGGACTCAGGCTTCCCCCAGGAACACTATTTTACAACTATATCTTATTACTATAGCACAATTACAAAATAAGTTAACATTGGTACAATACAGAAACTCAGTTATACATCTTACTTGGATCTTACCAGTTTCACAAGCACTTTCTTTTGTTGTTGGCATATAGTTCTTTTTCTAAAAAAATGATTTTATTTATTTATTTTGAGAGAGAGAGAGAGAGAGCGCAAGTGTGGGGAGAAGAGGCAAAATCAGAAGCAGAGGGAGAGGGAGAAGCAGACTCCCTGCTGAGCAGAGAGCCAGATGCCAGGCTCCATCCCAGGACCTAACATTTAACCAACTGAGTCCCCCAGGTCCCCCAGGTGTTGGTATATAGTGCTAAGAAATTTTGTCAGGTGAAATCATCATCAGGATTAGGATACAGAACAGGATCCAACAATAGGATCCAATACCATTCCAAAGAAGTTCCCTTGTATGACCACTTTATAGTCACATCTTTACCCAGAACTCACTCCTGGAAGCCACTGATATATTCAACATAATGTTCTTAGGCTCCATCTAAGTTCTGTGTATCAATACTTCATCTTTTCTATTGCTGATTTGTATTCTATGGTATGGATGTACAGTTTTCATCATTTACCCATTACACAATGAAGGACATTTGTGGGGTTTTTTGTTTTGTTTTGATTCTTGAACGTTGCTTTTGAAAAACAATGAAAAGGAAGCAGCATCAAGGATTAAAATTCATTGGGTACTTACTAAACAATGCCAGGATGAATAGTTTTAATGAACTCTATCTTCAGCCCCACTTCTTCTCCCCTCTCTGGAGGCCGAGGAGTGGGACTGAAAATTCCAACTCTCTAATTACCAATTTTGCCTTTCTGGTGACCAGCTTTCATCTGAACTAACTAGAGGTTAGATCCTAAATCACTGTATTAGCATAAACTTTCATGCGGTTCAAAGGCACTTGTTATGAATTACAAAAGATACTCTTTTCACTAAGGAAATAACTAGAGTGTTTATGAGCTCTGTGCCAGATACCAGAGACAGAGATCATATGTATGTTTTTCTTATACCACATGCCATGGATCTCTAACAATAACAAAAAATTATAAGAATTAAGATACTGATACATTACGAGAGTCCCATTCAATAATTAATAATTATTCCTCTTCATTTTCCTTTCATATGAAAATATCTCCCAGGGCGAGGCTTCTCAGGTTGGTAGTCTTGCTTTCTAGATCTTCAGTGTTTTTTTTTTTTTTTTTTTTTTTAAGATTTAATTTACTTATTCAGAGACACAGAAAGAGAGGCAGAGACATAGGCAGAGGGAAAAGCAGGCTCCCTGCAGAGAGCCTGATGGGGGAATCCATCCCAAGACTCCCGGATCATGACCTGAGCCAAAGGCAGATGCTCAACCACTGAGCCATCCAGGTGCCCCTAGACCTTAAGTGTTCTAAAACTAGAATTGGCTTCACCCTTTCAGGCAACTAGTATGTATAACAGAACTAAGAGACAAGGTTATCTTTTATTCTGAGCCTCTTTCCAGGTATTAATATAATATTGAATTTCCTTCATTACACAGTCTGTTTACTCATTCCTTTATAGTCAGCTACTATTCCTTCTTCTCGCCATTTATAACTAAACTTTGACCTTCTGAAGGAATGTTAGGTTGGGTCACTGTCCTGGCCTGTATTGCAAATAGCAATACTAGTTTAGTAGGTACTTCCCCATCAGTCCAGTCCCATTCACACACGGTATGAAGATGCCTCAGCCCCTCCACCCAACCTAGTAGTCTTTAAGCTTTAGCTCACCCTTAGTCTGAGTGACTAATTAATTAAACCTTTCTTTGATATGTCTATAGATTATGCATTCTTACCTAGAAAAAGAAGAGGGCTAATGATTCTGCATGTCACCAGACCCTGTTGCATCACTCCTGAGTGCCAAGGACCCAGACCTTTTTGCATAATGCCCCTGGGCACCAAGGAACCAGTTCCCCTTGCACAACTTCAAGCACTGTGATAACATTTGTAGTTGGAGTCTGTAGTGTGCACATAACTGAGAAATGTTACAGACCACTGCACTCCCTTAACTGATTAACTTCCCTAAACACCTATAAAAATCTCTGGGCTGGGCAGAAACCTCAGAGTTGGCCTTTGGATAAATGTACCTCCTCTCCAGGTGGCCAGCCTCCCGAATAAAGCTCATACTCCTTTCCAATCAAAACTTGTCTCTTGAGTATAGGCTTTTTGAGGAAAGGGCAGCCGAACTTTGGTTTCAGTAACAGGTAGGGTTACATAGGTACAGAACTAGCAGAGTATTTTTACCACTAAGTAATATAGCTGCATTCACTGTTAACCTCAGTTTTGCCAGAGTAAAACCCTTCCCTATCAGGCCCTTAAGGAATTCTGATATAATAATTTTAAAATATAGCTCTAGGGACCCCTGGGTGGTTCGGTGGTTTAGCGCCTGCCTGTGGCCCAGGGCGTGATCCTGGAGTCCCGGGATCCCGTCCCACATCAGGCTCCCTGCATGGAGCCAGTTTCTCCCTCTGCATGTGTCTCTGCCTGTGTGTGTGTGCGTGTGTGTGTGTGTGTGTGCGTGTGTGTGATGAATAAATAAATAAAATATTTAAAAAAATAAAAATAAATATAGTTCTAGTTTCTTGCTTACGAATCATCCTTGCTTAGGGCACCTGGATAGCTCAGTTGTTGAACATCTGCCTTTGGCTCAGGTCATGATCCGGGGGTCTTGGGATGGATTCCCCCATCAGGCTCTCTGCAGGGAGCCTGCTTCTCCCTCTACCTATGTTTCTGCCTCTCTCTGTGTGTCTCTCATGAATAAAAAATTAAAATCTTAAAAAAAAAAGGAATCATCCTTGCTTTCAGTACTTGTAGTTGCAGCCCCAGTCCTGTGACTACTTCATCAGGTAAAAAGAAAAAGGTTGAAGCAGTATGAAGAAAGAAAGTATATAGTTTGTATCAGAGTTCTCTCTCCTTGAGAAGAATTGCAAAGTCATACCAGCATCCTCCCTCAGAAGCTCACAGCCAGAACTACCAGAAAAACAAAGGTTTCTATCTAGTAGAGACACTCCCCTTTTATATTGAGCATAAGCAAGCATTCATGAAGATTTGTAAGCCAGTCCTTCATGCCTATCTTCCTTCATACCCCCTGATTTAAACAACCAGTTTCAACTGCTTATTCTATCAATGTTCAAACCCTCTATCAGTGTTTTCAACTGGTTATTCTAACTCTCTATCAAAGTTCAAACCCTCTATCAATGTTTTACTGAGGACGGAATCTCGGCTATATTTATTTATTCATTCATTCATTCATTCATTCATTTGGTAAGTCAGCTCTATGCTCAATGTAGGGCTTGAACTCACAACCCCAAGATCAAGGGCAGCATGCTCTACTGACTGAGCCAGCTGGCACCCCTCTCTGCCTATTTTAGACATTATGGGCTATATTTTTCTTAGTCTGAAAAAATACGATTCAGTGGTCCAACTTTGGTGTAATATCCTCTGTTCAGATTCTCTTAAGGTACTCTGATATATTTGCTTCGAACACTGGGTAAGCAAAGTCCAGCCCCAATACAGTGTCCATTCCTATCAAGACCTATTTGTAGCTTTCGGGCTACTGGCATGTCTGACTTGCCTGCCATGTTCAAGGCCTTCCCACTGGGAATCTAACACATAGCTCTCTGCAGTCTCTGACTCTTGGTTGGCAAACAGACAGTTCTTACTGCTATTTCATACCTCAGAGGGTGCAAAGGAATATATAGGTCTACATTCAGCCCATCTCTGCATTGCTGTAGTCCTCTCAACATCCACTCATTTAATTCACCCAGGTGGCCACCATAAGCAAGCACACTGAAGAATCCACTTGTCAATTTCAATCACTTTCAGAACTTGGAACCCCCTGGCTTCAATAAGTTCCTGGTTTTGCCCTCCCCTAGCATGCACTGCTTTCTTGGGAACCAGAGGTTTTATTTATTTTATTTTATTATTATTATTTTTTGACCAGAGGTTTTAGAAGTAATTTCTGTTGTCCCAGAATAATTACTCGCGTTGGGGGTGGCTTTCAGACTATGGATTAAGCTGGGACTAACCAATATTTGAGCTTGGTCCAGTATCAAGTTCCACTCCAGTACTCTTTTATTTTCATTTCAGCTGTTACAACTGACAACAACCAAGGTATTGTATATTTCACATTTTTCTTATTAGTCTGCATTTCCTTATGCATCAAGTGAACCAACTCCCTGGGAATTGAGTACATCTCTAAATTGCACTGTTACCTTTTAGTTTACCAGGACAGATGCTGCTCCATACTATAGGTGACCATGTGGTCAGTCAGGAATCAAAGACTGCTCATCACCACCTTTTTATGCATTCTCTTCCCAAACTAGGTTTACCTAAGCAAAGGAAGTTCTAGTGAATCTCACCTTTTTAAACACCAAATGTATATTTTTGGAACAATAACCAATTCTCTGATACCAACTAGGTTCAATTGAATTGGACAATTCATTTCTGACACCACCCAGAGTTAGTACAGATCCTGTAACACTGCCCCCATTTCGGAGGCCAGCTTCAAATGGGATGGGCAGGCCACCAAACTTCTACCCACCCAACTACCAATTTGGGGGTTCCCATTACCTCCTCAGGTTTGCAAATTCACTAGAACTCACAGATCTCAGTAAAGAACTTTATACATATTTACCAGTTTATTTTAAAGGACATAACCAAATGGAAGACATGTCTAAGAAAAGGTATGGGGACTGGGGATGGCATAGAGTGTCCAGGCCCTCTCTTGATGATGATCTTCCCATCATCTGGCATATATATAAATAACTCATTTTTCTTCATTCCATTTCTCTTGCCTATTATGAAGACAGTCAAATTCAGTGGAAGGATACTCAAAGCTTTCTCAATTTCCTGGTTCAAGTTTGTTTTGTTTTTCCCACTCAATATTCAGCAACATTCTCCTCTGAGAAGGTAGAGAGGGGAACTTAAAAGTTCAAACCCTCCTATCTTGTTTTGTCTTTCTGGTGACCAGCTTCCACCCTGTAGTTATCTAGGGACCTCACCCTTCTCTGGAGAGAGGTATAGGTTTATGTTGCTTCCTACATATTAGTTGCTGGAATTCAAAGGAAAATTTGAGGTTTTGCTTAATTTCTTAAAAACCTATATTTGGTGGGGGTAGAGCTAGTAAAAATATTTTGAACTAAGAAATTTTATGTCTAATAATAATTTATAAGAATAACCATATTCTGGGAAGCCTGAGTGGTTCAGGTTGAGTGTCTGCCCTAGGCTCAGGGTGTGATCCCTGGAGTCCCACATCAGGCTCCTCCTTGCATGGAGCCTGCTTCTCCTCCCTCTGCCTATGTCACTGCTTCTCTCTCTGCCCCTCGTGTGTTTCTCATGAAATTAAAAAATAATAATAATAACCATGTTCCTTTTTGTCGGAAATAAAAGCCAACTGTACCAGAATGCATGAATTATGCTGGCTTATTGGTTAGCTATAAAAGTTGTTTTTTTCATATTATGGAATAAAAGCAACACACACCACACTATCATTTTCTTTTTTTTTAAATAGTTTTTTTTGAAGATATTACTAATTTATTTGAGAGAGATAGGATAAGCAGGGTGAGAGCTAGGAGATGGAGAGGGAGAAACAGACTCCCCACTGAGCTGGGAGCCTGACTTGGGGCATGATCCCAGGACCTGGAGATGATGACCTGAGCAGAAGGCAGACGCTTAACCATCTGAGCCACCCAGGATCCCCCACACTGTTCTTTTCTTATATCAATTGCTTCTGTATTAGTTTGCTAGGGCTTCCATAATAAATACTACAGACTGAGCGGTTTAAATACAGTAATTTATTTTTTCATAGTTCTGAGGTCTATGGGTTCAAGATAATAGCATAGTTTTGGCAGGTTTGGTTTCTTCCATGGCCTCTCCATGACCTGCAGGTGGCTGCCTTCACACCCTGTCCTCACATTATCTTTCTGCCTGCAAATGTCTGGGTCTTTAATCTCATCTTCATATAGGACTACCAGTTATGCTGGATTAAAGCCTACCCAAATGATCTCATTTTACCTTAATTACTTCATTAAATGCCCAACTCTAAAATACAGCCACATTCTGATTTCCTAGGTGTTTGACTTCAACATACAAATTTTAAGAGGACACAATTCAGCTATTAACACCTTCTTTGCATTCTTATATATATATATATTTTTTTTTCAATGTTCAGTTTCCTTTAATGACCCCCATCTCCCTGAAGGGCAGGTATAGGCAGCTAGGCGATGATGACAGGAGCTGTTTACTTGAAGATCTTGCCCTGATTGAAGGTTTTGCCCACATGCTGGAAGGCCCCCTCCCAGGAAAAGTACCCTCGAACCAGCGTCTGGGTCTCCTCGCTGCCAGGATCCAGTTTCCGCCACGTATAGGACTCGGAGTCCACCTGCCAATCTGGACTCAGCGGAAAGGCAAGCTCCTGGTCTCAGAAGACCCAGACTCCAGAAATGGAGCTGCTGTTGTTGGTTCCAAAGAGGATGGCAAAGGCATTCTTCCTCAGCTTGTCCAACCGTTGGAACATTCCAGTGATGAGGTTACAACTCATAAAGGTCTGAGTGAGCTCCTCAGGGAGCTCAGGGAAGTGGTACTCAGTGTACCACAGGGACCAGCCATCCTTATCGAAGTGCTCCCAGAAATACGGCAGTGCCACAGTGAGAGTGTCCTCATTGGAGTACTTGCGCTTAAATTCGTCCAACACAAAGGTACTCTTGGGCAGGTGAGCAAAGGGGTCTTTGGCCCTTGGCTCAGCAGCCAGTGCCTGCTCACATTCATCCATTTCCTCCTCAGGAGCAGGGGCAGCAGCCTTCTTCTCCTCTTTCCGTGCAGCCTGGGGCTTCTGCTTCTCTTCCCAAGAACCCTTCTCTTTCCATGGGGTGTCTTTTTTAGGTTGGCTCTCTGCAAACTTTTTAGCATCAAACTGGGCCATCTTCTCACAGAGTTTCACCTCCCCCAAGACAGCCCGGAACTGGGGCTGGTTAATGCAGGTAAGGAACCAGCAGTTGGTATTGGGGAAGGCCTGGCTCCAGGACCTGTTTATAGAGCCACAACAGGGTGCAGACAACTGTGATGTCAGCCAGTGTCACACGTTTGCCCACCAGAAAAGTCCTCATCTTCAAATGAGTATCCAGGAGCCCCAGAATTCGCCTCACTTCCTCCTTTGCATTCTCTGTGGCCTGCTTGTTGTGGTGCATGATGCCCAAGGTAGGAAACACCCAGGTACTGGCTGGGGGCACTATGTCGCTATCAGCAAAGCTCACCCACTGCACCACCTGGGCTGCTGCCTCTGGAGTACTTCCCTGCAGCTCCTCATTGCTCACATAGTAGGCAATGGCATTGCTCTCAAACACACAGAATCCATCGTCACCCTCAAATGCTGGAACCTTGCCGGCAGGAAATTTACGGAGAAATTCAGGGGTGCGGTTGGTTTGGCCAAAGTGGAAGTGGGGTGGCGCGGAGAGCACACGGACCTGAGCCCTGCTGTACTGAGCAGCAATGAGAGCCTTGAAGGCCCTCCAGTTTTCAGGATATGTGTACAGGGTCCCGGCCGCCATGGTGATTCCGCAGAGAAAGGGGGTGGCTCCTTGTATGTTTTTAAGTAATCTTTAAAATATGTTAGTTTTGTATCATCGTTAATTTAAATTTTGCAGTTGCTTTTAATAATTTATGGGCATATGCTTTTTTTTCTTTTCCCAAATGCTCAAGGTAGTTAGGTTGAATCCAGAGGGCTCTGGCTACTAATAAAGCAAACTGATAACAACTCTATTGTTCAATCTATATATAAACAGTCCATTTTTCTTCAACCATTTCTCTTGCCTATTATAATGAAAAAAATGAAATCAGAATCTAGAAGAAAAACTGAAAAGAGAAAATTATATAGGGAAAGAAGAAGAGTAAAAGAGATTAAACTGCACTGAACACCTAATACATTATTTCAACGGTAATCTGGACCCTGAGGTTCTACCAACAGAAGGTAAAAAGACCTTCTATTCAGAGGGTTTACTTTGGGGTTTTTCAAAGATTGCATACCCTGCCCCCAGACCTAAAGATTGTTAAATATTGTGGTTCCCCAACTATTTGGCAACATAAAGTAGTTATACCTCAAAAATACTGCCAGAGAACAATTTCAAACCTACAACAGCTCCATCTGATTGGCTGGGTTGGAAACACATTGTCAAGATCACATATTGTCTATCCATACATGTCTAATAGAGTTTCTTAACTGCTATGCCACTTGTGGAGTTTAATAGTGTGCTGGAGATTGCTTTACCTAAAGGATGTGAACAAAAATCATCCTTTGTACATATCCTAACAACAACAAAAGTCTTCCGTTGAGAAATAAATGTGTGATAGATACAATGGAGATCGAGATTTAGGAGTGAGCAATATGCTAGTTGTATTTGAAGCCCTGAGGATGGTTGAAAATACAGCAAGAGAAAGTGGAATCAAAGAGAATAAACCTAAGGACCATAATAGGGAGAATATGAACATTAAAGAGAAAATTTTGGAAGAGAAGCCAGTAAAAGATTTTGAGGAGGGCAAACAGAAACAAACAACCCCAAACAAACAAGAAGAAAGGCAGGTAGACAGGATGTAGAACCAGTTGGGCTAGTACCTGGGAAGCAAGGTTTAGTGACATAAAGACTGAAGTTTAAATGCCTTTTGGCAGCAAGTGGTTCATTAGCGTCCTCATCCTCCTCCGTACTCGGTAAGGGTGAATACGTGGGCACAATGGTAATAAAATCTAGATTTGTAGTGAGTGAAGAAGTGGGAGGTGGGGAAGACAGAGTGTTTATGACCATTTATGAAGAAACTTAGCTGTGAAGGGAAGAAGGGATGATAATGACTTGGCTCTGTATAAGTAAAGGGAAGTAGGAAAATACTTCTTTCATTAACTAAAGCAATATAACAGTTATTTGCCCAATTAACACCGATTCTCCCCTCTTTCTTCGTCACAGTATCCCATCATATTCCAAGTAACATACCCCATTAAAAGACAAGAGCTCCCAAACATCCTTTCAGCTGTAGGTAACCATGAGATAATAATCTGATATTGCATGTATTTTCTAGTATAACTTCTTAAGAACAAGACATCACAGAGCAGAAGCTGCTGTGGGCGCTTCTGTTTTTTTTTAATCCTTTTGTGGTCCCTCCCCTTGCTTTGTACTTGGAACAGGCATCTTGGATCATGAGGAAGGAAGAAGGAAGAAGAAGGAAGCCAGTGCTAAGGATTTTGGAGTAAAAAGAGAAGAGACTGGGTACTCTGTGATGCCAAGATGTCACCAAACCAGCACTCAGGCAGTCCACCTCCAGAGTTTTTTATGTGAAAGAAAATCTTTATTCTCTTTCACCCGGGGCAAATTCTGTCAAACATAATTTCTACCAAATAATGCAGACACCCATTCCAAATTTTCAACGCTCCCTGCAGTCTTATTCCTGCCCTCCACTGAAAAAATCAAGGTCATCAGATGCTAAGGCACTAAAATCCCTGCCTTCAGGACTTCATGTCCCTCCTATGTGAGTAACTTTCTTCTGTCCAAGGCAAAGCATTGCAACCAGGCTTAGCTAACCTCACAGTTTCCTCAGAACATCCTCCTAACTAACATCCCTTCTCTCTCCTCTATAGGTAACATCACTCTGTTTCTTCATTCTGGCCATACAGATACCAAAATCTCCATCTTAAAAAAACAAAACAGGGGTTCCTGGGTGGCTCAGTCGGTTAAGCAGCTGCCTTGGCTCAGGTCGTGATCCCACGGTCCTGGGATCAAGCCCTTCGTTGGGTTATCTGCTCATCTGCTTCTCCCTCTGCCTGCCACTCCTCTTGCTTGTGCTCTCTCTGTCAAAAAAGAAAATAAAAGGGAAAAAAATATATATAAACAAAAAATTCACAATCCTCCTTCCAACCCAGTGATTCCCATTAACTACTCTCTTCTCTTCCACGTGCAAAAAAAAAAAAAAAAGCAAAAAAACAACAAAAAACAGCGGAGTCCGTGTGTGCCAGCTTCCCGCTCAAACTGCCCACCTGCCGGCCCACGGGCGGCCTCCCAGGCCCTCCGTCCCTCACTCTACCCGCCAAGCCTCTGCACCCCTGCTTTTTCTGTCCGCAGCGGGAAGCAGGCTGCACCCCCCCACCCCCCCGCCCCCGCGCATCGCCTTCCCTCAGGCCTGCGCCGTCCAGGCCGCCTTCTCCCTCTCCTCCTAGGTCAGCTCCTCTCCCTAAGGGTCAGGGCGTTAGGCCCAAGGAGGGAAGGACGGCAGGAGCTCCGAGGAGCGGACAGCAGCTATCCTCACCGCACACCCTCGAATGGAAGGGACGGCCTGGGCGAGCGAGGGGTCCTCTGCAAGCGCCAGCACCCGCGCGTCCCCGTCCCCGCGCTGCAGCCAGCCCCAGGCAGAAAAGGGCCCCGAGCCGCCTCCGGTGCCCGCGGGCGGGGCGGCCTGGGTGCCGGCCGGCCCAGAGCGCATGCGCGGGCCATCTGCGGGAGGGCGGCGCCTGCGCAGTAGGCGGCACGTGCCCGCCAGACTATGTCAGGGCGGGAGCCGGGCCGCCGGGCGCCAGCCTGTCCGCGTGGCGGAGCCTGCTCGGGGGCAGGTGGGCGTGCGGGGACGCGCGTGTGGGGAGCGCGGAACAGACCGGCCGCGGGTCGGGAGACGCCGGGCTCGCGGCGCGGGCTCCCCGGCCTGGGAGGGCGCGGGGTCGGCCCCGGGCGAGGCCGGGCAGGACACGCCCTGGAGAGGAGCTCCCGGGGCTGCCCGGACCGTCGCGTGCGGCCTGCGCGCTCCTGCCGTGGCCTCCGGGCCTCAGCCGCCCTCCTGCGCGGCGGCGGCTGCTCCTGCTCGGGGAGCCGAGACTTGCTGCTGCTGGAGGGGCCCCGCCCGCGGGCGGCTCGGCCCAGGGCCTGGGGCGCTGCAGCCCGTGTCCCCGAGGCCCGGCGAGCGGCGGAGACGGTGGGGACCCCGCCCCCAGGCTTGGGGTTCTGGGCGGGAACCGACGACGCCTCGGTCGCGGCGGGAGGCGGGAGGCGGGAGGCGGGACACGGCGCTGGCCTCGCCTGAACGCCAACACCTGTTTTGCAGCCCGGGACATGAACTCCTCTTCGGAAAACAGCGCTCACGGTGAGGGCGGTACCGCCAGGCCGTTTTTCTACGTGCACGCGGTGGGCCCTCCGCCGTACCCGAGCCCCTGGTACCAGAATCTCCCCGCTAATCCGTGCTGTGTTCCGGGGGCAGGTAAGAGATCTGAGGAGGTCGGCGGGGTGCGGTGCTCCCCGAAAGCAGCGCCTGAGGTTTTCTGACCCCTCAGGCCGCGACTTCTCTTTCCTCACCCTCCTGCGCGAGAGAGTATGACCGCATACGGGGGCAGGGTTTGAAGTTCACCTTAACAGATAAAATTTGGGGGGTCCCTGAGGGGCTTAATTAAGCATCTGCCTGTGGCTCAGGTCAGGATCTCAGGGTCCTGGAATTGGCCCTCATCTGCTCCTTGCTCAGCTGCGAATCTGCTGCTCCCTCTGAGATCTCTCTCACTCTTGCTTTGTCTCAAATAAATGAAATCTTAAAAAAAAAAAAAAAAAGGTAAATTTGAATTCTAACTATATGCCAGTTATTTTGCCAAATACTGGAAATAGGCTCTCTCATCTGACCTCAACCTCATGAGGTAGCTATTATTGCTGTCTGTGCTTTGCAAATGAGAGCTGGGGTTCAGAGTCCAGGACTTGCCCAGAGTTACACAGGAGTCAAACCAAAATTTTATGTTATGAGACCAGTCTGATCGAGGCACCGTAGAGCTCCTAGTTCCTATAATTTTCTCAACAAGGTAAAGATTCTAAAACCTGTTACGATGTGGTCCAAAAAAGTACTTTGGGGGAAGAATGATGAGTTAAATGTTTGGGAGGTAGACATCTAGGATTTTATGCATTATGGGGTAGGAGGGGGCTTTAGGCAGGGCAGATCCATAGCGTGAGTCTCCCCTCACCTCTGGTAAAGATTGCTAAATCTACTCTTGTTATCTTACTAACGATAAAACGTATACGTTATGCAACTTGTTTTCCAGGTAGAAAACTAGGTGTGACAAGGACTGCCTGTTTTTATTTATGTGTTTTTTTTTTTTAAGTTTTAAAGGTTTTATTTATTTGAGAGAGAGAGAGAGCCCATGTGAGGAAGCAGGCAGGGGTGGGGTTGGAGGGGGCAGTGGGCAGGGAGTGGAGGGCCAGAGGTGGAGAATCTCAAATGCTGAGCTCCAGGCAGGGCTCTATTCCTCTGACCCTGAGATCGTGACCTGAGCCAAAATCAAGAGTCCAAGGCCTAACCACCTGGGCCACCAGGAGCCCTTGATGAGGGGTGCTTTTGAGTTGGTCATTGCTCCTGGCTTTTTTGCTTTGCATACTAATGATTCCATCCTCCCTGACTCTCAGCAACTGCTAATCTTTTTATTGCCTCCATAGCTTTGCTTATTTCTGAAAGTTAGATTGGAATCATATAGCATGTACATTTTCTAGATTGGCTTCTTTCACATAATGTGCATTTAAGGCTTTTTCTTTTCATAATTTTGCAAATCATTTTTTACTGCCAAACATTTCATCATCTGGATTTATGACACTAGATATCTACTTACCTACTGAAGTATATCTTGGTCTCTTCCAGGTTTTGGCAAGGGTATGTTTGGTTTTGAAAGAAAACAGCAGACCTTCAAAGTGATGGTACCATTTTTGCATTCCCAACAGCAGTGAACCGGTTGCTGTTGATCCTCATCTTCACCAGCGTTTAGTGTTAGTGTTTAGGACTTCAGCCATTCTAATACCTATGTAGTAGTATCTCATTACCTTAGTTTGCATTTCCATGATGACATGTGGAGCATATTTTAATGCTTATTTGCTATCTGCATATTTTTAAGGTGTCTCTTAATGTTTGGCCTATTAATGGGAGTTTGGGGTTTTTTTGGTATTAAGAGTTTTTTTTTTGGGTGTTTCAGATAACAGTTCTTTATCACATGTATTATACAAGTATATTTCTCCCAAATAAAAGTCCCATGGAGTTTTTAATCTCTTCAATTTGTGTACCTGTAAATGGTCTTTTCACTTGACAGTGTCTTTTGCAGGTTTTGATTTTAAAGAAGTCCAGCTTGGAGTGGCGGGGTGGGGGGATAAAAAAAAAAAAAAAAAGTCCAGCTTGTCAATTCTTACATGGGTTGTGGATTGGTATTGTAGCTAAGTCATCAGTATCCCTAAGGTCATCTAGGATACCTCTTCTATTCTAGCTTTCCTAGTTTCTGCATTTTACATTGAGATCTGTGGTCCATTTTTGAGTTAATTTTTGTGGTGGGTGTTTGTTTTAAGGTCTGTGTCTAGAATCACTTCTGGCACGTGTATGTCCACTTATTCCAGGACAGTTTGTTGAAAGGACTGTCTTTGCTTCATTGTATTATCTTTGTTCTTTGTCAAACATTGGTTGAGTATATTTATGTAGGTTTGTGTGTGAGCTTTCTGTTCTATACTATTGATCTATTTGTAATTTCTCAGTGTGTTTGGTAGACTTTACCAGTGAGCCCTTCTGTGCCTGGTGCTTTCTGTTCTAGAAGGTAATCAGTTAATTGATTCATTTTCTTTAATACTAAAGATCTATATAGATGTCCATTTCTACTTTTATGAATCTGGTGAACTTTGCCTTTTAAGGAATTGGTCAATTTTGTCTAGTTTATGGAATCTGGGAACAGAGTTTATAGTATTTCTTTTATCTTCCCCAAGTTAGAGGCTAGATAATTGATATTTAGATCTTTACAAAGCTGTAAGTTAAAAGCACTGCTTTCATGCCATCCAACAAATTTAGCTAAATTGTATTTTCACTTAGTTCCAAGTATTTAGAACTTCTCAGATTTCTTTGTTGATTCAGTGTTGCTTAGTTTGTATTTAATCTCAAAGTATTTGAGATTTCATAGTGATCTTTGTTTTCTATAGTCAGCTGTAGGCTAAGCGTAGACACTGTATGATTAATATACTTTTTAATTTGTAGAAGTGTTTTTTGTTAATCATATAGTCTGTCTTGGTGAATGTTCCATGTAGGTGTGAGAAGATAACTTGTTCTGTTGGATGAAGTAGTCTGTGTGGATGTCCGTTATTTCCCATGTGGTGAGGGTGCTGTTGTGTTCGATTGTCTTTGCTGCTTTTTTTAATCCACTGTGTCTGTCCTGTTCTGATAGAGGAGTGTTAAAGTCTCCCAACAGTAACAGTGGGTCATTTTATTTCTCCTTGCAGTTCTATCACTTTTTGCCTCACATAGTTTCAGCCTCTGATAAGGGTATACACTTTAGGGATTGTTATATTTCAGTGAAGAGTGGATGTTTCATGCAATGCCACTCTTTATCCCTGATCCCTTTCCTTGCTCTGAAGTCTGTTCTGTCTGAAAGAAATAAACCTGTCTACTTTCTTTTGATTAGCATTAGCATGGTACCTGTTTCTCTATGCATTTATTTCTTTATTCCTGTTTTTATATTTATTTACTTTTAAAGATTTATTTATTTTGGGGAGGGGGAGGGGCAGAGGGAAAGGGAAAGAGAGAATCTCAAGCAGACTCCACACTGAGTTTAGAGCCCAACACATTGCTTAATTCCACGACTCTATAAGACCATGACCTGAGCTGAAATCAAGAGTTGGGAGCTTAACTGACCAAGCCACCCAGGCACACCCCCCCACCCCGTCTTCATATTTAAAGTGATTTTTTTTGGTAAAGAACACAGGTTTTGGCTTTTGGTATATCTTATAATGTTTTCTTGATTGCTAGGCATTCTGTACTGGATTGAGGGAACTGTTCTAAATAGGCCTTTAGTGACATGTTACGTTGTGGAGGTAGGACAGGGATGATAGTCTTATGGTTATTGAAGGACTGTGATGTTAGGTCTCTGTGTTTTAGTGAGATTGTGCCTTTGGACTATGAATTATACATTCACTTCACCTTCCTCCTCCCATTGGGTAGGGAAGGGTGGTTAGGGTGGGCTTGAGATAAGTATTTGCCTACCCTGCCCCTGGTCAGTTAGGGTCCGGTTAACTAGCTTGTTCTGAGGTATAGTCTTGTCAAGAGCAGAGTTTTCCTGGCATATGTCATAATGCCTCCTCTTTCTCACTCTTCCTGAGGGAAGCACAGGGTTTTTTTTTCCCCCCCTAGATTTACTGTGAGAAAGTGGTTGAGCTACAGAAGATAAAACTCAAAAAAGCAATGTGCCCTTGAAGTTTTTAAGTCTCAGATGTGTTGACCCTGAGCCTGCAGTTTGGCAATAACAGTTCAGGTTTCCATACCCTATCCTGGTTCCCATGGAGTTTTTATTTCTTGGATTTGAGTGCCTATAAATTGGGCTTGTCTGGGTTCACATAGCTTTCTAACATTGGGTGTAGCACTAAGCCCTGTAACCTACTGCTGTGAAAGATGACAGGAGTTCTTTATTTTTCAGGTCAGCTTTTTATTTTGTTCAGAGTAAGTGACTTCCAAGCTTCTTAACACATCCCGAATCCGGTGTCTACCACCTTTTTTTTTTTAATATTTACTTATTTATTTATTCATGAGAGACAGAGACAGAGAGAGAGAGAAGCACAGACACAGGCAGAGGGAGAAGAAGGGTCCATGCAGGGAGTCCAACATGGGACTCGATCCCTGGTCTCCAGGATCACGCCCTGGGCTGAAGGCGGCGCTAAACCGCTGAGCCACCCGGGCTGCCCGTCTACCACCTTTTAATGTTAATTACATGTGCAGTACATACTGCTGTACAGTTGAAATAGAGGACTGAATTTATGCATTTAGAGCATATTTATGCATTTAGAGCAATTTATGCATTTAGAGTTCTCTTTCCTACTGATTTCTCATAAGAAAATGCCCTCAAGGTCCATCTGTTGTCACAAATGGTGGGATTTTTTAAATGTGTTTTTTCCTTAAGAATTTTGATGGCAGTTGGAAGAATGTATGGAAAGACAATCTCCCCCATCCCCCCAAAAAAGAAAGATGATGTCCCAGAAAAGTCAAGAGTAATTGGCCTGAGGGGTAATCCACAAAAGGCTACAGCCTATAGGCTTAATGGGAGAGTGAGATGATACAGTGACAAACCAGATAATGAGGGCCTTTTGGCATCCTAAGGAGTGGGATCATTGTTCCTCATTTCCTGACTGGCAGTCACAAGCCCTTCAAATACTGTCTCTCCAGTGAGGGGTCCCACTGGGGTCAAAAGGATAATTTTGGTAGGTGTGGCCACATGGCTGCATACTGGCTGAATGTTGTGACTGGCTGCAGGAGACAGAGTGGCTAACTGCTGTGTTCTCCTCCTAGGTTTCAGAAACGGAAGTCTGTATTTTTCATATTCGGTGGTACTCCGTGAGTATCATGGCTTCCTCATCCCTCAGTCCCCGTTGCCCACTGCACTTAACCAAAAGACCTGTGTTGTGTAACACAGCACAGTTCTGTCAGTGTAGTGGCTATGGAAAGAAAACAAATACGAAAGAGACTCAGACTGAACCTCATCAGGCTGAAAACATGACGCAGAAACAAGACACCCACTCAGAAGGTGATAGGGTGACCAGTATCCTGACTTCTAATATTGACAGAAAAACTGGCAAAACTCCTAAAGCAACAGATAGGGTTTTGTCTTCTGTTGTCCAGAAGAAGGAGCCACATCCTGAGAGCCCTTCTCATAACATCGTGTATAGGATATCACCTCAAGAACACTATGTACCTGAGAAGGCAAAAATGAGGCCAGAACAGAGCAAAGGATGCCCTATAATACAGTTCTGGAAGACTTTGAAGGAAACTATCCATTTGTATAACCTAACTTATGTAAGGCCTTGCCAGAGAACCTGGTATAGCATAGTGGGATTTCACAGAGTCCTTGTGAAAGTAGAAGTGAGCTCTGTAACCGTCATGAGGGTGCAGACAGCATCACATGTAAAGATGAAGAAAGCACTATCTGGTCAGAACAGTGTCATGATGTAAAACATGATGAGGTGGTAAAGTCAGGCTCCATCAGGGACATGAACTTGGGAAAAGAAAAAGGCTGTGCAGCTGTTTTCCAATTCCTGTCCTCTCCAGGTGAAGCAAAAGACAGAGATGAAATCCAGGATACACTAAACTCCAGTCTGTGCCAGTCTTCTGGAGATGGCAATCAGCTCCAGCAGGAAAGGCCATTCTGCTCCAGCAATAAGGCCGTTGAGGACCTGAGCCTACAGTCCAGATCCCAGAGTCCCATTAGCTTTGGGGAGAGCATGCCAGACGATGGCAGTGGGGACCATGGTTTCCCTGTGAAAGTGGATGAAGGTGAAGTGGTAGAGATGCACAGCTGCCCTCAGAGTTATGTCCCTCCCCCTACCTCTCTGGCCCAGTTCAGCCAAGTCAGTGAAGGCATTCAGTGTGATACGAGCCAGTGGCAGGATGCAGAACACGAACAATCTCCTGAGCCATCACCAGAAAGCAGAAAGACCTCAGAGGAAGGGGCAGTCAGGTGTGGGGAATTGGATGAGGTGGTGGTGAGGGACGGCTTCCCCAAGTATGTTCCTAACCCCGCCTGGTTGGCCCAGATGAACAAGGGAGTAGATGCGGGGATTCAGTGTGATGACAGCTGGTGGCAGGATGCAGAGCTGGAGAAATCCCCTGACCAAATGCCTTCCAAAGATGAGGAGTCCTCACCAGCCTGCAAAACTGAGGGCTCACAGAGAAAGACCATCAGGACTGGGGAACTGAACACAGATGAAGAAATGACCAGGAAGGATGAGACTGAGGAGGAGGAGCACGAGAACTTCAAGAAGTGTGCAGATATTCAAAAGTCTGTGACCGGCAGGAAGCAGACCTCCCTGAGCAACTTCTCAAGTGGGAACACAGGCTATTTAGTGAAGAAAAATGCTGCCTCGAGCACTGTACTTCCCGAGGATTCAGAAGACTGTGACTTCGAAGAGGAAGTTGAAGGTGAAATGGAGGAGCTAGACTGCCTCTTTGCAGAAGTTAGTCCACTGGGCCCTGTGGCCTCTTCAAAAGGACAGATTTATCACAAAGCTGGCAGGATCATCAGCATGCCACCCTAGTGCTGTCTCCCTTCCCAACTTCTTGTGTGGCCCACCAGAAATAAGAACAGGTTAAAGCATGGAGAATATGAGAGCATCCCTGTAGTGTGCAAAGTGACGGGACAGGATGGCCGGTTCCGAGGGGAATGTACGACGGCCATGCAGGAGGGGTTGGAGTCCAAGAGAGCCTCTCATAAGTCCTGGGAACGTAAGTGACTAATGGGCTCATCCTATTTGGTGTCTCTGCTGGTTCCATACTGGGTCCTGGATGCAAAGGCAGCCATAGATCATAGTTTCAAAATGGAGAAACACTATTGTTCTTTTTTTTTTTTTTTTAAAGATCTTATTTATTCATGAGAGAGAGGCAGAGACACAGGCAGAGGGAGGAGGAGGCTCCCCAAGGAGAGCCTGATGTGGGACTTGATCCAAGGACTCTGGGAGCATGCCCTGAGCCAAAGGCAGGCACACAACCACTGAGCCACCCAGGTGCTACTGAAAGAATGTTTAAAGCAACTGTAGATGCCCATGTTTGTAGGATTGGCAGAGATCCCAAGTTTTAGGTCTTGTGTTCTAGGAATCGTAATTTGAAACAGAGCTATAGGAGATGATGCAGACCTGGGTGGTGGGAAAGGACAGGAGGTAGAGAGAGAAAAGAGTGATGGACATAGATCTAGGTGGAGTTGCTAAGAACGGGCAGTCCCATGTAGAGGTGGTGAATTTTGATAAAAATTTGGGGGCTGTTCTTTGGAGTGAGAATGGAGACAATAGCATGAGCTCAAATGGACAGCCAGGTCACGTCAAGTATGTTCCAGGGATTGAGCCTGAGAACAGCCATCCAGGGGCGAGAACTGTGATGAATTGGGAAAGTGGTGCTAAAATAGTAGATATTTTGGGGCACCTGGGTGGCTCAGTGGTTGAGCATCCGCTTTTGACTCAGGGCGTGATCCTGGAGTACTGGGATCAAGTCCCACATCAGGCTCCCTGTAGGGACTCTGCTTCTCCCTCTCCCTGTGTCTCTCTCTCTCTCTCATGAATAAATACAATCTTTAAAAAAATCTTAAAAAAAAATAGATATTTTCCTTTTTAGATTTTGTCCTGTAGGTAATTAGGAAGGGCCAAAAGCAAATTGAACAGAGAAAGGACAGGAAGAAATGTGCTCTATGCATCATCACCTGGCGGGACTGTGTAGGAGGAATTTGAAGTGTAGCTGTATGGCTGAAACTTCTATATAAAGTTAGTTTAGTTGAACATTGGATATAAAGTGATCAGGATCCTAACTCTCATGGGAGTTAAAATATCTACATCTCAGAGAATCCATCAATAAAATTGATTTTTTTTTTAAGATTTAAAAAAAAATTATTTATTCATGAGACACACAGAGAGAGAGAGGGGCAGAGACACAGGCAGAGGGAGAAGCAGGCTCCATGCAGGGAGCCCGACGTGGGACTCGATCCTGGGTCTCCAGGATCACACCCTGGGCCGAAGGTGGCACTAAACCACTGAGCCACTTGGGCTGCCCAATAAAACTGATTCTTTAAGAAAGTCTTTAAGAAAAAGGCTGGGGTTTGAACATGAGTACCTGGAGAAAATGATAACATCCTTGGAAAAGTAAACTTGGGAAAGGGAGTTGTTTTGCTTTACTGTGTGGTTGTTGGTGGGAGGACTGGACTAGTAGGTCATGCAGACCTCGTTGAAGCTTGAGTTTGGACCACTCTGTGGTTATGGAAGGGGCTCAAAGAGTGGAAGGACCCAGAGTAGAGCCTGGGGGATGATTATATCTGGGGTGCAAAAATAAAGGGAAGTAAGCAAGTGATGAATGGGCTGCATAAGGGGCCCCCTGAGGAGATTGAAGTTCCAATCTTAGCTCCTAAACCAAAACACTGTCCATCTTACCTTTAGTCTTCTCAAAGTCTCATTTGCTCTGCTGTCATTTCCCATCAGTGTGTAGGAATCAGTTTTCCCCATCCTATCACAGCCCTGTGAAGAAGATAACTTTAATTTACTCTTGGTTACACAGTTAAGATGGTAATTTTTAGGTCAAATTCTCTAGGTTGAGTCTATTACAGTTTTGGCCAAATGATTTTTTTAGACTGATACAAAATAATATCCTGAACAATAATTTTTTTTAAAAAATGTGGGGTTTTTTGACAGATGTTTCTTGATTTCTCTTTTCCCTTTTGTTTTTAATCAACTTGGGTTATTTACTGTATGATTCACTTCTTCCCTCATGTAACTGTGAGAGGTGGAAAACCAAGGTACCTTACAAAGTTTCAAACAGATTTGAGGCAGATGCGGTAAAGTTTAGGAAATAGCAGGTACAGAGGTTGGTATCTATCCTGTGTCCAATTTGAGTTTGTCATGATTGGCTTTTAGGGTTTGTTTGGGGTTTCCTATTCAGTGAATGGTCTGCCTTCCAAAACTAGCATTGCTTGTGGGCAGTGAAAAATGACAGCAGTCTGCCTGGGTAATAGACCTGTTTCTATAGATCCTCACTTACAAGTAGATTGGAGCCAAAGCCTTTCAGTTCTGTGGAACGTTATTTTTATGTTGGGTTTCCACATTTAATTCCCAGTGCTATTGATGGTGGTCTATTGTGAGTAAAGGAGTTTTGCAAGTTACCCTATTGGCTTCACTTAAAGTGTCCAAGTTTAGAGCTGGGAGAGCTAGGTCCTGGAAGTTCAAGGTCTCCCTTAAAGAGTTAGTAGCATGACAGGTTTCTCTTCACACTGATTATTGGCGTTGAGTATCCTTGCCACACCTTCAGCCCCTAGGCCTGGAGTGTCAGGGAGCAAGGGGTTACTGGTCCTTTGCAGGCCATCCTGCCTTGCAGTGGTCCTGAAGGAAAGCCTGATAATCATGGCAAGCATATCATTATACCATCTTTCTCCTAAAGATGGAAACTAAAGACATTAGTAATGATTCTCTGTAGATCTTGAGTCTGTTATACCAACAATTTAAAAAATGTATTATTTCATTGTTATTTCATAGGAAAGAAATCGTTGAGTTACAGTTACATAACAGGAGATAAATACTGCATCATCATGATGGCTTAGAATATGTGATCATCCCTTGATTTGAACTAATAAAGCTATTATAGGGCAGCCCGGGTGGCTCAGCAGTTTAGCGCCTGCCTTCGGCCCAGGGCGTGATCCTGGAGTCCCGGGATCGAGTCCTATATCGGGCTCCCTGGATGGAGCCTGCTTCTCCCTCTGCCTGTGTCTCTGCCTCTTTCTCTGTGTCTCTCCTGAATAAATAAATTAAAAAAAAAAAAGCTATTATAGCAAGAAAGAAGAAAATGTGACATTTGAAAGCTTTTGGAATTAAAAGGTATAAAACAACAAATTCAATTGAATGTGTGTGTGATTCTCAAGCATTTTCTTCCCCTTTCCAAATGGCCACATCACTGTAACACCATCAATGAAATTGGATCATTCATGAATACTCCTGTCATATGTATTGCTGTCTTTAATCTCCAGGGACCTTTAAATATGGGGAAATGCATGGTGGAGTTGAGGACAGAATAAATAGATGAAGGATTCCCCATAAACAGGAACAGCTCTATAGAGAAGATACCTAATCGTTTTGTATAAATGGAAACCAGGAATATAGTAAGTTTACTGATGGATACCTCCAGGGGGGTTTGTAGTAGTGTGTTCTGTAGTTCTATCCAGTGTATTCTTTGAAACAAAGGAAACTTTCAGGAAATTTTTTTTATGCTTTTAAAACCCAAGACCTAGATAGTCAACTTGTAATCAATATTGTCTCAATAAATGGTACAGGCTTAAAACTAGGTACCAAAAAGATTTATATGCGGCTGAAGACTCTGTGTTTGAAAGAACAAGGCACGGTGGCATCATGGTACTGCAGATAGGGGATTTTATTGGTGTGTGATCAAGAATGCCAATGCCTCTCTGGAGGCATGTATGAGTATATATGGATGGGACCATTCAGTGTTGTCTCTAAGGTAGGCTGTATGAACATTTGTAATTCCTGGTACTAACCTAATACTTCACTGTGCTTAGATAGCATAGTGAAATGTGACACATGATAGGAATGCTGTTAGGCAAGCAAAAGATAGAATTCTAAGGCTGGTTTTATGTAAAGATGTAGGACTTTGCATTATTCCCAGCTCAGGACTGCCTTAACTCCGCCTCTGGCCTGTATCCTCCTCTATGGCTGCATAAGGTTATCTCTTTATACCCAATGTACTGTTTCACTTTCATGACCTGACACATGAAGTATAGTAGTGGGTGTACTTGTTGTACCTTTGAACCATGGTGTACATTTTTTGTGCTGTTGTTAATTGCTATATCCTCTATAGCATATCCCCAGTAAGTAGTTAATTTTTTAGATAAGTACTAAAGATAACAGTTTTCTGTGCCCACCGTAACCCCACCACACACAGATTGTGACATGAGGTCTGCTACATGTGAAAGCCTTTGACCTTACCACAATGCCCTCTGCATCTCCTTGCTCTATAAAATCTGTGGACTAAGGTCTGGACTTTATGGAGAGTAGTTGTGTAGATGCCTGGATCTTTTCCTGTCTGATGCTGCATCAGTAAGTTACCCTAAATAAAACTGTAAACTGTATGGAGTTGCTTGTTTGTTTTCTGGTTTCAAAGTACCTTCTCAGTTTGTGGGGTAATTTACTGTCCTTCCTACATCTAACACCAGGTGTGGGGTTCAGCCTGCAGTTGATGAGTAGGTGGACACAAGTACAGTATGGTATTCACTGGCAATTCTAAATAATGTTCCAACTGGAAAATCTATCCATTCAATAAAATTGTATTGAATACCATATGTTATCAGTGTGTTGGAGGCTGAGGATATAACAGGGAGCATGGTCTGAGCCCTCAAGAATTTTCCAGATTAATGGGCAGTCAGGCAAGGAAATAGTCACTTTAGAGTATAATAGGTGCCTTGGGTATTGAGAAGCACACAGGACAGAAGCAGCTGAGAGCTTCTGGGAAGGATCAGGCTAGGCTTCTGTCAACTGAGGTGAATGATGGCACCATCTTTAGAGTAAAATGCTAAAGGTATCATGCTTGTGAGCTGGGTAGAGTGGTGGAGTGCCCACAGGACATCTAAATGAGTAAGTCTAGGGCTCAGGAAGGTGTTCAGGGCTGTCATCAGAGTACTGACACTTTAAGCCATAAGAGTTGCTGAGAACAGAATGAAGAGAAGGGCTAAGCCAGAAGTGTGAGTAACATTGATATTTAAAGGATTGGAACCAAGAGTTACACTGGAGTGTAAGAAAAGCAGCCTATGAGATAGGTTAGAACATCTGGAGAGGTGTCATGAAATCCAGTTGCTAAGGATCTTTCATGGAAAAGGGGTCAACAGTGTCAAATGCTAAAAAGATTAAGAAAAGGACTAAAAAGGATTTCTTAACAATGGCAGTACTGGTGGTCCTAGCAAGAGCACTTCAGGGATGTTATGGAGTGAAGTGTGTTTGAAGCTTCTACATTTAAGTCCTAACACCCAGTGTGACTACATTTGGAGAATAGGACCTTTAAGGGCGTAATTAAGGTTAAATGAGACCATAAGACTGGGTCCTTGATCCAAAAGAACTGTTTTTATAAAAGAGCAAGAGGTAACAGAGTGCTCTGTGTGGGCATAGAGAAAAGGCCAAGTGAGGCTGTCTACAAGCAGAGTCCTCTTATTAGAAATCAGTGTCCTGGCACTTTAATGTGGAACTTTTAGCCTCCAGAACTGGGAGAAAGTAAATTTCTGTTGTTTATGCACCCATTCTGTGGTATTTGTTATGGAAGTCCAAGTGTACTAATCTAAGAGGTATATCCAAGAGCACGATGGGTAAGAAAAAAGAAAAGTATGTAAAGAGAATAAATATAGTTGAACTGTTGGGGTACCAACCTCCTGTGCATCAAAATCTGAGTATAACTTGACTCCCCTAAACTTCTAATAGCCTACTGTTGACTGGAAGCTTAACAGGTAACATAAATGTATTTTGTATGCTGTATATATTATATACCGTATTCTTCCAATAAAGTAAGCTAAAGAAAAAGTGTTAAGAAAATCATAAGGAAAATGCATTTATAATACAGTATTGAAAAAAATCTGCATATAAGTGGACCCACAGAATTCAAACTCATGTTGTTCAAGGGTCAACTGTAGAGATAATTCTTTGAAAAAACTGCTCAAGCAGTGACTCCCAACTGAGACAGTTTCCATACATTTTATTTATCTTATTAAGTCACTTTATTGAGGTATGATTGGTATAAAAAAAGCTGCACATTGGTATACAACTTCGTAAGTTTGGAGATGATTATTCACCTGTGAAAATATTACCATCTATGCCATAAACTTTCAAATGTTTGTTTCAACTTGTGTGTTCTCTCATACATATGTATGGTGTATAGTTAATATAAGATCTTCATAAAATATTAAGTATATGATTTAGTATTAACTATTGACACTATGCTATAAAGTCAATTTCTAGGACTTATTTATGTTGTAAAAATAAAACGTTTACTCTTTGATTAATACCTTGCTGTTTCCTCCTCACCGTAGTCCCTGGGAATCACCATTCTACCCTCTTGTTTCTGTGGGTTTGACTATTTTAGATTCATGTGGTATCCTGTAGTATTTGTCCTCTGTGTCTGGCTTATTTCAGTGAAGATAAAGTCTGCCTGTTTCATCCATGTTGTCACAGATGTAGGATTTCGCTATTTTATGGCTGAATAATACTACATGGTGTTTACCCTTTTATCTGTTGATGAGCATTTTCATTGTCTGCATGTCTTGGCTATTGTCAATCATGCTGCAGTGAACATGGGAATGCAGTACCTCCTCAAGATCCTGATTCTGGGGATCCCTGGGTGGCGCAGTGGTTTAGCGCCTGCCTTTGGCCCAGGGCGCGATCCTGGAGACCCGGGATCGAATCCCACATCGGGCTCCCGGTGCATGGAGCCTGCTTCTCCCTCTGCCTGTGTCTCTGCCTCTCTCTCTCTGTGACTATCATAAATAAATAAAAATTAAAAAAAAAAAAGATCCTGATTCTGATAACTTTGGATATATACTTAGAAGTGGGACTAGGAAAAATAGTAGTTCTGTTTTTAAGTTTTTGAGGAATTGCCATACTGTTTTTTTTGGTAGCAACCTCCCCCATTGACATTGCCACCAACATGTGCAAGGATTCTCATTTCATCACATTCTCACCAACATTGATATCTTTCTTTGATAATAGCTATCATAACAAGTATAAGGTGATATCTTATTGTGCTTGTGATTTGCATTTCATTTCTATCATCAGTGATATATTTTTTAATGTACTTGACGGTTATTCTTTGGAGGAATGTCTGTTCAATTCCTTTGTTTTTAAAATCAGCTTGTTTTCTTGCTATTTATTGAGTTGTGGGAGTTCTTTATATATTTTGTGTATTAACTCCTCTGAAACAGGACTTTTCTCCCATTCCTAGGTTGCCTTTTCATTTTGATTGTTCCTTTGGTTTGTAAAAGCGTTCTTAATTTGATGTAGTTGGTGTCATATTCAAGACATCAGTGTTAAGACTAGTGTTAAGAAGCTTTTTTTTTATTTAAAGATTTTATTTATTCATGAGAGACACAGAGAGATAGAGAGGAAGAGACCGAGGCAGAAGGAGAAGCAGGCTCCATGCAGGAAGCCCGATGTGGGACTCGATCCCAAGACTCTAGGATCACGCCCTGAGCCAAAGGCAGATAGATGCCCAACCACTGAGCCACCCAGCATCCCAATAAGCTTTTTCCTATGTTTTTTTTAATAGCAGTTTTAGAGCTTTAAGTCTTAACATTATTTATTATTACTTATTATTTTTAAGGAACCTTTTTCTATTTACCATTATCTATTACTTATGTATCTATTTAATATTTGTTATTATTTTTTAAAGTCAACTCTATGCCCAATGTGTGACTTGAACTGATGACCCTCAGATCAAGTATCACATTCTCTACCAGTGCCCCTAAGTTCTTAACATTTAAATATCTACTCCATTTTGAATAGATTTTTTGTGTGTGGTATAACATAAGGGTCAGTTTTATTCCTTTGCATGTAGATATTTTTGGTTGTCACAAGTGAGAAGTGGTAGTGCTAGCGGCATCTAGTGGGTAGAGGTCAGGGATGCTGTTGAATATCCTAAAATACAGAGAAGACCCCCACAATTAAGATCCCTGAATAGGACCAAGTTTCAAAAAAACTGTAGGGGTGCCTGGCTGGCTCATGAGGTAGAGCATGAAGCTCTTGATCTTGGGGTTGTGAGTTTGAGCCCCACATTGGGTATAGGGATTACTTTAAAACTATTTTTTTGGGATGCCTGGGTGGCTCAGTGGTTGAATGTCTGCCTGTGGGTTTCCTCACACACATCCAAGGATTCTCAGGACACCAACACCAGAAGGGTGCCCTACAATTTAACTTTGTTCTGATACTGAAAGTATCAAATACCACAGGTTAGGGGCTCAGTCCTACAAGATTGCCCCACCCCTCTTCAAATGCCACCCAAAAGCCCAGGTTATCACCTGTGCTTCTGACAGGCAGATTATAGGTTGGAGGTTCCCTTGCCCCCTGCTTAGGGTCTGATTAATTTGCTTAAGAGCAGCTTAGAGGACACAGAAACATTTTATTTACTAGATTATTGGTTTATTATAAAAGGATATAACTCAGGAACAGCCAGATGGAACAGATGCTTAGGGCAAAGTATGTGGGAAGGGGTGAGGAGCTTCTATGCCCTATCCAGGGGTGCCACTCTTCCAGAAAGCTCTCCAAACCATACTAGACGCATATTACATGGGCACAATTGATGAAATAATGGCCTATTGGTGATTAATTCAACCTACTTTTACCCTCCCCTAAAATCAGGGGGTAGGACTGAAAATTCCTGATGCTATACATGGCAACAAGTCCCCGTCCTTAGGTGGTTTCCAAAATTCAACTCATTAACATAAACCCAGTTTTGGTGGAAAGGGGCTTGTTAGAGTAACAAAACACCAGTTTTGCCCTTATGGCTCTGAAGTGATTTTAGGAATTGGGGACAGGAGACCAAATATTAAAAAAAATAATAATAAAAAGCTCCCATTGCTCATATCACTCATGAGATTACAAGTGTTTTGGGGAGATATGAGCTAGAAACTATGGATAAAGACCAAATGTATATGAGAAATATATTTTGGTAATCTGAATGACCATGTAGGAGCCAATGGCAGGCTGCCCCAAATGGGTTACTTTGACATGAACATTATTTTGAGTTAAAAGCAATAAAAACCCAGCAGATTTAGAAAAAGCTTTTTTACTTACCTCCCCCTCAACTACCTGCCTGTACCAGGAAGAGAGCTATTAACAGATTCTTGTTTATTTAAGATATTTGCCCTTCTGTGGTATAGTGATTTGTGAGAAATATGTATGTGGTGGTTGTGGAGGGAGAATGTTCTCTGCCCTTTAAGGTTCTTTTAGCTGGACTAAGAATCAAATTGATATGAGAAATGAGACAAATCAAATACAGTTTCCTACATATGAAATTCCAAAGACAGTGAAGCAGTAAGACACATGAGCTAAGAGGAACAGGGGACTGAGCAAGACAGCAGGGAGGTGACAGATGTCTGGAAAACAAAGGCTGCCCTATTATTATACAAATAAGCATCTTAGATAAAGAGGAATCTGTTAATAGCTCTCTTCCTTGTACAGGCAGGCAGTTGAGGGGGAGGTAAAGAGCTTTTTCTAAATCTGCTGGGTTTTGATTGCTTTCAACCCAAAATAATTAACTGCATAAAGAATGGTTAAATGGTTAGGTAGCACATTCCAACCAAGGAATTTTGTGGCCACTTAAAGCTTGTAGGAAGCAGTGAGACTGCCAAGGTGTATAGTAAGTGAGATGAAGTCGTAGGACAGTTGAATTGGGATGAGCAGGTTATTACTTTTCAAATTTTACAAAAAAATTTTTTTAAAGAAGACTTCATGCTCGACATGGGTCTTGAACTCACAACCTTGGGATCAAGAGTCAACATGCTCTACAGAGTGAGCCTGCCAGATGCCCCTCCATTTACAATTTTAAAATAGTTTTTAAATGCTGGTGGCAACAGTTGAAAGGAAGAAAGAATGTGAAGACCGGAGTGTGATGAGGTAAGGAAGGAAGATCCGTGAGGAAGCAGGAACAGATAATGATGATAGCATAAGTAGCAGCAGGAACAACTAACATTCATTTAGCAATTGAAATGTTCCAAACTGTGTTCTAAATGTTTTACAAGTATTGAGTCCTTTCATTCTTGATGATTCTATGAGGTAAATATTATCCATCAAGTAAATGGCAGCACAGAATGGTCAGGCAACTTGTATAATCTGATAGCTCAGGAATGGTGCAGCTGGTATTCAAAACCAGGCAGTCTGGATCCGGAGCCAGTGCTCTTAATCACTGCCCTCTAACTCCTGAGAGTCGGCGTCCAGGGCACAAGTGGAGGCTGGCCTGACAGGAAGAGAACAGTATTCATAGTGTTATTCAGTTATGTAAAACTAATTTAAAAAACTGGTAATGTATTTTTTAAAAGATCTTGATCTTGAAGGTGCTATAAAACCATTTTAAGTAGATTTCCTTTCACTTCTTACTCTGCAATGGCTCTGAATCGGGAGGACAGGCTTAAGTGATGGGACTTTGGGATCTAGGCCAGAAACAAAAAGATACAGAAAACCAGAATAAGGGAGTAGGGACAGTAGTTACCTTGCAAGGGCTGGAGGAGATGGCCAGATTTCCAGTTATAACAGGAAGTGGAGGAAGGCTCCAAGACACGGAGCGGTGGTTCTCCCAGTGTGGTTCTCAGACCAACAGTGTTAGGATCATTTGGGGACTTGTTAGGAACATTCCTAGGTTCACCACAAACCTACTGAATTAGAAACTCTGGAAATCTGGGAGTTCAGTGATCTGTGTTTTAACAAGCACTGTAGTTGATATGGATGCAGATTTTCATTATTGTTTAAGAATATTTTTTCAGGCAGCCCGGGTGGCTCAGGGGTTTAGCACCGCCTTCAGCCCGGGGCGTGATCCTGGAGACCTGGGATGGAGTCCCATGTCAGGCTCCCTGCTTGGAGCCTGCTTCTCCCTCTGCCTGTGTCTCTGCCTCTCTCTCTCTGTGTGTGTCTCTCATGAATAAATAAAATCTTAAAAAATATATATATATTTTTTTGTGAATTGGATTCCAGAAGGACAGAAATTCCTGGAAGATGAGTTATGAGACTAGTAGGAAACACTGAGGAGGACACAGGAGAGGACAGATGGCCCATGTTTTGCATGCTGACCTAGGATGCCAAGAATAAATGTAAAGGATACCTGAATTAACTGGCCTTAGAACTTTCAGAAATAAGAAGCCTAGTGTGCTGATTCCAGTCTGTACCAGTATGTTACTCCAAGGCCAACACTGGGAGCATTCATTGATGAGTAGAACATGGGTCCATTCTGGGATTGGATTGGCTGTTCTTTAAAGAGGGGGTAATTCCCAGAGAAACCCCCCAGAGAAAGAGGACAGAAATGGGAGGAGAGTTACTGGGGCCCTGAAAACAGCAATAGCCCCTGCTGAAGAGGGAGGGACACCTGTGAGGATGATCTCTATTTGGCTCAGTAAAGAACAAGACTTCCTCTCCGTTAGCTGCAAGCACCACACAAATGAGCTAAGCTGCTTTTGCTGTGGTACAAAGACAGAAGAGCATAGGTGGGCTGTGTTTAACTAACAGGAAGATGAAGGAAGTGAGGGATGTGTTTTGGGATATGGGTAGCTGACCTCATCTAACAATTCCCCTATATTCTTAAAAATTTTCTGAGTCAATGACTCAGAAAAATCTTGGGATGCAGGCAGTCAGATCCAAACAAATGAAATACAGTGTAGCCACACAAGATTTTTCATTGCTGTTATAGCCTCAATTAAATCTCAATTAAACCCTCCTTCCTCCTCAATTAAACCATCTCATGTGATTATAAATATACGCCTTTTGGTACAGCAATGCCAAATGTACTTGATATTAAAATAATCTGTTTACATTGTTAAAAATGTGCAGATGAGTATTTATGGCATTTGTGTAAAAAAAAAAAAGCCCTATATTTATTGTGATATATAAAATATTTCTGGAAGACCCAACAAGAACCTGGTAAAACTGGTAGCCATTGGGAAGGGATACAGGTGGCTGGGAAAGAAAGGAAGGAGGAAAAATTTTCATGATTAAACCTTGTATACCTTTTAAATTTGAGCACATGCATGTATTATTCAGAAGTAAAAAATAAATACATTTAAAAAATAAATAATGAGCTTTTATTATCCTGGACAACAGAGAAAAGTCAAGCCTGAAGTCTCTGGGAACCAAGTAGTGCCCTGGTGGGGGGTGGGAGAGGCTGGGGCAGCACCTGGAGCTTCCTCAGAGCTCATCCCCAGTCCAGCTGCCCCGGCACAGGCCCCTCCAAGGAATCACAAACCTCGGGGCTCAGCGGGAGGAGGGCACTGAACAAAGCTTTCCTGCCTGAGATCAGCTGCTGTCCAGAGCCAGCGCCTGGGAAGGTACAACTCACCCTCCTGGGGTCACATCTTTGCTGGAAGGCAGGTGAGGATTCACACGGGTGACGTCGAATCCCCTGCTCTCTGGCGGCTCCCTCCTCGTCCTCCCCGCCTCCACCGTGGCCTCTGGTCTTTGGCCACAGTGTCTGATCTGTGGGGAGACAATGCTCAACCAGTCAAGTCCTCATCAATCCGAGTCTGAACTCTCATTCGACTTGGAAGACTTATGCTTTCGTTTCTTCTTCTTCTTCTTGTCTTTCTTCCTTTTCTTATGTTTTTCTTTCTTCTTCTTTTTCTTGTGTTTCTCTTTGCATGCTGAGGAACTGGAGCTGCTCCCATCTTCCTCGGAGGTAGAGTCCTCCAGTAACTGTTTCAACTGCTGTATCCTACACAGAGAAGATTAACCAAAACCATATTTAACGTAGATAAAACATAGATAAAAACGATATAAGAGCAGCAGCGAGAGTAAAAAAAAAACATCACGAATAACCACCTTACTGAAGACAGTATTCACTTTTATTTGTGCATGTCTTCCCCATTCTTGTTCACACCCATGCCTCTCTGACGTGACGGTAACCAGTGTACAAGTCACTCTGTAGTCTCTTCATCATCCTGAATTCTTCTGCATGTTTCTCCAGTCCTTAGTACAGAACTTTGGACACGTTCCTACCTTCCTTCATCACACCCCACCCTCCCACCCACAGCTGCTCAAGGTCACACTAGGTAATCTATCTCCTTAACACTTAGAATTCCATGTAACCAATTTGAGAAGAACCAACCCTCCTCTTCATTCACCTTATCTTTATTCTTGTCTAAAGCGAATTTTTAACAATAGCTCAGACACTGAAACTAAGTCAGTATCCATCAGTGGTGTGAGCAGGAGCAGCCAAGCCCACTGCTTTAAGCTAACCCAAGTAGAACAAGGCTGGCCTGCCCATTCCCCACCCACTGGCCTTTCTGTGATTACTCCTGCCTTCCAAATGTTTCACAGCTAAAGTACCATAGTTACCAAACCACTCATCTAATACTAGAATGGGTGTTTCCAACTTTATATAATTTCAGACCATAAGAGGGTATTGGTATCATTAGAACCATCTCACCTTACATCCTTTTCGTGTCTTTTGTTCTCTCGGATGATGTCATACATGGGATCTTCATGTGCCTTGAGGATGACAAAAGGTTACAGTTCTGTTAGGCTCCATGGACTATCAGCTAAATAAAAATTCGTATTTTACTGAAAGCAGTTTTTTTTCCCTGTTTGGTGTAATTTTATATTTAACACGTTCTAATCCTTCTTAAGGGTAGCCATCACTTCAAACTCATAGAAGCTACAAAAAAGTTATACAGATATAATTTGAATAGCTTTTTTAAGGATATCAAACATGAATCATTAAATATTACTTAGAAATATTGAGGTACTTCTTTTTTTTATGTAAACAGATGATCAAGAGATATTAAGTTGGAAATGATACATAAGAATGATTCATGTACTGATGCGCAAAAACCTATGTATATGCCCAAAAAGAAGTGTGGAAATATCCTTATCAAATTACCTAAGCATATTTCCTTGGAGACACGCAATATTGGACTTAAAAAATCAATTGTGAAAAACCTTACTGTAACATGTCAATTTTGTTAAAGCAAACGTATTCTTGTAATGGTTGTGTAATTTAAAAGTACTTAGAATAGGACTACACATAGACTGAATTTTACTGTAAGTGAATTATCTTTAAAAATGTTCAATAACAAATTTACATATTAAAAAAGTTAAAAATAAAAAAAATAAAAAAAAACAAAAAAGTTAAAAATATCTATATTCTTACTAGCAGAGATATTTACTGCTAACATTTTAGCATGGTTCTTCTAGTCATTCATAATTTACAAAAAACTATAATATATAATTGTGTTCTCTTTTTATTAACATTTTCATGAATATCTTCCCATGATATTATACATTCTTCCAAAAAATAATTTTTTTTTTTTTTCAAAAAATAATTTTTAAAAGCTATATGACTTTATTTTTTTTAAAGCTATATGACTTCTGGGATCACTAGGTGGCACAGCGGTTTAGCGCCTGCCTTTGGCCCAGGGCGCGATCCTGGAGACCCGGGATCGAATCCCACATCGGGCTCCCGGTGCATGGAGCCTGCTCCTCCCTCTGCCTGTGTCTCTGCCTCTCTCTCTCTCTCTCTGTGTGACTATCATTAAAAAAAATAAAATAAAATAAAAAAAAAGAAACTAAAGCTATATGACTTCTATATTACAGTACTTATGTTAGTATGCTGGTCACTGAAGTTGTTTCCTATTTTCTTTAGTCTATTTTTCAGTCACAGAAATAATTCTGAATAATTCCTTACATGTTCATAAAAATTTGTATATATTGATTTCATAGCCTTAGGATCTACTTTTAGAATTTAGGTTCTGAATTAAAATATATGAATTTTTTCATTCAATTTAACTTATAGGAACTGTAAATTTGCCTTTCCTGGTAGCACTGATTTACCCAGAATATTTTCCCCATATTTTTAAAATGAAAGTACAATTTTTAAAATGCCTTTTTTAAAAAAGATTTTATTTATTTATTTATTCATGAGAGACACACAGAGAGAGGCAGAGACATAGAGGGGGAAACAGGCTCCTCACAGGGAGCCCGATGTGGGATTGATCCCCGGACTCAGGATCACGCCTCGGGCCGAAGGCAGATGCTCAACCACTGAGCCACCCAGGCGTCCCGAATTTTTAAAATGTCTTAAAGTCCCTGGCAAATGTTTGCGGATCCCAGTTTGATATATGGTGATAATCCTAATCTCTCTGATAACAGCATAAGTAAACTGCCTGAAAGAGTGCCTGAATGGGTGCTAACAACCCTGCAAGGTGACTGTGAAAATAAAGTGGGGAAATGACACATCTATTTTACTGTCATGCAAACTGGATACATCATTTATACATATATATCTAGTTTATAAAAGAAACATATTTAATCTTGACATAAAGATTGGAACTAGAACGCTGATTTTAGTTATGAAAGATTTTTTTCTATAAGCAAAAAGTGATTGAACACAATCTTTCAGAAAAGGAAATTGGTGTTCCCAAGGCATAAGCAAATGTCACTTTAATAAACATTAGTTTTTTGCTAATGAGCTAATCTGTCATACAAATTCAGTTTATTTATTTTTATTTATTTATTTTTTAATATTTTATTTATTTGTTCGTGAGAGACACAGAGAGAGTGAGGCAGAGACACAGGCAGAGGGAGAAGCAGGCTCCACGCAGGGAGCCCGATGCGGGACTCGATCCCGGGACCCCAGGATCACGCCCTGGGCTGAAGGGGGCGCTAAACCACTGAGCCACCCAGGAATCCCCTTAAATTCAGTTTAACAGAAATGTCATTAACACAGATACTTTGGCCAGAAAGCACTGGAAATGTAGTACATGTTAACCTCCAGTTCACTGGTCACTGCCTGAGTCACTGACATTCACCATCTCTGGCAAATATAAATTGAAACCATAGGTTTTACTTACAACTCTGAACTGTTCTAACTTCTGGTTGCCTTTGATAAAGAAAGGGCATTCTTTGTCGCCTGTTCGGTGACCATACCGTTTACAACGCCAACCTAAAAACAAAGAAAAGGGATATATTTCTGTAAGATAATGCAGTTTTACTTAATCAAGATAAAGTATCAATAGATCATACTAAAGATATTCTTCATTAGATTCCAATTTCCAAAGCAAATGCAATTAGTGGATGAGCCATGCTTACATATTTACACCAGAAAATAGAGAAAAATCAATTGCTTCCATAAGCATCCTTTAATCTTGGGTTTTAGAAATGAGCCAAGTAGTTACTAAGCAATGCTGTGCAAAAATTAAAATCTGATTTTTTTTTTGTACTGTTGCTCCCTCTATCCTGGACTTCCATTATGCTGAATGTCCTAACCCTTTGTACTTCAGGATGTGACCTCATTGTGAGACAGGATCTTTGGAGGGGCCTGAGACAGATTTTTTTCCCTCACAGCCCTCAGAAGGAGCCAACCCTGCTCACACTCTGATTTCACACTGACAGCCTCCAGAATGGTAAGACAATAAATTTCTATTGTTTAGTCACCTGAAAGCCTCTTCACTAATGAAAAAGGTGAAAAAATAAATAGGAAACACCAACTTGGAAGAAATAAAAAGATATTAGAAGAAAAACATCCTTAGGGAACATATTGCAATGACAGAATAAGAACAGAATAAAAGAACCATAGAAGAAAAAAGAGCTTCTGGAACTGAAATAAAAAACTTAATTGGAGGACTGGTAGCTATGTTGATGAAATATTCTAGAGAGCAGAAAACAAAAATAGGAAAGAAAAGAACAGAAATTAGAAAACCAATCTAAGAAGTCCATTGCCCCATTGCAAACAGAGGAGAGGAAATAATCAATGAAACAATTTGTGAGGGCAGCCCTGGTAGCTCAGCGGTTTAGCATCACCTTCAGCCCAGAGCCTGATCCTGGGGACCCAGGATCGAGTCCTGCGTCGGGCTCCCTGCCTGGAGCCTGTTTCTGCCTCTGCCTGTGTCTTTGCCTCTCTCTCTCTGTTTCTTTCATCAATACATAAATAAAATCTTAAAAAAAAAAAAAAAGGAAACAATTTGTGGGATTTCAGGATATTGGGAACAGGGAGATGATCTCCTAAACTCTTGGACAGAGGAATAAAAAACAAAAGACAACAACCAACAACAAAGCAGGTTACATCAAGGCATCCGGAATATTAATTGCCTCAGACTTGTCAACAGCAATCCTACCAATGAGAAGGCAATGGAGCAGTGCCTTCAAAATTCTGAAAGAAGCTTGTTTTTAACAAAGAATTCTACATAGCAAACTAAAATATTAAATAGAGATGTTTCCAGAAAAATACAGTCTTGAGAATTTTGAGAATTTTCTCTCTGATAACCCATTTCTCGGCTACTAGAGAATGTCCTCTACCACACCAAGAAAAGGCAACAAGAAAGAAGACCCAAGATATGGCAACTAGGAGATCACACACAAGAGGGAGGTTAAGGGAAACCAGAGAGTGATGGTGAAGGAAGGTCCCTGGAGATAGCAGGGTGAACAACTCTCTGCAGGAGGAAAAAACAGAATACCTCAAGTGTCTGAAGCAGTTGAATTAGTAATCAGTACACAGAAAAAAGCAAAAAGAACAACAAAAAAGGCAACTATGAACTGCAGGGAAAACAAAACATTATGCAGGCTGCATGAAAGGAAATGTAATTGGTTTAGTACATGATTCAATTCTGAAAAATAATCATAATTAAATATACACAAAAGATTTAACTAAATTATGATATAATATATTGGGAAAATGGGAGATAGGCAGAGTATGTATGAAGTGGGGTGGAAGTAGAAAAAAAGAGCTGGAAATCTTCTAGAGTAAGAAGTCAACATATATAGTGAAGAAATCTGAAAAATAAAGTCAGGAATACAACACTGTTATTTAGATACATGGAAATAAACTTCAAAACATTCTTTTTTTTTAAAGTTTTATTTTTTTAAGTAATCTCTAATCCCCATGTGGGGCTGGAACTCATGACCCTGAGATCAAGAGTCGCATGCTCCTTTGCCTGAGCCAGCCAGATGCCTCCAAAATAATCTTAAAAGAAGTTTACATGGTTACCTTTAGTATGAGGTGAATGAGGGAACTACTATTTTAATTATGTGCATGAAGGATCTCTCTACTAATGTCTTTATTTTTTTAAAGGTTTCATTTATTTATTCATGAGATACAGAGAGAGGCAGAGACATAGGCAGAGGCTCTCCATTCAGGGAGCCTAACGTTGGACTCAATCCCAGATCTCCAGGATCACACCCTGGGCAGGCACTAAACCACTGAGCCACCTTGGCTGCCCTATACAAATGTCTTTCAAAGGCAGCAGTACCCTTTCTCAAATACCATCTTATGCTGGACGAAAAGTGCAGCCCTGGTGGGGTGGGGGTGTGCATGTATAGCATACTGTTCCGGACCCACCCTCTGGGGCCCACAGCTCCTCTCAGGTTACATGGATGGAACCTTAACACCACTGGTGGGGGGCAAATGATGCAAGACCCAAAGGGACTGCCCTCCAATACATCTCTTGTCCCTCGTGGCATTTACACAAGGGAATATCCTTTTTGTTACTGGAATATAACCGAAGAGTGAACTCAAAAGGTAGCTATGTTTCTGTGGAAGACCACTGCCCTTGGAGTCAGAAGCCCTGGAATCAAAGCTCTGCTCTACCTCTCACCTCGGACCACTTACTAACACATGCAGGTCAGCTTCCTGAACTGTAAAACAGGGATCATACTTTGACTTAACAGGGCTGCAGTGAGAACAAATTAAAACAACAAAAAGAAGTAAACACGCTCTGTATAACTTGCGTGTATTGAGGAGTGTTACTTGAAACTCTCCCATGCTCACACTGCATAACTTTGACTTCTTTCCCCAGTGGCATCCAAAGTCCTTTCGTTGGAGCATGAGCCAGAAATTCCCTGGCATGTTCATTGCCTGGTACATCTGGTATACAGTCTTCTGGCTTCGTCTCATCTTCCTAAAAAAGGAAACAGCGTGTACACAACTTGGCAAAAAAGCACAGGAATTCTCTCCCTCCTGCTTCTGAACACAACACTGCCTGGCTTTTTCAGGGGCTGGACACACCCGTGTCATCCTACGTTACCCTCTCAAATGCGAGAAAGATAAATTATACCTGACAGAAAAACGAGAAATAAATGTACCAGAAGAACTATATCAGGAACATGACAGAGCTATTCTTAGAGAAATATTACTAGTATTGTTCACATAGGAATGATTTGTGAGCTCCAAATCCTGATTCTAGATCACAAAAATTAGATTCAGACCACAAACTTTTCTATTAACTTAAAAGCCTTGTGCAATGAGGCAAAGTATAGAATTAAACAAGAGTTCCTAAAATGATGAGAATAACATGTTAAATTTAAAAAGATTATTATCCCTTGGAGACCACAGTCATGTTGTACAATCTCACACATGCTGTATTTATGAAGTGTGCTTTCATCACCAAATAACTTCATTATACAATTAAGGTGTTATTTTTTTAAGCTACTGATTGCAATTCCTATAAACATTAAATTTATACAAGAGTTTTATAACAATCTTTTCCTCTCAGTGAATGTGAGCAAGAAGGCTGTCCTGGCCTCTACCGAGCCCTCTAGGTCTCCCTCCCGCAGAGAGACTGGACCCTGGGGCCAGGTGCTGCCGGGAGACAGGGGGGTGCCCTGCACTAGGGACTGGACCAGGGGACTTTCCAGTCCCCTTAGAGACTACTGTTCTCTGAGCTGATGACACTCGGGAAGCCAGCAGCAAGTCAGAGGAGGAACACAACTATGAGAAGATGCAGCCACGGCAAGAGAGGGAGCGAGGGAGAAGGGGACTGATCACTGAGGAATGTGCGGGCCCCAGTTCTTAGGGACAGACACAGGGCTGAGGACATGTCTACAAAGGCACAGGCTGGACCAGCCCAAAGTGTATGAACTGACTGGAATCCGCAGGGTGGAGCGGCGTTATCATAAAAGGATGTTCAAACCTTATGCAACAGGTGTTCGTAACAAGTTACTGACTCTGAGCACCGAGTCAAATTCATCTAAGAGAATAACCAAAGGCACAAACTTCACACTGACCTTGATAAGCCCAGGAGGAGGTTTTTCATAGCTAGAAAAGAAAAGACATCATTAAAAACATTAACAAGAATATAACACGTTTTAGTGAGCAAAAAGCAACTGCAGGCCAAAACAAAAAGGATACTTTTAGTAAAACTTTAAAAACTACATTGTATCTAAAGCAGTTGATAAAATATGCCCAGCAGTCGGGGATCACCTATAAATAACCTGACGCTGCACCACATCCTGTGGCGATCTAGAATTGAAATTCCCTGAAGTAATAACCAGGTGTCTGAGCTCAGTGATTTTATTTTTGAAGAAGAGAAAGCAAGAGATTGCAGGGGAAATGCGAGGGAAGAAAACCTATGAGCTGATCAGGGTTCCAACTGTCATAGTTGTCAGGTTGTTTACCTGACACACCTTCTACTTACTCAACATTGAAGAGGCTCATGGGAGTGGGGTGGTGGCAGGTGGAGAAAACTGTACTGACTTGGTTGGGGGCAGCACAGAGGGGCAGGAGCAAAGCTGGAGGGAAGGGCCTGTTGCAGGGGAAGGAGGTGAGGGTGATCTCTCTTAGAGGCTTCCTCTCCCATTTCCCCACAGCTCCCAGTTCAAATCCTGCCCACCCACCCACCCTGCCTGCAGAGTGAGCCAGCTGTCTGCCCCTTGGCTCTCTGACAGCCCTCTGTGTACTTTGGACCTTGCTGGACTCGGGGTCCAGGACCCCTGCAGGTGCCTGGACCACAGGCAGCATTCAGTAAAGAACACGGCTAGAGGAAGCAGATATATGATGGGTGGGAATGTACTTTCCTTTTGAGCTCTCAGACCCCCAAGGCTCCTACGGGAACATACACATCATCCCTATGCTCCCCATTCATTTTCCCTTCCCATCACTCTGCCGGAACTGCCCCAAAAGGCTTCTAGTTTCCAAATCTGGAAAATTAGTTCCAAATGCTCATGTATGTTTTAAAAATTATTATTATTTCTAAAGATTTTATTTATTTATTCATAAGAGACAGAGAGACACACAGGCAGAGGGAGAAGCAGGCTCCATGCAGGGTCTCCAGGATCACGCCCTGGGCTGAAGGCAGCGCTAAACTGCTGAGCCACCGGGGCTGCCCTAAAAATTATTATTTTTTAAGTTGAGATACAACTAACATATAACACTACTACTATTAGGTGTAATCATGTTATTTATTTTATTTTATTTATTTTATTTTATTTTTTTTATTTATAATAGTCACACAGAGAGAGAGAGAGAGGCAGAGACACAGGCAGAGGGAGAAGCAGGCTCCATGCACCGGGAGCCCCACGTGGGATTCGATCCCAGGTTTCCAGGATCACGCCCTGGGCCAAAGGCAGGCGCCAAACCGCTGTGCCACCCAGGGATCCCATCATGTTATTTTTTTAAAAAACTTTATTTATTTATTCATTAGAGACAGAAAGGCACAGACATAGGCAGAGGGAGAAGTAGGCTCCCTATGGGGAGCCTGATATGGGACTTGATCCCAGGACCGCAGTGAGATCATGTAACGTGGGTATCAAACACATTGGACACCATCCCCCTTCCTCTGCAAAAAAGAAGAAACTGAAAAATCAAGCAGGACAAGTGAACATCTTAGGTCTTCTCAATGTCTCTATAAAGAACATTTTCCTGGGAGTGGGTATCTGGGCAATGAGGTTGGTTTAAAATTGTGTTTTGACTCCAAAAGCTTGTAAGTGTGGGAATCCCAAAATTGCTGCAGACAGGTGCTGAGTTCAGAGATGATTAATTTTCTGAATTTTATATCATAAAATGTCTTTTAACACCATAAAAACACTAATAAATGTTAAAATGGTAGATCATTTATCTAAGTCACATAAATATAGATTATCCCAAAAAGAATGTAGGGCAATATCCCAAATAGTTTAAGATAATAATAAAAAAAGCAATAGGGTAAAGAACAGTGTATTTGGTGTGCTTCCATTTGTGTGTATGTGGAGAAGGAGACTAAAAGTACAGAGGTATAAGCACAGAGGTGTCTTGAAATGAATGGAATACCTCTGGAAGGAAACCTGAGGGAGGGACCTTTATTTTTCACTCATATTTATTTATATGCAAATATGTCACCTCATGTTTTTTCATTACAAAAGAAAAGTGAAATTGATGGCATTTTCCTGGTACCTATGTTAGTAGAGGCACAGGTTAATTTCCCTCTGAAAGCAAAACCAAAAGTAATGTGAGATTAAGAAAGAAAAACGGCCCCAAAATATGCTACTAACAGCTCATAGGCTGCATTTTTGTTTTGAAGTTTCAGTTATTTCTGTAGTTTTTTTCAAGAATTAAATCTCCACTCTAGCTCTATCCAGCTTGTTATTTTCTTCCTAACAAAAAAGAACAAGTATAATAGGGGAAACTGAACTTAATTCTCAGGCGATATGAAGGTTCAACTTGAAAACTTATTTGTTGCACAAGTATTCACTCAACCATTATGTCAGGCATAGTGCTAAGTATCAGAAGACAAAACCAAGGGCACAGAAAATTCCCTTTTGTCCAAAATCCCTTGGAAGAGCAAGGCACTGTACTCCTCCAATCCACAGACTTATTTCCCTTGAATAAAGGACATCAAATCCATTACTAAATCATATTATTTTTATTGACTCTCTTTATAAACTGTGCAACTGCCTTGATAAAGAGGTTTTGGTTTTTTGGAGTAGAGAACTCCCACATTTCCAGCTGTAACATTTTCCAGTTCTAAATGAATGGGCTCTGGAGGTGTTAACAAGAAAACCACGGTCCCAAAATGGAGCCACTTAGTCCATGTCATCCAACTGGGCCCTAATATATACCCTAATTACAGTTTTAACCTCCTCCACAAACGTATTCTTAACTGTCAGCAGGAATATTCTGATTAGTACCAATAAACTGATCTGTCACATGGGCTCTCTCTATCCACCAAAGATGAGATAATCTGCACGATAAGACTCCCTGCTCTTTCACCTAAGAGAAGGTGACTTTGCCTGGAACAATTTTTTTTCTTTGGCTGGTAACTTCATTCACCACCCTCCTAGAAATCTTCCGTTTTGTACAGTTTGGAGCATCTCTCTACTTGCTAGATGGGATGCTGCTGGATTCATGAATCAATTAATAAAACCAACTACATCTTCAAATTTACTAGGTTGAATTTTTGTTCTTTAACACAGGTAAAAAATTCTTTTGGTTTGAATTCTGATTCATTCTCACTGCCTGTGTACTTTGGACAAGTTATTTAATCCTGAGAGCCTCAATTTCCTCATTGGTCAATATGTCACAGCAAACATCCCTTTCATCTCTGGAAAGGCACTTCACAATGTTGGCTTCTGCTCCTTCTGTTGAAACCAAGTCACTGCTCTCAGCAGCCTCATGAGGCAGCCCAGGACTGAAGCACTAGCATCATAAAGGCCAAGATGTGGACCAGCAGAGAAGCTTGGCCATCCCAAGACAGTCTTCACATCTTTTTTTATAGGTCTGCAGTCTTACAGGGATTTGCCAGCTGCTCCTAAGTGGAGGTGGGCACAGACCTGGCAGTGGACTTCCCACAGACATCATCCCCAGCTGGGCTTACTGCCTTTCTAGACCACAGGACTCAGGGACTCCTTTTCCATATCTGGCTTCAGGGATCACTGCCTCTTCCCCTGTGTAGGTGTTACATCAGCATTTAGCCAAGTGTATCCATTCTCCTGTGAGGCTCATAAAATATGCCTTATTATAAACTATCATGTTAAAAATCTCAGAATAAGGAAGGGCAGGTCAGGGACTCTGACCCTCAATCTTTTCTTCCCCCAACATCAGTTCCAACAGTTTCCTTCATTGATTCCAACAACTGGAGGCTACCAATTAAGAGGCTGATTTGGGACAATCACCCAGACCTCGTGACATCTAGAGTTCTTTTTTTTTTTTTTTTTGGCTGGGTACAGTATACTTTATTGATGGTACATGACAAGGTAGGGCTCCCCAAGCCCCTCCCCTTCCTTGGGGTCTAGGATGTAAATTGGAGGTCAGGAGATTCTCTCAGTGTGTTGGGGGATTAAGTTGTGGCAGGGACTCCCCAGCAGCTGAGGGCCTCTCTCTTTCTCTTGTTCTTGCTGGGGCTGGTGGTCCAGGAGGCTCTTACTCCTTGGAGGCCATGTGGACCATGAGGTCCACCACCCGGTTGCTGTAGCCGAATTCATTGTCATACCAGGAAATGAGCTTGACAAAGTGGTCATTGAGGGCAATGCCAGCCCCGGCGTCGAAGGTGGAAGAGTGGGTATCACTGTTGAAGTCACAGGAGACCACCTGGTCCTCAGTGTAGCCCAGGATGCTCTTCAGGGGTCCCTCCGATGCCTGCTTCACTACCTTCTTGATGTCGTCATATTTGGCAGCTTTCTCCAGGCGGCAGGTCAGATCCACAACTGATACATTGGGGGTGGGGACACGGAAGGCCATGCCAGTGAGCTTCCCGTTCAGCTCAGGGATGACCTTGCCCACAGCCTTGGCAGCGCCAGTGGAAGCAGGGATGATGTTCTGGGCAGCCCCTCGGCCGTCACGCCACAGCTTCCCAGAGGGGCCGTCCACGGTCTTCTGGGTGGCAGTGATGGCATGGACGGTGGTCATGAGGCCCTCCACGATGCCGAAGTGGTCATGGATGACTTTGGCTAGAGGAGCCAAGCAGTTGGTGGTGCAGGAGGCATTGCTGACAATCTTGAGGGAGTTGTCATACTTCTCATGGTTCACGCCCATCACAAACATGGGGGCATCAGCAGAAGGAGCAGAGATGATGACCCTCTTGGCCCCGCCTTTCAAGTGAGCCCCAGCCTTCTCCATGGTGGTGAAGACCCAGTGGACTCCACAACATACTCAGCACCAGCATCACCCCATTTGATGTTGGCAGGATCTCGCTCCTGGAAGATGGAGATGGACTTCCCGTTGATGACAAGTTTCCCGTTCTCAGCCTTGACTGTGCCGTGGAATTTGCCGTGGGTAGAATCATACTGGAACATGTACACCATGTAGTTGAGATCAATGAAGGGGTCATTGATGGCGACAATATCCACTTTGCCAGAGTTAAAAGCAGCCCTGGTGACCAGGCGCCCAATATGGCCAAATCCGTTCACTCCGACCTTCACCATCGTGCCTCGGGGACGCGCCTGGGGCTGCACCAGAAGACGCGGCTGTCTGTCGGGCGGGGAGGAGCAGAGAGCTGACATCTAGAGTTCTTTCACCAAACTGCAACCACTGTTCTAAGTCAGCAATGCATTTCCTGTATTAATAACTGTTCATGGGTTAAATACGTTGTACAAGGGCACAAAGCCCAGAGTTCACGTGCTCACCTGTACATGACTGTCAGTGCATGTTTAGCTGAATACAGCAATTATTCTAGCACCATGTTTGTCCCTGGAAAACAGAAGACTACAGGAACACTTGAAATTCAGAGCTTGAGTACGATTTGATTTGGGCAGATACTGTGGTAAACCCAGTTTTCCCTAAAATAATTTCTACCACATTGCTCACTTACCCATTTTTATTCACGGTGATAAAATTTATATACCATACTACCCTGTATTTTGACAATACTTTCCCCAACCCAAAGCAAAATACCACGAGGCTGGGGGAGGTAGTAACAAGACAACGACATCATGCCCTCTCTGAGGCAGGGGTTGGGTTGTGTGCAATATTAAATGCATACACGTTTGGTTGTTGATGCTGGGAACAGCCATGTGGAGGCAGATAATTCTAAGGAGTTTGTGAGGGGAAATGTTAAGCTAGGAATCAACATCTGAGCCAGGGTCTGACATTCATCAAGTTAATGGGAAACAGAGCTATAGGGTCTTTAATCACAGATTTTAGCAAGGATAAGCCTCCATCCTCTGGTTTGAAGACCAGGAATCGTTTTGTACAGCAGGAAACTTCCTGTCTGTGCTCTGTGGCAACCAATCACCAGACTGGCCAGGTCCTCATTATTTCTGGCCAGGGACCAAACTGAGAGAGACCTAGAAGCCTGAGAGACAAGAAGCAAATTCTGAGGCTGGGTGTCTGTGTACTCAAAGAGCATCTCAAACTCTTAAAGGGATTTGTATCTCTTCTATAAGGAGTAATACATACACATTCTATAGCTCAGATCTAGGTCTTAACCTTGTAAACCTCCAGGAAAGGACTCATTTTAATATTTCAGAATGGCTGTAAAGTATAGAAACACTTAATGGTTTTATGTTTTCTTCATTCTGACCCTCTTCTTCTGGATCAACTTTAAAGACTCTTCAGAATAGATTATATATTTGAGGTTATAGAAGTTAGGGAGAATTGACCAAGGGAAAAGTGAAATGCTTTTCCTTTGAGCTTTCTCTTAAAATGTGAAAGAAAATAACTTTGGTGGGTGTGATATTGATGGTGGGTGTGATTATAATAAATATGTATTTGGTTTTCATCCACTGTTCTGGTACACAGCTCCTAAAACCTTGTAATTTCCTATATAAAGGCCATAGGAGCATCTTTTCTTATACTGTTTAGTTTTGTTCCCAGTTCTCAAAGTAGGTCCAGAGCTATAAAGGTAAAAGTTTGCTATTCATAACAAGGCCCTTTCAGTCAAACTGTTTATTAATGAGGTCACTTTTGCAAAGCTCCTAAAGATGAGGACTGGTTGCCAGGGGAACCAGTTCTATGATTAGAGGGTTGGAACTTTCAGTCTTACCTCCAGGGAGATTGAATTAGTCACCAATGGCCATTGATTAATCAATTATGCCTATGTGATGAAGCCTCTATAAAAAAAAAGCCCAGGGGTGCCTGAGTGGCTCAGTCAGTTAAGCATCTGCTTTCGCTCAGTTCATAAGGGGATGGAGCCCCACTTTGGGCTCCTTGCTCAGCTTGCTTCTCCTTCCTGCTTGTGTTCTCTTTCACTGTCTCTCTATTAAATAAATAAGCTCTTAAAAACAACAACAACAATAACAAACCCAAAATGGAGTTCAGAGAGCTTGAAGGTAAAACATGTAAAGGTGTGACGTGACGTATCTGGTGAGGACATGGAAGCTCCATGCCCCTTCCCACATGCCTTACACTATGTATCTGCTCCACCTGGATGCTCCTGAGTTATATAACAATTTATAATAAATCAGTAATGACATAAACAAAATGTTTTCCTAAGTTCTATGAGCTGCTCCAGAGGAGGGTACTGAGGGACCCTGTGCTTTATAGACAATGGGTTACTAGCAAGCTGGACTTGTAATTGACATTTAAAGTGTGTGGAGAGGGGAGGTCTTCTGAGACTGAGCCCTTAACCTATAGGTTCTGACGCTGACTCCAGGTAGACAACATCAGAATTAAATCTGTAAGACACTTACTTGGTGTCCTCTGGGAACAGAAAATTTCTTGGTGATGCTGGAAAACTACACAGTTAGAACAGTGCTGTGAGTGTAGTATGAGTATAGAAAAGGAAAACAGGAGTGTTTTTTCCTTTGTAGTAGATGAAGGATGAGAAATGCCCTGAATAGCTACAGCAAAGAAAACGTCCCTTTGGCTTCATCTCTGGATGCTTCCAAATAAGGATTGTGATGGAGGCTTCTCCACTCTCATCATTAATCCAGAGTTTCTCTAAAGGAAATGATGTAAATGCTTTTGCCTAAGTGGAAAAGGAGTGTGATGGAACTGACTATACATTTTGAAACCTGTTATTATTAGCAATGGAACTCCCTAAAAAGTCCATTTTACAACTGTTTCTCCACATTTAAAGGAACATAGTTGATGTTTTTTCCTAGGGTTTAATAATTCTTTATTTCTATAACATGTTAAAAAAAGGATATTTCTCAAGGTCTAAAGTAATAATTTAACTATTAAAAATAATAGATCTGAAAAAAAAATAGATCTGGGGTGCGCCTGGCTGGCTCAGTCGGTAGAGTAGTCGACTACTCGGTAGTCGACTCTCGGTCTCAGGGTTGTGAGTTCAAGCCCCACACTAGGTGTAGAGATTATGTAAACAAAACAACCAGATCTAGAATGGGAGTGTGTTTGTGTAGTTGGCTTCTTCACTGTGACAGTTGAGAAGTGTACACTCTTTGTAGTTATTAAGGTTAAAAAAAAAGTTGGTGGAGGTCCATTATTTTGTGCCATCTGTGAAGCCTTGCTACTAAATCATTCAGACTGTAATAAGTTTCTCTGAGCAGTAAGACTATATTTAGATAACAGAGGAAAAACCATCTTTCCAACAGATTACGGGGAAAGAAATCTTTAATTTGCCAACTACTTAAAAATACTCTTGTATTTTTGAATGCTGGCATAGGATTTCTTTTGGAAGAGTCCTTGTGTAAGCATACTCAAATCCAGTTGTACCCGCAGCTTGCTCCTATGCGGTGGAAGGCAGAGATAAACTGCCACATATATACAGAATCTCCATTTAGTTATGTCCAGCAGACAAGGGACACTTGAATAGAGTTGGAGCACGGGTTAAAGCACAGGGTGGAAGACTCAGATGCCTGTAGGGTTCTGGCAGGTATGGTCATAGGGTAAGAAAAGGTAAGGTAAAGTGTAAGAAACTGGCCAGGGGAGTGCAAAGGGACCTAATAAGGGCAACCAGGGGGAAAAAAGAATTTGAATTCAATTTGTGAAAAATCAGTATGTGACTTCCCATTTCACATTGCTGGCTGGTCAACTTAGTTATTTGCTTTCCTTTTCATTGTAGTCTGATATCCCTACAATTGAAATTTACCAGTCAATGAACCAGCACCTCTGCATTCTCTCTCTCTCAACTGCTCCCTTCAAAAAGCTTTATTTATTTGTTTTCAAAAGATTTTATTTACTTTTGAAAGAGGCAGAGACATAGGCAGAGTGAGAAGCAGGCTCCATGCAGGGAGCCCGACGTGGGACTCGATCCCAGGACTCCAGGATCATGCCCTGGGCCGAAGGCAGGCGCTAAACCACTGGGCCACCTGGGCTGCCCCTTCAAAAAGCTTTATAATGCCTCACTCTTAATGGGGGAGATCCAAGGATCCCTGCACATTAGGAAAAAACCTTTAAGTGAAAGAAACCATAAGAAAAGGCAGAGAAGAAACAGACAGCAAACAAAAAAAGAAAAAAGTAGTGTCCTTAAAGATGACAGATTTGTTATTGAGGAAAAAACAGATGCTAGGAGAAAAAGAATTCTCGGAATAAGCAGCTTTTCAAAATTAAAAACTGAAACTTAAAAGTGCAATGGTGGAAGGACTAGAAGGTAAATCTTATAGAAGTAGAATGAAAAGAGGATCACAAAAGTCTAAGAATTAAGAAAAAAACAAAATGGAGGGAAGAAAATTAAAACATAGATCATGTATGAATATTAAATACACACGAAGTATCAAGAAAATATTTAAAAAGTCTGAAATCTGGTGAGAAACAGTTCACATCACGAAACTGGAAGGGGCGTCTGGGTGGCTCTGTTGGTTAATTGCCCGACTCTTGATTGTAGCTCAGGTCATGATCTCAGAGTTGTGAGATGGAGCCCTGCATCAGATTCCCCACTCGGCAGGGAGTTGTTTGGGGAGTCTCTCCCTCTGTCCTCCTTCCCTCCATGCATGCTCTCTCTCCCTAAAATAAATAAATCTTAAAAAAAAAAAAAAAAAGAAACTGCAAAATACTAGATAAAAAGAATTCTTTAAGGCTTGCAAAAGAGGGAAGGTAGGACAAGTTCCTTAAAAAAGAAAGGAATCAGAATGGCACCAGATTTCTTGGCAATACTGGAAGCTAGGAAATAGTAGCCTACCACCTCTAAAATCAAGTGAAAATAATTTCTAGCCAGAATTCTATACCTAGACCACCTACCTATCATGTTTGAGGATAGGATAAAGACATTTTCAGGTATGTAAAGACTCAACAAATTCACCCCAATGCACTTTTTATAGGAAGTTACATAATACACTTCAACAAAATGAGGTAAAGAGAAAAAGAGGAAGACATAGGGTCCAGAAATGGGCTCCAAGACAGGAGAGTGACAAAGGCAGTTGTACACCAGGTTTAGAAAGTAACCGCAGGGTACTGGAGAAGAGAAGGAGAATTCTCGGTTTTAAAAACAAACTGATAGGGATCCCTGGGTGGCGCAGCGGTTTGGCGCCTGCCTTTGGCCCAGGGCGCGATCCTGGAGATCCGGGATCGAATCCCACGTCAGGCTCCCGGTGCATGGAGCCTGCTTCTCCCTCTGCCTGTGTCTCTGCCTCTCTCTCTCTCTGTGTGACTATCATAAATAAATAAAAAATTAAAACAAAAAAAACCAAACTGATAGGCTGCCTGATATATAGGAACATTTAGGAAAAGTACTGTTGGCTTTTAGGGCCTTTTGAATAAAGTTAGCAGCAGGTAATAGGAAATTAAGCAAATGAAAAAGATTGAGGCTCTTATTAACCAGTTGAAAAACAAAAATCGTGCTAGAAAGCAAAAACAAAAAAAAAAATCACAAAACACCATTTTGCTCCAAAATGAGCAATGTTGGATAGTTATTATAATGCTAATACCAACTACTGACTTAACAAAAATTATCATAGAGCTATACTGGAAGGATGGAGGCAAACGGGTAGAGAAAGAGAACGAAACCCTTATTTATGTGACATGAGGTTTATAGGTAGTGTCCGTTGTTCAATCTAAAAAAGCAGTATAAGCATATAATTTAGAAGTGAGTAGTTAAGTCCCAGAAGAAAAAAACTATTTACTTACTGAAACCTTGGTTGGAGAGAGAGTTGCAGGGAGTGTGCTGGTGACTACGGAACAGGGATATATGGACACCCCCCCCCTTTTTTTTTTTTTAAGGATTTTATTTATTCATGAGAGATACAGAGAGAGAGGCAGAGACACAGGCAGAGGGAGAAGCAGGCTCCATGCAGGGGAGCCTGATGTGGGACTGGATCCTGGGACCCCAGGATCAGGCCCTGGGCAGAAGGCAGGTGCCAAACCCCTGAGCCACCCAGGCGTCCTGAACCACTTGCTCTTGAACTTAGTCTCTTAGTCTCATTTGATGTTTAAAATATTATTCTAAAAATAAAAATGTGGGACAGCCCAGGTGGCTCAGCAGTTTGGCGCTGCCTTTAGCCGGGGGTGTGATCCTGGAGGTCTGGGATCGAGTCCCGCATCTGGCTCCCTGCATGGAGCCTGCTTCTCCCTCTGCCTGTGTCTGTTCCTCATTCTCTCTCTGTGTGTCTCTCATGAATAAATAAATAAAATCTTCAAAAAACAATTAAACAAATAAAAATTTTGATTTAAAAGCAAACATGCCTCTGAATTAGCCAACCCAAATATGTCAGCAAAGTTTAAATCCCTGAAATGGAAAAATCCAACTGATCTGGGAATCAGGCGACACCTGGCTTCCTCTTTAGTTTTGCTAGTTTACAGATCAACGTCTCCTTGATCAGGTTACTTAACTGCTGAACCTGCCTTTCTTTCCGCATCTGCAAAAGGAGGTTATAATCCTTCTGATGTCTATGAGTGCTCTGTGAGCTACAAAATAAATGTAGAGTGTTAGCCACTATCTGGTACCCCACAGTTAAAGATACTGAGGGGTCAGGCTGGGCTCTGGGAAGCTCAGGCTTAGGCTAGGGAAAGGTACTTGAACACCTGCACTGCATAGGACGCGGCCACAGAGCGCCTGGAGGGGCCAGGACCGGGAGATCCAGCAACGCAGCGCCTCCCGCAACCTCTGCCTTACTGATGTGACACAGCTCACCAGGCAAAGCTCCGGGTTAATGACCAAGAATCTGAGCCCTCTAAGGACTTTCCCTTACACCTTCCCATGGGTCATGCCAGTGCCCGACCCCGGGGACGCCAAAGAGGGGACCTGGAAGGCCGGGAATCCGCCTCCCACCCGGGGGTGCGGCCCCCGTCGCCACCCGCCCTGCCCCCACCGGGGGGTCCCGGCTCGGCCCGTGGAGCTGCCCCCGGCCTCGCTGCAGCCCCTGCACGCCCCGACGGCCGCGGGGTCTCCCCCTGCACCGCCCCCCCCCCCGCCCCGGCCGCAGAGGGGGCGAACGCGGCTTCGGCGGCTTCGGCGGCTTCACCGTCGGCCCCGCGACCGGCCCCCGGGGAGGCGCAGGGCGGCGGCGCTCACTGCACCTGCCGCGGGCTCGGGCCCTGCGCAGGCCGCTCGGCGCCCCTCCCCGCCCCTCCCCCGCCCGGTCCCGCCCCTCCCCCGCCCCCGCCCGCGGGGACCCGGGCACCCGGCGCCCGGCCTCCCCGCCCCCACACCTGGCGGAGCAGCGGGGCGGCGCGGACTCACAAGGACTCCAGGTGCTTGAGCTGCTGCAGCTGCTGCGCGTCGTGCCGCCGCCGCTTCTGCTCCCGGCGCCGCTGCAGCTCCTGCTCCGCCGTCTCCCGCGGCCGCCGCGCGCCCCCGTTCCCCGCGTCGTCGCGCCCGGGCCCGGCCGACATCGCGGCCCGCGTGGCGGAGGCGGCCCCGCGGCGGCCCGAGGCGGTGGCGGCGGCCAAGACGGCACTTCCTCCGCGCCCCGCCCCGCCCCGCCCCGCCGGCCCCGCAGCGCCCCCTCCCGCCCGCCCCGCCGCGGCCTCCGGGCCCCCGCCCCCCGCCGGGCCGCCCCGAGTCCGCGCTCGCCGCGCCGGGGCCCCGCCGCCGGGCCGGCCGGGGTCGGAGCGCGCCCCCTGGCGGCGGCCGCGGGCGGCGGAGGAGGAGGAAGAGGAGGAGGAGGAGGAGGAGGAGGAGGAGGAGGAGGCGGCGGCGGAGGCCTGCGGGGAGCCCCGGCCGCGCCCCCTCCCCGGAGGCCCGGGACCCAAGGCGGCCCCTGTGCGGGCGGGGCTGCTGCGGGGCGCTGGGCCGCACCCGGCCTGGGCGGCAGCGACGCTCCCCGGGGACGTTCTCTCATTTCCTTTTTAAAAGATTTTATTTATTTACTCATGAGAGACACAAACAGAGAGACACAGGCCGAGGGAGAAGCAGGCTCCACGCAGGAGCCGGGCGGGGGCCCCGATCCCAGGCCTCCAGGATCACGCCCCGGGCTGAAGGCAGATGCTCCACCGCTGGGCCACCCGCGCGCCCCTGATGCTCTCACTTTCCGGCGCGCGGTCACCGCCTCGTCTGCGCGGACCTGGACCCGGTTCGGGAGCTGGACGGAGAGCTCCCTCCGCTGAGCGCTTTTATGCGCTGGTCGTGGAGCCAAGCCCTTAAGTGGATTTAGCCTTTAAAAACTTACCAAGTGGGATCCCTGGGTGGCGCAGCGGTTTGGCGCCTGCCTTTGGCCCAGGGCGCGATCCTGGAGACCCGGGATCGAATCCCACGTCAGGCTCCCGGTGCATGGAGCCTGCTTCTCCCTCTGCCTGTGTCTCTGCCTCTCTCTCTCTCTGTGTGACTATTATAAATAAATAAAAAAAATATTAAAAAAAAAAACTTACCAAGTGCTCTTACTACTGGTATTACCCTTATTTCATAGATAAGGAGGCGGAGAGAGTTAAATAACCTGCCCACAAGGATGCAGGAGTAGAGGAGCCAGGCTGCAAATTGCTAAAGTGCTTAACCAGGTGCATTTTGTAAATGTATCTGATATGTGAAGTTGTAATCACTGTTTTAACATAATGGAAGAAACCATAAAGGAAGTAAAAGTAACAGCGTAGGGAATATTCCCCTCAAATGTGGCGTTCATTATAATTAATACTTAAAATACACGAGGAGCTTCTTCATTGTTTATTAGAGAAAATCCAAATGAATGAGCACACAAAGGCTATGAACAGAAGCATAGTTATTACACTGATATGTCCCAGAGCTTGGAAATCAGGTTCTTCCTTTGAGGGAAGAACTGGTGCATAAACCAATGTAGCGGTTGATGCAAGTTACCTGAACTAGTGTGTCCTGTAAATACTCTGGCTGTGAGGTTCTCTGGGTCTCCCAGAGGTTTGATGAACTACCTGATTTCCTAGAAACTACTCTGACCAGCTAAAGTGGCTTCTTTTGTCTGTGACTAAGAACTCTGTCAGAAACAATGTTTGATTGCAAAGTTAGTTTTTTTTTTTTTAAGACTTTTATTTGGAAGCAAAAGAGTGCACAAGTGTGGGGAGCAGTGGGAAGGGGGCAGAAGCAGACCTCCCGCTCATGTGGGGCTCCATGCCAGGGCCTTGGGATCTTGACCTGAGTCGAGGTTAAGAGTGTGATGCCTAACCAACTGAGCCACCCGGGTGCCCCACAAAGTTAGTTTTTTAATTTTTTTTAAAGATCTTATTTATTTATGCATGAGAGACACAGAAAGAGAGAGGCAGAGACACAGGCAGAGGGAGAAGCAGGCTCCATGCAGGGAGCCCGACGTGGGACTCGATCCCAGGTCTCCAGGATCATGCCCTGGACTGAAGGCAGCACTAAACTGCTGAGCCACCCAGGCTGCCCCCAATGTTAGTTTTTAAAATCAACCTTGATAGGGATCCCTGGGTGGCTTCCTGGCTGAAATTTTAATATATGGATAATATGGGAATATGTATTTTCTTTTTTAAAATTAGTTAAATATCTTAGCAGTTTCAAGATAATTCTTCCTTCCTTCCTTCCTTCCTTCCTTCCTTCCTTCCTTCCTTCCTTCCTTCCTTCCTTCCTTCCTTCCTTCCTTCCTTCCTTCCTTCCTTCCTTCCGTAGCTTCCACACCCAGCATGGAGCCTAATACAGGACTTGGACTCATTCATGACCCAGAGATCAAGAATTGAGCTGAGATCAAGAGTTGGGGGGTTAATCAATTGAGCCATGCAGGCACCTCCAAGATAATTTTCACTTAATTCTTTTCATACAGTGTTTTATTCTATTATTTAGAAAAATCTCTTTTATTCTAGGGGCACCCCTTGGCTTTTTTTTTTTTTAAGATTTTATTTATTTATTCATGAGAGACACAGAAAGGGAGAGGCAGAGACACAGGCAGAGAGAGAAGCAGGCTCCCTGCAAGGACCCCAATGCAGGACTCGATCGGAGACCCCAGGATCACGCGCTGAGCCAAAGGCAGACGCTCAACCGCCGAGCCACCCAGGCATCCCACCGCTTGGCTTTTGAAAGCATAGATGAGAAAAAAGTTTTAAAAGCACCACCTCGGGATCCCTGGGTGGCGCAGCGGTTTGGCGCCTGCCTTTGGCCCAGGGCGCGATCCTGGAGATCCGGGATCGAGTCCCACGTCGGGCTCCCGGTGCATGGAGCCTGCTTCTCCCTCTGCCTGTGTCTCTGCCTCTCTCTCTCTGTGACTATCATAAATAAATAAAAATTAAAAAATTAAAAAAAAAAATAAAAGCACCACCTCTTGCCACCAGGGCTCAAAGACTGACCCTCGCTAGTGCGGCCACCCGGGCCACTGCCTCCTAGTTCATACACTGAGCCAATTACAAGCCTCTGAGCGGGGGGGAAAAGTAACTGCTCCAGGTGGCTGGGAAGAGAAACCGCGGAAAAACCTGGACGCCCCGCCCCGCGCGAGCCCCGCCCCGCGGGAAGCCCCGCCCCTCCTGCGCGAGCCCCGCCCCCGAGGGTAGCCCCGCCCCCGCGCGCAGATACGCGGGGCGGGAAGGCGTGGAGGGGCGTGGCCTGCGTCCGCAGCGGAGGCGGGAGGCTGGTCTTCCTCCGATCCCGGGTCTGAGGCGCTGTCCAAGGACCGGAAAGGGAATGGTTTTAATGAGCTTTCCGCCAAAATAGGACCAAGGAGTGGTTCCCTCCAGCTCCCTCCAGTAGAAATCTGATTCCAGCCTGACCCGAGCAGGTAAAGGTCTTCCGCCTTCCACCCCGCCCCCTCGCCTCGGCCGCTCTGGACTACAAACCCCAGAAGGCGTCGGAGCTGCGCCCTCCGACTTGCGCCGCGGCGTTCGTTGTAAAGTGCTATGACAACAGGGCGAGGGTGGCTCGGAGTCAGGCAGGAGTGGGGACGTGTGCCTTCCGCGGCTGCCGTCCTTCGCCGGTCTCTCCCACTGACTGTCTTCCTCAGCGTTTCCTCCTCTTTGTGGGAAGCGGGACTTACCGTGGTTCTGGCCTGCCTGGTCTCTTGAGGGACTGTCGCCGTGTTCCCCGCGTGTCTCCGGGATTGGCACGGAGGGGATGCAGGCTTCCTGCTTGTGGGTGTCGCTCCAGCTCTGTGGAGCCGGTGGTGCTCCCTGCTGAAGGCGCTTTCCGTCTGGGACGAGGAACAAGTTGGAGCAGGGGAACCGCCGGGAGTAGTGAAGCGAGGGCTTGCTCTGCTCTGCACCCTCCATTCTTGCTCTCGTCGTTGCAGCTCTGGCACCCTGGCAGGAAGCAGTTCTTCAAGGGAAATCTGTGGAGAGTTCGAGGAAAGGTGGGTTCAGGACCCACCTGATTCGGCGTCAGGTAAGGGGATGTTTGGGATTAAACACTGGGAGCGTGGATGCCCCTTCTGTGTTTTGTTTTGTGGGCAAGATTGATCCTCTGATGCCGTGTCATGGGGTTGGGGGATATTGGATGACAGGTTTCTTAGGGAGGACGTGTGCATTAAAAATAAAACGAAACAAAAAGCAACGAGGAGCACAGTGTGTGGGAAGTCTTATGAGCATTTTCGAGGAAGGTTGATAAGAATTTTTAAAGATTCCATTCAGGAATGTCACGTGGTGCGCTAGCATCCTCCTCTCGTTGACACTCCAACAGGTCTTGTGAGCGAATGGCCAAAGCAGTTCTCAGCCTATGACTGCAGTAGGATGCATGCACTAATACCCTCTAATTCTTGCAATAGGATTATTGCTTCTCCTTCTCTTTCTATATTGCAGAGCACAGCAGTTTAGATGACCTGAGCTGATTTTTGTCAGCGCCTCCTTTCCTTCGTCAAGTCCTGCAATTGACTTCAGTTTCCTGGAGAAATTCATAGGTGTTTTTTTTTTTTTTTTTTTATCCCCCCATCTCATTACTTTAAATGTGAAACCACATAGCACACATACATAACTTGAAGGTTTTTTTTTTACAACTTGAAGATCTTTATCTTTTTTTTTTTAAATTTTAAAAAAAAATTTATTTATGATAGTCACACACACACACAGAGAGAGAGAGAGAGAGAGAGGGGCACAGACATAGGGAGAAGCAGGCTCCATGCACCGGGAGCCCGACGTGGGATTCCATCCAGGGTCTCCAGGATCGCGCCCTGGGCCAAAGGCAGGCGCTAAATCGCTGCGCCACCCAGCGATCTTAACCAAAGTCAGACAGCATTTAGAGTGGGATAGATTTTCTAACTTGTTAGAAATATGTAAAGAGAATAATTGCTGCGATTTGTGAGTGTGTGTGTGTGTGTGTGTGTGTGAATAGACTGAATCCTTATTTAGAATTAAAACTTTTCATTTTGCAAATAATTTATAAGTTATTTAGTGTAAGGAATTTTTCATTTTGTGGAATTGTGTGTAATTGCTCTTAAATTACAACCACACAGATATTTATGCTACAAGTTTTTGATGGAAACATTCACTGAAGGGGAAGAAAATCCAATATCAGTAGTATATAGTAGTTTCTGATGTTTTACACCTTTTGATGTATGTAGCAAGTCTCCTTCCTCAGAATAAAGACTTTCAAATATTTCTTGGGACAACTGGGTGGCTCAGTGGTTGAAGCGTCTGCTTTCGGCCCAGAGCCTGATCATGGAGTCCTGGGGTTGAGTCCTGCATTGGGCTCCCTCCGGGGGGCCTGCTTCTCCCTCTGCCTGTCTTCTCTCTCTCTCTCTCTCTCTCTCTCTCTCTCTGTGTCTCTCATGAATAAATAAATAAATCTTAAAAAAATATTTCTCAAAAATTATTGAAACAGAGTCACCTGGGTGGCTCAGTGGTTGAGCATCTGGCCCAGGTCAGGATCCTGGGGTCCTGAGATCGAGTCCCGCATCAGGCTCTCTGCAGGCAACCTGCTTCTCCCTCTGCCCATGTCTCTGCTCTCTGCATCTCTCATGAATAAATAAATAAAATCTTAAAAAAATTGTTGAAACGTGATGTTATTATAAAACATCCCTGCCAATTAACATTTCAGTGAAAGATTACTGTTAGTTTTTTGAATGTTCCATTTAAATATTCAGTCCAGGGACGCCTGGGTGGCTCAGCGGTTGCGCACCTGCCCAGGCTCAGGGCGTAATCCTTGGTCTCAGGATCAAGTCCCACATTGGGCACCTTGCATGGAGCCTGCTTCTCCCTCTGCCTACGTCTCTGCCTTTCTCTCTGTGTCTTTCATGAATAAATAAAATCCTTTAAAAAAATAAATATTCAGTCCAGAGGTTCAGATTGACCTTTGTAACTTTGTCTTGCTCAGAATACATTCCATCACTACCACTTCTATTACTACTACTAGTACTACTACAACTAGGTTACTACTGACATTTATTTGACATTTACTGAGTACATCCTATGCTTAAGCAGATACATGAGTTAGGCCATTTTATTTTCTCACCCTCCAGAACAATTAGGAAATTAGAGGGTGAGAGACTTGTCCAAAGTCACTCTGCTGAAGTGTGAAATGGAAAAGGGAACCATTTCTGTTTAACTCCCTCTTTTGGGCTCTTTTGTTTTCTGTGTCTTTTATTGAAAATTTCAATACAGATCTCTTATAATATTGTCTTCAAAAGCAGCATTCTTCTAACTCTGCGTATACTTGTCATTTTTTTCTTGCAGTGGATGAACTGATTCCTACTTTCCAAAATTTGAGTCAGCATTAGCATGACCTGGAAAAAGCAAAACTGCAAACATGGACAAGAGCATTAGCAGTTTAGCCTCTAATTCCAGGATCTTGCCTTCTAATCCACATACTCTTTTTTTTTTTTTTTTAAAGCAAGGGAAAGAGAAGGGGGAGGGAGGGAGAGAGAGAGAGAGAGAGAATTCTTCAGCAGGCTCCATGCCCAATGTGGAGCCAAACTTGGGGCTCAATCTCTACAACCCTAAAATCACGATGTGAGCTGAAGTCAAGATCTGACGCTTAACCAACTGAGTCCCCCAGGCGCCCTCACATATTCTTTCTGCAGGATTCTTGGGGTTATTTTTGTTACAGCAGTTCTAGTCCTCCTTCCTCATTGTAGGACGAGGCCAATGAGGTGTTAAAACATCCATATCTTTTTTTTAAAATTTTTATTTATTTATGATAGTCACACACAGAGAGAGAGAGAGAGAGAGAGAGAGAGGCAGAGACATAGGCAGAGGGAGAAGCAGGCTCCATGCACCGGGAGCCCGACGTGGGATTCGATCCTGGGTCTCCAGGATCGCGCCCTGGGCCAAAGGCAGGCGCCAAACCGCTGCGCCACCCAGGGATCCCAACAGCCTTGTTTGAGATGCTTCTTCTACTACTTACTAGTTGTAACCATTTGGGTTTAGTTTTCATTTAAGATACAGACCTCATTGGCCTCGTCCTACAATATGGAAGGATGACTAGAAGAACCTCTCTGTATTCAGGGATACCTTAGTAATAGTACCTACATTTTACTTTGTAGTTCTGTTTTGAAGATTAAAATAGAGTACTTGCAAAGCACTTAGAACACTGCCTGGGACTTAGTAAATGATTAGTAATTGTTAGCTATTATTTTCCTGTCTAGCAAAGGGAGATGAGAGCCATTGGAAACCTGATTTTTGGTTCTTGTTTTTCACTTACTTAAAGGCAGAAAAATCACTGAGGACCTGGAAATCAACATTGAATGAATAGGGAATAAAATGCAAATCCTTGTTTCTTATTTTTATTCAAGGCAGTTAACTAAACCAAATAAAAAAATCAATTTATACATATTTAATTTTTTGTTAGCATACTTTTTGTTTTTGTAACAAAAATCCAGGTTTCAAAGCTGAAAAATGCTCCTTGTTTCTTAGTTTCTTTCTTCCTAACCTTCTAATAGGTGACTTTCTCTGCCCACTGCCTTAGTATTTTAAAAACCAAGATCTTTCTGAATTTTGAAAATGATTAGAATTTCATTTAAGACTTAATTTCTGGTTAATTTTTCTTTCTCCTGGTGGGGTGGGATGTCCTTCTAGGAGAAGAGATAGGATTTATTTTGCTAACCTATTTTTTTTTTTTTTGTTAAAGATTTTATTTATTTATTCATGAAAGAGAGAGAGAGAGAGGTGCAGAGACACAGGCAGGAGGAGAGAAGCAGGCTCCCTGCAGGGAGCCCCAGGGAGCCTGCTGTGGGACTCAATCCCAGGACTCCAGGATCCTGCCCTGAGAGGAAGGCAGATGCTCAACTGCTTAGCCACCCAGGCACCCCTATTTTGCTAACCTTCTAAATTCAATTTGCTAACGTTTTGTTCTGCTGGAGTAGCAAATGTGGCCGAAATACAGGAGTATTCAACTTTTTTAAAAAAGTGAAACTTTATTACTACTTGTTGTGACAAATTTTAAACATAAAAGCAGGGCAGCCCCGGTGGCTCGGCGGTTTTGTGCTGCCTTCAGCCCAGGGCCTGATCCTGGAGGCCCAGGAATCGAGTCCCACATCGGGCTCCCTGCATAGAGCCTGATTTCCCTCTGCCTGTGTCTCTGCCTCTCTCTCTCTCTCTCTCTCTCTCTGTCTCTCATGAATAAATAAATAAAATCTTAAAAAAAAAAAACAACTTTTTGCTTCAAAGAACACTAAGTGAAAAGATGAGAATGGGAGAAAGAATTACAAATCGTCTCTCTGATAAAAGACACATACCTGTAACATACAAAGAACTCTTATGACTCCATAATACACAGACAGAAACCCAATTTAAAAATGGGCAAAGGGGCAGCCCCGGTGGCTTCAGTGGTTTAGCGCCACCTTCGGCCCAGGGCCTGATCCTAGAGACCCGGGATCGAGTCCCACATCGGGCTCCCTGCATGGAGCCTGCTTCTCCTTTTGCCTGTGTCTCTGCCTCTCTCTCTCTGTGTCTATCATGAATAAATAAAATCTTAAAAAAAAATTATTCTAAGAAAAAGAAGACAGTCACTAAACACCACATATTTTATGATTCCATTTATATAAAATGCATAGAATACATCTCAAACTAAATATTGCATGTTAATGCTACTTAACTAAAAATAAATAAATAAGCAAACCAATAAATAAATAAATAAAATGTACAGAATAGGCAAATCCATTCAGATAGAAAGTAAATTAGTGGCTGCTTCAGTCCAGTGGGAAGGAAAGGACAGGAGAGTTATAGGTAAGGGGTGCAAGGTATCTTTTTAAGGTGATGCAAATATTCTATAATTGGCTGCACTTATGTATATACAAAAATAGCATTCAACTGTGCAAATTATATAGATGAATTACATATTATGTAAATTATATTTCAATAAATCTCTTATTTTTTTAAAAGAATAAATGGTGATGGACATATGAGGAGTCGTTTTACTATTCTTTATGCTTTTATGTTTGTTTTTAAGATTTTACTTATTCATGAGAGTCACAGAGAGAGAGAGAGAGAGAGAGAGGCAGAGACACAGGCAGAGGGAGAAGCAAGCTGGATCCCAGGTCTCCAGGATCACGCCCTGGGCTGAAGATGGCACTAAACTGCTGGGCCACTGGGGCTGCCCTGAAGCAAAAAGTTTTAAATTTTAGTGAAGTCTCTTTATTTTTTCTTTTGTTACTCATGTTTTTGTTGTCAGATTTAAGAATCTATCACGATATCTGATGTCATGAAGATTTGCTCTTTTCTTCTAAGAAGTAAAAAAAAAAAAAGTTTTCTTCTAAGAAGTCTTCTAAGAATTTTGTAGTTTTAGCTATGCATTAGTAAATATAAAGGTCTTTGATCCATTTTGATTTTTTTTTTTTTTATGGTTTGAGGTAAGGGTACAACTTCATTCTTTTTTTTTTTTTTTTTTAGAACTTCATTCTTTCTCATGTGGCTATCCAGTAGTACTAGAATCACTTGTTGCAACTTCTGATTGAATGGTCTTAGTATCTTTGTTGAAAGTCAGTTTACCATAGATGTATAAATTTATTTCTGGACTCTCCATTCCTTTCCATTTACCTATGTCTATCTTTTGGCCAGTACCATACTGTCCTGAATACTACTGCATAGTAGTTAGGTTTTGAAATGGGAAAATCCTCCAATTTTGTTCTTCTTTTTAAAGATTGTTTTGGCTATTATGAGTTGCTGGCATTTTTTTTCCCATATCATTATTTTTAATGTCCAGCGTTTATAATATGAGGGCCAGGGCTTTCTCCTCAACTCAAGTTTTCCATTGGCTTGTGAGGCCAGTAGGGATACTTCTTGTCTAATTTGGTTTCTGGGAAGACTTCATTCAGGTCCTCAATGGTCATCTGATCAAATGGAATTATGTTCTTCATCTTCTCCAGCTCTTTTACATATTCTTCAGTCCTGGCCTTTGAGAGAGACAAAAACTCAGCACCGCTTTTCACATCTTCTTTTTCCTCAGCATCCACCTGGACAGTGATTTTATCCTCTGGCATAGGAACCTTCAGGACATTAAACTACTTCTCAAAGTCATCTACCAAGCCAGCCTTTGCTACATTGGCCTTGTAGTAAGCCCAGTTGATAGCAGGTGATTTCTTAGGAAGAGTAGTGGCCAACCTGGAAGTAAGTATCTCATTCCAGGATTTCAGGGAGATGGCAATGGCCTTCTGGTTTTGGGGTATGATCTCCCCAAAAGCTACCCAATCAATGGTTTTTAGAGCAAGTTTTCACCCAGCCATCTTGAGATCCTTCACCGACCCTGGCGGCCCAGAGTCCACAGCTGCTGGCAATTTTTAAAACAAGATTTATGTATTTGAGAGAGAGAGAGCAAGTGTGCACACACAGCAGAAGGAGGGGTAGAGGGAGAAAGAATCTTTAGCAGACTCCTGGCTGAGCATGGAGCCCCAGTGCAGGGCTCGATCTCATTACCCTGAGATCATGACCTGAGCTGAAATCAAGAGCCAGATGCTTAACCCACGGAGCCACCCAGGTGTCCTACTTGTTGGCAATTCTATATGAATTTCAGAATAAATTAGTCAATTTGTACAAAGAAGCTCTATGGGAATCCGATAAGGATTGCACTGAATCTGTAGATCACTTTGGGAAGTATTACATCTTTTTTTAAAAAAAGATTTTATTTATTTATTTGAGAGAGAAGAGAGAGAGCAAGAGAGAGAGCATCAACAGGGGATGGGGGCAGAGGGAAAGGGAGAAGCAGATTCCCTGCTGAGCAGGGAGCCCGACCAGGGCTCAATTCTAGGACTCTGAGATCTTGACCTGAGTGGAAGGCAGATGCATAAAGGCACCCCAGGAAGTGTTGCATCTTAAAAATGCAATAATTCAAATGCATGGCTTCATATCCATGGATATAGGATGTTATCCTGTTTATTTAGATCTCTAATTCTTTTGACTGTATTTTATAGTTTTCAGAACATATATATGCTTTACACTTTATTAAATTTATTTCTAGGTATTTTATTCTTTTAGATGCTATTGTAAATGCAATTTTCTTTTGAGTTTCATTTTTTGGATTGTTCATTGCAAATGCATAGAAATGCAATTGTTTTTTGTATATTAGTATTTTTGTATCCTTCAACCTTACTTGTCTGTTAGTTCTAATGGTTTTTCACTGAATTTCTTAGGATGTTCTGTTTACCAGATCATGTCATCTGAGAGTAAAGATAGTTATACTTCTTCCTTTCCAGTCTAGGAGCCTTTTAGTTTTTTTTCTTAGCTAATTGCCTGACCTAAAACCTCTAGTACAATATTGCATAAAAGTGGTGAATTTGGACATCCTAGTCTTGTGTCTGCTCTTAGGGAGAAAGCATCTAGTCATTCATTGTTAAGTATGATATAAGCTATGGGTTTTGCATAGATGTCCTTTATCATTTTGAGGAAGCTCCCTTTTACTCCTAGTGTTTTGAGTGTTTTTATAATGGAAGAGTATTGGATTTTATTTTGTCAGATGCTTTTCCTGAGTTGAGATAATAAGGTGGTTTTAAATTTTTGTTTTATTGATATGGTGTAGTATTATAATTTGTTTTTGGATGTTAAACTAACCTTATATTCCTGGGATTAATTCTCCTTTGGTCATGGTGCCTAGTTCTTTTTATATCTTGCTTATTCATTTTTATAATGTTTTGCTGAGGATTTTGCATCTGTATTCATTAGAGATACTGGTCTGTAGTTTTCTTGTGTTTGCTTAGTTTTGGTATCAGTGTAACACTTGCCTTATAGTGTGAGTTGGGAAGTATTTCCTTTTATTTTTTTGGAATAGTTTGTGAAGAATTGGTACTAATTTTTTCACCATCTGGGCCTGGTCTATTTTTTGTGGGTAGGTTTTTAATTTAGACTTTTCTTTTCTCTTCTCTTCTCTTCTCTTCTCTTCTCTTCTCTTCTCTTCTCTTTTCTTTTCTTTTCTTTTCTTTTTTCTTTCTTCATCAGAGAGAGAGAGTGAGAGAGAGAGAGAGAGAGAGAGAGAGGCAGAGACACAGGCAGAGGGAGTAGCAGGCTCCCTGTAGGAAGCCTAATGTGGGACTTGATCCTGGAACTCCGGGATCATGCCCTGGGCCAAAAGCAGATGCTCAACCGCTGAGCCACCCAGGCATCCCATCTTTTTTTTTTTTTTTTTTTTTTTTTTTAAGAGTTTATTTATTTGAGAGAGAGAGCATGAGCAAGGGGGCGGGGGCAGAGGGCGAGGGAGAAGCAGGCTCCCTGCTGAGCAGAGAGCCCAATGCAGGGCTTGATCCCAGGACTTTGGGATCATGACCTGAGCTGAAGGCAGCCACTTAGTAGACTGAGCCACCCAGGCGCCCCTGATTTAGATTTTCTATTTTGTCTTTAGTCAGAAACAGATAGCTGGAAGCACGATGATGTCCTGCTCCTCCAGGGGAGGAGCTATGGGAGCTATGGGGAGAGAGGGTGATTCTATTCTTGGCTATACCTGTCTGGAGTGGACTTTCTATCTTGTTTGGAGCTATGAGTGAGGAGAGGAGGAGTGAGTATTGGTTTTTTAAATACTACAGATTCTTAATTTTCTTACTGAGTTTTAGTAGATTTTTTGTTTCTTATTTTTTTATATACTCTTAGGACAGTTTCCAGAGACTTTCAATGGTGATTTTAAAAAACAATTTTCACCAGTTTTGCTGGGGAATGGGTCCATGGAGCTTCTCATGTGTCATTCCAAAAGTGGAATCCTGTGATATTTTAAATTTGAAATTGCATAGCATAGTGGTTATGGGAGACATACTTAGGTTATCAAGAAGATTTGGTCAGAGTTCCATCACGTATCAGAGTACTCTAGTGTTTATAAGACTTTTTAACACTAGGTTAAAAAGTTATTATTTACAAGCTTATTAGGAACACAACTTCTGTGTGCAAAGATAATTTAAAAAAAATATTTTATTTATTCACGAGAGACACAGAGAGAGAGAGAGAGGCAGAGACACTGGCAGAGGGAGAAGCAGGATCCATCCAAGGAACCCGACGCGGGACTGGATCCCGGGACTCCAGGATCACGCCCTGGGCCAAAGGGGGCGCTAAACCGCTGAGCCACCCAGGGGTCCCCGAGAAATTTTTTTAAAAAGATTTTATTTATTTGTTTGTGAGAGAGACAGAGCATGAACAGGAGCAGGGGGAGGGGCAGAGGACGAGGGAGAAGCAGACTCCCCACTCTACTGATTCATACTCTCTTCATTTTTTCTTCATTTTTCTTGATAAATTGCAGACAGTGGCAGTCAAACAAGAGAAGCTAGAGATCAGGGAGAGGAACAAGTTTCTGCCATTAGCTGTGTGACTCAGGGTAATCATATAGCTAACCTTTCTGGGCTTATCTTACAGAATGAGAGGGCTAGCTAATTATTAGGTACCTTCTAGCTGTTAATGTTAAAGTCTGGTTTTCAAGGTAACTGGTGGCACAGGTCCCAGGAAAGAGGAAGTGGGAAAGTAGAGCCATGCTATAAGAAAACATCGACTTTGGCTATCAGGTATCACTTCAGTTTGTGCTTTTTATACATTAAGGTGCATGTGAATCACCTGGGGATATTGTTTGTGGTGGAGCTGAGGTTTTGCATCATAAGCTGTTGGGTGATGCTGATGCTGGTCCATGGACTACACTTTGGGTAGTAAGTTGCTAAACAATGTAGGTAAGGAGGGCTTTCAGCAGCAGTGGAGGATGACTAACGAGAAACTGATAGAGCAGGAGAAACAAGAAGGAGCTAAATATGGCCTGTGTTATTTTGTCAATAGAAATAGATCTTAAATTTTATGATTGAAGTCCTTAAAAAATTAGTGCTTGATGACATTTCCATGTACAGGCAGTGTTGGAGAGTTAGTTTTTCATATTGGAGGTTTTTTTTTTTTTTTAGCAAGATGAAAAATGTGCTCATTAACAAAGATTTTTGAAGCCATTTTCGCATAATAGCTATTTTTGCCTGATGCTGTCATATGTCATGTATCAAACTGCAGCTATGTCTTTCATGGTCACTTATCTAAGCACTTTGATTTTTAAATTTTATTTATTTATTCATGAGACACACACACACACAGAATGAGAGAGAGAGAGAGAGGCAAAGATACAAGCAGAGGGAGAAGCCGGCTCCATGCAGGGAGCCCGACGTGGGACTCGATCTCGGGTCTCCAGGATCACGCCCTGGGCTGAAGGCGGCGCTAAACCGCTGAGCCACCCGGGCTGCCCTAAGCACTTTGATTTTTTATATATTATTTCAATAGTGTTGATGGAAAAAACTCTTCTCTGTGACTATTACTTGGGTGTTTAATATGTTCTCTAGGCAGATCCCATGAAGTTTTCTCTTCTGCCTACATGAGGGGAAAGAGACCCTTTGGGATGTTGAACAGGTCTTCCCTTCCTATTTTCTCTCCTTGAGACTCTTTTTGAACTGGCTGATGCAGAATGTGTACAAAGGATCTCATACTTGCTGGTTAGCCTATTGATTTCTATTTTTGGCTATGTCTCCAAATGGAGTTTTGACCTCAAGCCTTTTCATTTTTTTATGACATATCAGCAGCATTTCATAGAGCTGGCCACTCTCTTTTTCTAGATACTTTTTCATTTCCTTCCAGATGGCATACTCCTGGTTTTCCTTTGATCTCATTGGATGCCCCTGTTCAGTTCAGTTTTCTCTTCTTTTTTTTCCCCTGGTCTCTGACCCCAGAGCCTAGTTTTTCTGCCTTGGAAGTTTGTGTGTGATTCCTTTCAAGAACCACCAGCCCCACCCGCATTGCCCACTGCAGACTCATGCACCTTTTCCCTTTCTTTGTTATGCTTTTTATTTTCACTGTAATAAATTATAACCATGATGCTAACTATATGATGAGTGCAGTGAGTCCTCCAAGTGAGTCTTTAAGTGATATTGCATTTGGGTAATATTCTACTCTGGGCTGCAAGAGAATCATGTATCTTGATGTATCTTTATACTGGTAGTCTAATAGTATGGTGTATAACAACTTTCTAGATATATCTGGAGTATATAATGAGAATATATGGCACTTGCTAAGTACTGTTACTTCCCTCTCAAAAAAATCTGGTAAAAGTGTAATAAAGTGTTTATTACATTTTTTGTATACTTCCTGCCAGGCTTGACGTTTAGTCATCTGGCAATCTGTATAATTATATAATGCCATTAGTAATAATGAGTGATGCAGATGTTTTTCAGAAACTCTCCCACATATCTTAAAAATCATTATAAGCTTATTTACCTGCTATGTTTTTTCCCCATCACTTCTATCAACACTTTGCCTTTATCTAATTTCATTTTTAGTGGAAAGAGAGGCCTTGGATGGGGTTTTCTTTTTTCTATTTTTCCTGTTGTTTGTTTCTTTAAACTTGTCATCTGAAACAATATTATAAGCTCATAGAAATTGTAAAAGTAATGATTTCCGAATGGTAGCAGAACAATGATCAAATTACTAAATTGATATTAGTATAATACTACAACTAAACTATAAATCTGGGATCCCTGGGTGGCACAGCGGTTTGGCGCCTGCCTTTGGCCCAGGGCACGATCCCGGAGATCCGGGATCGAATCCCACGTCAGGCTCCCGGTGCATGGAGCCTGCTTCTCCCTCTGCCTGTGTCTCTGCCTCTCTCTCTCTCTCTCACTGTGTGCCTATCATGAATAAATAAAAAAAAATTAAAAAAAAAACTATAAATCTTATTTAAAAAAATCTTATTTAGATTTCACTAGGTTTTACATTACATACACTTTTCTTCTTGTAATATAATTTGAAGAAATTAAAACTTATCCCATGAAACTACTACCAAAATTGGGGTATAGAACTTTTCCATCATCCCAAAGAAATGCCCTTCTAGTCCATTAAAGTGACTGCCCCCTGCCCCCCTTAGACTTGGTAACCACTGATCTGTTTTCTATCAGTTTAATTTTTTCATTTTAAAAATGTTATAGAAATGGAATTATTTAATATGTGATCTTTTGGGATTTTTTTTCACTTAGCATAATGTCCTTGAGATCCATCCAAGTTGTTGTTACTTCATTTTTTAAAAATTGCTGAGTTTTATTCTATGGTAAGGATGTACCATAGTCTGTTTATTTACAAGTTGGAAGACATTTGTTTCTTTCCTTCAGTGTAGGTTTTATTATCTTATTTTAAGATTTTATTTATTCATGAGAGACACAGAGAAAGAGGTAGAGACATAGGCAGAGGGAGAAGCAGGTTCCCTGTGGGGAGCCTAATGCGGGCCTTGATCTTGGGAAACCAGAATCACGACTTGAGCCAAAGGTACATTCTCAACCACTGAGCCACTCAGGTACACTGGGAGAGAGAATCTTTTTTTTTTTTTTTTTTTTAAGATTTTATTTATTTATTCATAGAGACACAGAGAGAGAGAGAGAGAGAGCAGAGACAGAGACAGAGAGAGACAGAGACACAGGCAGAGGGAGAAGCAGGCTCCATGCAGGGAGCCTGACGTGGGACTTGATCCAGGGTCTCCAGGATCACACCCTGGGCTGCAGGTGGCGCTAAACCGCTGCACCACTGGGACTGCCCTGGGAGAGAGAATCTTAAGCAGGTTGCATGCCCATCACGGAGCCTGACATGGGCCTTGATCTTACAACCCGAGATCATGATCTGAACTGAAATAAACAATCGGATGCTTAACTGACTGAACCACCCAGGAACCTTGGTAACATAATTTTAATTTTTTGAGGAATCACTATACAGTTTCCATTGTTGCACTCTTAGATTTTCACCAGCAGTGCACAAGGGTTCCAGTTACATCACATCCTTGCTGACACTTGTTATTTTCTGTTTTTTTTTTTGTTGTTTGTTTTTGTTTTTTTGTAGTAGCTGTCCTAGTGAGTGTGAATGGGATTTCATTGTGTTTGTGATTTGCATTTCCCTAATGATAGGTGATGTTGAACATGGTTTCATATGCTTTTTGGCCATTTGTATATCTTCTTTGGTGAAATGTCTGAGTCCTTTACCCATTAAATTTTTTTGCTGTTGACATGTATGAGTTCTTTATTCTGTATATTAACCTTTTTTTTTCTTTTAAAGATTTTATTTATTTATTCATGAGAGATAGAGAGAGGCAGAGACACAGGCAGAGAGAGAAGCAGACTCCATGCAGGGAGCCCAATGTGGAACTTGATCCTGGGTTTCCAGGATCAGATCCTGGACGGAAGGCAGGTGCCAAACCGATGAGCCACCCAGGAGTCCCAATATATTAACCCTTTGTTAGATATGTAATTTGCAGATATTTTCTAACATTCCGTAAGTTGCTTCTACTGCATTCTTATTTATTCCTCACAATATCATTCTTTATTTTATAGATGAGTAAGCTGAAGTATGTAGAGGTTCCATAACTTTTAATAACCCTCCACTGGTTTCATGGTTTGTATGGAACCTGGATTCCTTTTTTTAATATATATTTTTTTATTGGAGTTTGATTTGCCAACATAGAGTATAACACCCAGTGCTATCCCATCAAGTGCCCCCCTCTGTGCCTGTCACCCAGTCACCTCATCTCTCCTTCCCATCTCCCTTTCCACTACCCCTTGTTTGTTTCCCAGAGTTAGGAGTCTCTCATGTTTTGTCACCTTCTCTAATTTTTCCCACTCATTTTCTCTCCTTTTCCCTATAATCTCGTTCACTATTTTTTATATTCCCTGTATGAGTGAAACCATATGATGATTGTCCTCCTCTGATTGACTTATTTCAACTCAGTATAATACCCTCCAGTTCCATCCACGTTGAAGCATATGGTGGGTATTCGTCATTTATAATGGCTGAGTAATATTCCACTGTATATATAGACCACGTCTTTATCTATTCATCTTTCGATGGACGCTAAGGCTCCTTCCACAGTTTGGCTATTGTGGACATTGTGGCTATAAACATTGGGATGCAGGTGTCTCGGTCTTCCACTGCATCTGTATCTTTGGGGTAAATCACCAGTAGTGTAATTGCTGGGTTGTAGGGCAGTTCTATTTTTAACTCTTTGAGGAACCTCCACACAGCTTTCCAGAGCGGCTGTCCCAGTTCACATTTCCACCAACAGTGCAAGAGGGTTCCCCTTTCTCTACATCCTCTCCAACATTTGTTGTTTCCTGTCTTGTTAATTTTCACCATTCTCATTGGTGTGAGGTGGGATCTCATTGTGTTTTTTATATTTTTAAAGATTTTTATTTATTTATTCATAGAGACAGAGAGAGAGAGAGAGTGGCAGAGACACAGGCAGAGGGAGAAGCAGGCATCATACAGAGAGCCTGACGTGGGACTCGATCCAGGGTCTCCAGGATCACGCCCTGGGCTGCAGGCAGCGCTAAACTGCTGCGCCACCGGGGCTGCCCTCATTGTGGTTTTGATTTGTTTTTCCCTGATGGCAAGTGATGCAGAGCATGTGCTTGTTGGCCATGTGTATGTCTTCTTTGGTGAAATTTCTGTTCATGTCTTTTGCCCATTTCATGATTGGATTGTTTGTTTCTTTGCTGTTGAGTTTAATAAGTTCTTTATAGATCTTGGATACTAGCCCTTTATCTGATAGGTCATTCGCAAATATCTTCTCCCATTCTGTAGGTTGTCTTTTAGTTTTGTTGACTTTTCTTTTGCTGTGCAGAAGCTTTTTATCTTGATGAAGTCTCAATAGTTCATTTTTGCTTTTGTTTCCCTTGCCTTCAGAGATGTATCTTGCAAGACGTTGCTGTGGTCAAGGTCAAAAAGGGTGTTGCCTGTGTTCTCTAGGATTTTGATGGATTCTTGTCTCACATTTAGATCTTTAATCTGTTTTGAGTTTATCTTTGTGTCTGGTGTAAGAGAATGGCCTAGTTTCGTTCTTTTGCACTTAGCTGTTCAATTTTCCCAGCACCATTTATTGAAGAGACTGTCCTTTTTCCAGTGGATATTCTTTCTTCCTTTGTCGAATATTAGTTGACCATAGAGTTGAGGGTCCATTTCTGGGTTCTCTATTCTGTTTCATTGATCTGTGTGTCTGTGGTCAAATTCACACTGACCTCCTCCAGAGTCTGCACTTTTTGCCACCACATGATTCTCAACTAATTTCTTGGCCAACTTAATGAAAGCAGGTGGTCTTGCCTTCTGTGATTAGCCTATCTGGAAGGCTTTAAGAAGCAGATTGTTTTACATTTTTTTAAGTGTGTAGTTGATCCTCATTATTTGCAGATTCTGTATTTGTGAATTTACCTGTTTGCTAAGATTTATTTGTAATACCCAAATCAATAGTCATGGTGCTTTTGGGTCATTCATGGTCATGCACAGAGTGGCAAAAATTTTGAGTCACTTGACGCACATGTTCTCAGCAGGTATCAACCACAGTAACTTTTTGCTTTCTTGTTTCGGTTCTTACACTACAAACAAATAACCTTTTTATGATCTACTTCGTGCCATGTTTTCCACAAATCTGTGGTTTGGATTAATTTGTTTGTTTTGATTTTTGTTACTTAAAAAGGTCCCCAAATGTAGTGCTGAAGAGCTATCTAATGTTCCTAAATGTGAGAAGGTTGCTGTATACCTTATAGAAGTATCAGATAAGCTTCCTTCAAGTATGAGTCATAGTATTGTTGACTCCTGAACTGAATGTTAGTGAATCAACAATTTATTAAATAAAGTATCTTTAGACAAAGACACACAAAAAGCAAAATGAAGGTATTGATTGGTTCATGAAAATATTGTGACTAGGGGCTCACAGGAGCCTTTCTATTTCCCCTAGGAGCAGTAGTTCAGTATTTGCTAATTCAGTGTTTGCTCCAACCTTATAGAATGGGATGTCTTTTTTTTTTTTTTTTTTAAATAGATTTTATGTATTTGAGAGAGAGCAGGAGTGAGAGATCACAGAGGGAGAAGAGGGAGAAACAGACTTGCTGCTGAGCAGGGAGCCCGATGCAGGTCTGGATCCCAGTACCCTGAGATCATGACCTGAGCTGAAGGCAGGCACTTAAATGACTGAGTTACCCAGGAGTCCCTAGAATGGAATGTCTTTGAATAAGGAAATTTGAGTGCATTTCCTAACTATTATTTAAATCAGTGTAACATGCAAGAAAGGCTCATTTATGTTGGGTATATGCACCTTCATAGAATCCCAGGGTATGTGATGTTTGTGTATAATTCAAGAGGTCCAGTGGACCTTCACATTTACCATTATCAGTAACTCAGTGGTAGATCTGGCTGGTATATCCTCATTCTACAGAGGAATCAAAGCAGAGAGAATTTTATGGGTTATCGGAATCGTAAATGCACCTACACTCAGTTTTCCTAGTTCTTTTTTGGTGTGAATTTCCCTCATCTATTTTGCCTTTATGCAGTTATAATGGGGAAAGCGTGTGAATGCTTTTCGAGTACCTATAATGTACCAGTTCTAGTGTTAGTCATTTGATCTCATTTGCTCTTCTTAGCAATTCATTGTGACAAGGGATGCTATTGTCTTTCTAATGACCAAAATGAAGGAAAATTAGGTATTTTGCTAAGGAATTAATAAATCTTTTTTTTTTTAATTTTTATTTATTTATGAGTCATAGAGAGAGAGAGAGAGAGAGAGAGAGGCAGAGACATAGGCAGAGGGAGAAGCAGGCTCCATGCACCGGGAGCCCGACGTGGGATTCGATCCCGGGTCTCCAGGATCACGCCCTGGGCCAAAGGCAGGCGCTAAACTGCTGCGCCACCCAGGGATGCCCTGCTAAGGAATTATATACTAACTAGTGCTGTTAGAATTTGAATCTTGATCCTTTAAAGAATATTTTTTTTGTTACTTTGTGTTATTGTTTACCAAATGTACCAGAAGAGAGAATTGGCCCATAATTTATGTATAATTTTTCAGACTGTCCAATGGCATTGCAAAATGTCTATTTATGTTTTCAGCTGTTTGGATTTGGTTTGGATTTGTGGTTTCACATATTTCTGCAAAACATAAAAATATTCAAGGGACCCCTGGGTGGCTCAGTGGTTGAGCGTCTGCCTTCTGTCCAGGGCATGATTCTGGAGTTCGGGAATTGAGTCCCACATTGGGCTTCCTGCATGGAGCCTGCTTCTCTCTCTGCTTGTGTCTCTGCCTCTCTCTCTTTCTCTGTGTCTTTCATGAATAAATTAATAAAATCTTTAAAAAAAAATTTAACTTTTAAATTCAGAAATGTTTCTCTTAACATTGTTCACGTTTAATTTACTATGCCTTAAGAGATAATTCATAAATGGTGTGAGGTACATTTTTACTATAAATAAATGCTTTCTTTTTATAGTGAACGAAAATGTCTTTATTTAAAGCCCGTGATTGGTGGTCTACTGTTCTGGGAGAGAAAGAAGAATTTGATCAAGGCTGTTTGTGTTTGGCTGATGTTGACAATACTGGAAATGGACAAGGTAAGGAATTTATGACCATGCATCTTGGAGCAAAGCTTTACAGACATAAAATAAAAATATCTTCATTTGTTAAAGTGTACTTATATACTTAAAGTGTATTTATAGGGATCCCTGGGTGGCGCAGCGGTTTAGCGCCTGCCTTTGGCCCAGGGCACGATCCTGGAGACCCGGGATCGAGTCCCACGTTGGGCTCCCGGTGCATGGAGCCTGCTTCTCCCTCTGCCTATGTCTCTGCCTCTCTCTCTCTCTCTGTGTGACTATCATAAATAAATAAAAATTAAAAAAAAAAGTGTATTTATAGAACTTAAGTGAACTGTCATAAATATGCCCTAATTTTGAAGGCAGTTTTCCTTATAATACTTAGGTAGCATAGTTCTTCTGTTTTGCAGTTTTCTGGTTTGTGTTGATTCTGTCATATGATTTGGAACTGGAAAAATATAACAAGGCAACATATAATTTGTTTTCATTTGGTGCAAAATTTGTTTTCATTTTTTTGCAAAATTAAGTAGGGCTACTAAAATATTTTTAACTTTGAAGGTTTCAAGGAAAATTATATTTTTAAAATATTTTGAATCTGAAAGCCATTAATCCAAGAATGGAAAAATTATTCCAGCCCTATTTGTTGGTAGAAAACAATTATTAAATCATTATTTTCATTTTCATATTATGATAATGGAAACAACATTCTGTCTTATTCTTTTTTTTTTTTTCATTCTGTCTTATTCTTAAATCATTTGCTCCTCTTTGCATCTTTATATTTTTTGAAGTGGTCTCTAAAACATTTTAGTTCTGTATCATTGCTATTTGAAACCTGTACTTGTTTTTGATTATTTGTAGTCATGAGCTTTTTCTTTTCTTTTTTGTAATCCAGATAGTCATTGGCCTCTTAAAAAGAAAACTTAAGGGCAGCCCCACTGGCGCAGCGGTTTAGTGCTGTCTGCAGCCTGGGGTGTGATCCTGGAGACCCGGGGTTGAGTCCCATGTCGGGCTCCTGCATGGAGCCTGCTTCTCCCTCTGCCTGTGTCTCTACCTCTCTCCTATCTCTCTATCTCTGTGTCTCTATGAATAAGTAAATAAAATCTTTAAAAAAATAAGGAAAACTTAAAAAAATTTTTATTTAAAGATTTTTAAAAAAATTATTTATTTATTTATGATAGTCACACAGAGAGAGAGAGGCAGAGACATAGGCAGAGGGAGAAGCAGGCTCCATGCACTGGGAGCCCGACGTGGGATTCGATCCCGGGTCTCCAGGATCGCGCCCTGGGCCAAAGGCAGAGGCTAAACCGCTGTGCCACCCAGGGATCCCCTTTATTTAAAGATTTTATTTATTTATTCATGAGAGACACATAGAGAGGGGGCAGAGACACAGGCAGAGGGAGAAGCAGGCTCCATGCAGGGAGCATGATGTGGGACTCAATCCTGGGACTCCAGGATCACGCCCTGGGCCGAAGGCAGGCGCTAAACCACTGAGCTACCCAGGGATCCCAAAAGAAAACTTAAAATCATTCTTTCATTAAAGTCTGTAAATATTGTCCCCTTATATTTTCTTTATTTTATTTTTCTTGTGTATAACAAAAACACTAGAATCTTGGGGGCAAGGTAAAAAGTAGAATCTTGGGGGTAAAAAAATTATATTGGCAAAGAAGAATGGGAGGTACTAACCTATAGTGAGCACCTATGTTGTTTCTAAGGAAAATCTGGGCCCTGCCCTTCCACTGATAGGAGATGAGAAGGTCTCCTCAGAGGGTGTCCTAAAAGGTTCCTCAAAGATTATCAACCTTGTCTCCTGCCTCTTTGTTAAAACTTAGGATTCCTTTATTATTTGGCAACACAGAATACTCAGACTACAAAAATATATGCCAAAGAGAACAATTTCAAATCCATTTATGCCCAAACTGATTGGAAACCATCCTGTCTAAATGGCTTACTGTTCACTTACATTTCTGTTAGAGGTCTTCACTGAGGTGCCAGCTGTGGGTTACCAGTTAACCAGTTTGCTTCCTCCCCATATATGACCAGTTGTGAGAAGCTTCCTCTATTTTCCTTTTTTTTTTTTTTTAATATTTTATTTATTTATTCATAGACACAGAGAGAGAGGGGCAGAGACACAGACAGAGGGAGAAGCAGGCTCCACGCAGGGAGTCTGATGTGGGACTCGATCCTCCGTCTCCAGGATCACACCCCAGGCTGCAGGCGGCGCCAAACCGCTGCACCACCAGGGCTGCCCGCTTCCTCTATTTTCCCAAGGATACTATACAAAAATCATTTCATGTGTGTCCCACATAGAAAAAAATCACCTATCATTATTTCTCAAAGTTTGGACCACCAGCATCATCATATTCTGGGGTGATTATTACATATGAAGATTTTCTATCTCAGATATATAAGCTCCTATAAAGTCATATTTCCTGGAAGCAGGTGGATTGGAAGGGGGCTTAGGTATCTGCATTTTTGACAAGCTCCAAAGTTGAATGGTGATACACCACAGTTTAAGAATAATTCTCATTGATTTTATAGAACGGAAGGGTCAATGGGAGCATTTTGGGACATGCTTTATTTGAGATAGGGATGTCTAGTAGGCAGAATAGAGGTAGTGTTTTCTATTTTTTAGAGAGAGAGTGCATATGGAGTGGGAGGGGCAGGGAGAGAGGGAGAGACTTAAGCAGGCTCTGTGCCTAATGCAGAGCCCAACATGGGGCTCTGTTTCATGACCCTGAACTCTACTTGAGCCAAAATCAAGAGTCAGACACTTAACTGACTGAGCCATCCAGGCCCCAGTGGTATTGATTTTGAAGTGAGTCATATGCTGGTTGTATTTGAAGCCCTGAGAATGTATGAAAATGCACAGGGAAAGTAGGTGGACTAAGAGGGAAAGAACTTTAGACTATAACCTGAAGAAGCATTAAAGGGGGAGGTTTGGGAAGGGTAGTCAGTAATAGATTCTGAGAAGAGCAGGCAAAGAGGCAGGAGAACCAGTTGGGCTGGTACCCAACTTTAGTAATATAAAGACTGAAGTTTCTATGCTGTTTAGTAACAGGTTGTTCATTAGTATCCTCAATGACAGTGGATGAATGGGCACAATGGTAACAAAATCTAGATTTGCAGTGAGTGAAGGAATGGGAGGTGGGGAAGACTGAGTGTTTATGGCCCTTTAATAAACTTAACTGTGAAGATAAGAAGAGAGGATGATGACTAGGGGCAATGTAGGGTGAAGAGAAATGGGAAAAATTCAATGTATAGCATAGAAGATATAATAAAGCGGGGTTGGAGTGCTTGACTTGCTTGGTTGGTGGAGCATGTTACTCTTGCTCCCAGGGTAGTAGATTCAAGCCCCTTGTGGGGTGTAGAGATTATTTAAAAATAAAATCTTAAAAAACATAGAGCAGGGATTCAGAGAAGACAGAGATGGGATCAGGTGTGCAGATGGAAGGTGTGAGAACTTTTTTTTCCCCATAGCAGAAGGCAAGAGGGTAAGAATGGCTACAGATGAAGAGAAATTTGGAGGTCAAGTTGAGTCAATAATGATCTCTACTTTCTTTGGAGTGATCAGAGAGTGAAAAGATGGTATTAAGTGTCTTGAAATCATTTTAGGCAAAACCAACTTGATACATAGAAGGATTCCTTATTAATTTTAAGATCCCAGTTGGAATTAGACACCATGCATTTAAAGTGGTACTTATTTTCCTGTTCTTTCCTGTCTCTCTCTCTCTTTTTTTTTTTTTTTAAGATTTTATTTATTTATTCGTTTGAGACATAGAGAGAGAGAAGCAGAGACACAGGCAGAGGGAGAAGCAGCTTCATGCAGGGAGCCCGACGTGGGTCTCCAGGATCAGACCCTCGGCTGAAAGGCGGCTCTAAACTGCTGAGCCACCTGGGCTGTCCTTTCCTGTTCTTCTCAATTCAAGATTCAGATTTGTGGGAGAGATAGAGTGGGGGTGAGTGGGAGAGTCTGAGTGGTCCAGTTTAGATTCCATGCCAACTTGTGGCCTGGAGTGAGAGTTTACTACAAGAATTCTGAGTAGAAAATACATAAAGCTGACTGAGAAATAGCTACTATGTTTATCTTTTAGTTACTCAGCATTTATACCTCACATGGGGCAACTGTCCCTTGTACAACTGCACAAGCATGTGTTCTTACCCATCTATAGTGGGAGAGAAAAGAGTGTGCACCTACTGCTTCAGAGCCAGAGGGAGCCCTGGCTCTGCAAGTACAGGATCTTCAGGTGACAGTGCTTTTTCCTTTGTCATTTAGTCATGATCATGTTCCAATAATCTGTTGCTTCTGGACTAAGTGGTATGTACAATCAGTGTTCAAAGTTACATAGTTGAGGAAGAGAAGGAAAAATTTAGAAATTAAGATGGAGGAGTAGAAAAAAATTGTAACTTAAATCATATGGGGGGGACCCTCTGTTTTTTTTCTTTCTTTTTCTTTTTTTTTTTTTTTAAGATTTTATTTATTTATTCATGACAGACACAGAGAGAGAAAGAGGCAGAGACACAGGCAGAGGGAGAAGCAGGCTCCATGCAGGGAGCCCAACGTGGGACTCGATCCCAGGTCTCCAGGATCACACCCTGGGCTGAAGGCGGCGCTAAACCGCTGAACCACCGGGGCTGCCCTGATACCTTCTGTTTTATATCTGGTCACTGGGCTGTGTAACTATGCTACTTACTTTTTTTTTTTTTTTTTCTCTTTGATTAGGGTTCTTGATCTTGAGTGGAGATGGAGGGACCAGAGAATTGGTCTAGGCCTTTATTCCTGAGGAACCTAGAATATTAGTGCTTGGCTAAAGAGGATTATAGTAGTTTCTTTCTTTCTTTTTTTTTTTTTTTTAAGATTTTATTTATTTATTCATGAGACAGAGAGAGAAAGAGAGGCAGAGACACAGGCAGAGGGAGAAACAGGTTTCATGCAGGGAGCCCAATGTGGGACTCGATCCTGGGTCTCTAGGATCAGGCTCTGGGTCGAAAGTAGCGCTAAACCGCTGAGCCACCTGGGCTGCCCAGGACTATAGTAGTTTCATTTACTACTGATCCAGACAATTTTAGGGAAGAGTTAGAGATTCCTTGGTTTCACTCTTATTTCTTTCAACCTCATTTGACTCTTATGAAATGATGATGAGGTAGTCCTGGTTTCTGCAGATTGGATTGTGGCAGTACATTTAAAGATATATGCCTATTCCTGTCCAGTGAAGGCAAACTGTTTGTTGGTCTCTGTGTATTAGGAAAAAATAAATTATTAAGATCTAGAACTGTATTCAAGCAAATGGGTTGTATTAGTTGACTCCAAGAAAGACAAGATGTGGGATAATAGAAGAATTTGGGGTTACCCTTTAAGTTATACTGATCAATGCTAACTCTATAAGACCCATTAAACTTCAATATTGACAGATTTGGTTATTAAACAGGGATGTGGTAAAGATCACCACATATGCATATTGAAGCTTTTTAGCATCGAATTTTGAAAAGTACCCCAAATCAGGTCTCGCAGCGGTATGTGGGTAATTGGGCAGGCTCCATGTCCAGGATGTCCCAACATGGGGCTTGAACTCACGACCTGGAGATCAAGACCTGATTCTGAGACCAAGAGCTGGATGCTTAACCAGCTGAACCAGCCCAGTGCCCCCGGTCATGGTATTGATACTGATTTTCTCTGTTGGGGAGATAGAGTTCCATTAGCTTCCATATAGCTCTCCCCATATAATATTCCTCATGTACATGTTAGGGAACCAAAAGGATGTTCGACCATTTTCTGTGAAAATACATTTCCTTTCAACTCTCAGAAACTGGGTGAGAAATCATAGGCTGGGTTTTCTTTCCTACTGGGTGAACGAAATAAAAAATTTAGAGCAACAGTAGTGTATATCTAGACTTCCAGAATTAGTAACTCAGAGTCAATATTCAGAATTCTCACAAGGTTTGGCCATTTCCCTTTCCTTAGTGCACCTAGAAAAATGACTGTTGATCCTGTAGGGAAGGATCTAAGGAAAATTTATATTGGGTATGTGTGGTGTTACAGCAACATCTGTACGTTATGTAGTCTTTAATCAAGGGGTTCTGAGTCTAAATTGACTTCAGTGTGGAAATGGATGAGATGCCATGACTGTCTATGTGGTGGCTTGAATTAGTCTTCTTTTTCATTGACCTGGAATATTATTGGTTATAGATTTCGAAAAAGGCTTGAGTTTGATAAACACATTATAGGACCTTCTTACAATTGAATACTACTCAGTAATAAAAAAATAAATAACACTGAGACAAAAAATAGTCTTAATGAGTTGCCTGATAATTTTATTCCTGAGGATCCCATTAATCATAGCTTGAAATCTGTGAGAATTAGACTGTTACCTGAGATCTGGTAACTATAAAAGTCCTGCTATTTTAATACTTGTACATACACATTTAGATTCTAGGGGTTAAATTGTTGCCATGTGGACTTCATCATCCTGGCTTTATTTTATCTCTGAAGATAGGGCTGCGTTGAAGTTGAATCTTGGTTATTTATTTGTTTTTAAGCTGTTTTTTTAAAAAGGGTTTTATTTATTTATTCATGAGAGACACAGAGAAACACACATACACACACAGAGGCAGAAACACAGGCAGAGGGAGAGGCAGGCTCCCCACGATGAGCATGATGCAGGACTTGGTCCCAGGACTCCAGAATCACGACCTGAGCCAAAGGCAGATGCTCAACCAGTGAGCCACCCAGGCATAATAAGTCTTGGTTATTCAGTGAGTGAAATAGGGATTAGGGCATGGGATGCATAGGAAGTTCAGTGGGGAGTGTTTTAGAAAAGTTTGGAGGTTTATGTATATCCGAACCTTCTAGACTTTGCCAGTAATCTCATTATATAGCATTGTAATCCCATTCTTTGTGATGAATGTCTTTACTTTTATGTAAGAAACCTGGAGAGACTGTGAACTCATTTGTTACTGTAATTTAAAACCTACAGAATCAGTCCCTGAATTAGATTTTTAGTAGTTAAGCCTCACTGATGTAAGAAGAAAGAAATTCTTTCTGCAGAGTCCCAAGGATCCTGAGTTTTATTCTTTACCCTGAGATGGGAATTTTATGGTTTAAACCTATCCTTCTCTTATTTTGAATTACCCAATGCCCTTAGGAAAGCCATCTTATTATATGGTTTGGCATTCCTCCTTCCTGTTCAGTTGGCCTGGGGCAGCAGCTGTCCAGTTGGCCGGGGGCAGCAGCTGTCCAGTCCACCAGAGTGTCACCTGTAGTGGGCACAGAGTCCCAGATACCTGGGGGTATTAACATGATTAACCATTCTGTCACTGTGTACGATGTTATTTAACCCTGCCTAGAGTGTTACTGCTTTGTGTCCCAACTCAGCTCAAGAACCAGTTTCCAAATATCCTTGCAGGAATTGGTACCTACAGTTTATTCTTTGTTGCCAATTTCTTTATGAATTTTTTGGTCACAAGTTACAGGAAACAACTATGATAAATATAAATAAAAGAGGAATTGGAGCGAGAGTGACATAGATCTCCCAAATGCAGGAAGAGTTGAATTGACCAAGCCTCAGTGGAGGATGGGAAGAGCATGGCTCCAGAGATGGTATAGAACTGTGGGGGGCTGCCATTAGTTCATCTGGCAGCAGATTCCTGATGTCTCTATTCAGAGTTTAAATTCCCAGGATAGTACCTCTCTCATAGGGTTATTATGAGGATTTAATAAGTTATTACATAAAAGCTACATAGACCATTGCTTGGCACGTGATAAACTCTCAGTAAATAAGTATGTACTTTTAGGAAGTTTGAAAAAAGTCAACATTCTATACTAATACAACAATTTCAAAACTGACACTTAAAGTATTAGTTTTTTAGGGCTGTCATAAAAAAGTACCACAAACTGTGTGGCTTAAAGCAACAGAAATTTATTCTTTGACAGTTTTTAGAGGCTTAGAAGTCCAAAATCAAGGTGTTGACAGGCCTGTCCTACCCCTGAAACCTCTATGATCCCTATTTGCCTCTTCCAGCTTCTGGCAGTCCCAGGCATTCTTTGGTTTGTGGATGTATCACTCCAATCTCTGCCTCCATTACTACATGATCATCTTCTTGCATGTCTTCATTTTGCATTCTCCCTCTTGCTCCATCCCCACCATGCTTTCTTTCTTTTTTTTTTAAGGCTTTATTTTATTTTTGAAAAGATTTTATTTATTCATGAGAGAGACACACACACACACAACAGAGGCCTGAGACATAGGCAGAGGAAGAAGCAGGCTCCCTGCAGGGAGCCCGATGTGGGACTCGATCCTGGAACTCTGGGATCATGCCCTGAGCTAAAGGCAGACACTCAACCGCTGAGCCACCCAGGGGTCCCTATTTATTTATTTTAGAGGGTGGGAGGCAGAGAGAGAGAGAGTGAGCATGTGCACAGAGAGGAGGGACAGAGGGAGAGGCAGAGAAAGTCTCAAGTGGACTCTACACTGAGTATGGAGCCTGACGCAAGGATGGAACCTATTACCCTGAGATCATGACTTGAGCTGAAACCAAGAGTTGTCAACCAACTGCACCACCCAGGTGCCCTCCTACTTTCTCTACTTATAAGAGAGCCTTATTGGACATCTAATTGAATGTGACCTCAACTTAACTTGCTTACATCTGTGAAGACCCTGTTTTCAAATAAAGTCACGGGGATTGGGGGTTAGGATTTCAACATCTTTTTGAGGGAGATACAATTCAACCCACAACACCTATCTTACCATTTCCCCGTCTTGCGTCCAAGTACAGACATTATTAATCAGAGCATTCTATCTAGTGAGGCCTCAGAATTCTTTTTTATTTTTTATTTTTTATTTTTTTATTTTTATTTTTTTTAGAATTCTTTTTAATACAATGATCTTGATAGCTATAGAGTTGACACTCTGATGAAATCAGTTTACAATCTTATACTAACTAGTCTTTTGTAAAAGGATTTGCTTTGACTGAGTTAAATTAGAACTACTGACACCAAAGGAAGGCTTAGGAAAAATACATAATGTGTTAGTATGCTTGAATATTGGTCATATACAAAAAGTTGTTTTTGAAAAGCTATGTTATTAAAATAAATTCATTTTATTTATATCATATGCTGGCAGATTGGCCTTTATATATGGAACAAGACTCAATTCTTTTAATTTTTAAGTTTCTCTTTTAGACATTAGAAAGTTTATTTCCAAAGAAATTTTGTTGCTAATGTTTGTTTCTTCTTATGTCTTTTATAAACATCTCTCTACAGATAAAATAATTGTGGGTAGCTTTATGGGATACCTAAGAATCTTTAACCCCCATCCTGTAAAAACAGGAGATGGAGCTCAAGCTGAAGATTTGCTTCTAGAAGTGCATCTACGAGATCCAATATTGCAAGTGGAAGTAGGGAAGTTTGTTTCGTAAGTACAGCTCACTAATTCTAATATTTTATCTTATTTGGAGTATGTCATTCCTTGACTGTTGTCATTTTTATGGATTCTTTTTTTATTTTCTTTTTAATTAATTAAATTAATGTAAATTAATTTCATTTGCTTATTTAAGTTCGATTTGCCAACATATAGTATAATACCCAGTGATCATCCCATCAAGTGCCCTTCTCAGTGCTATTTTTATGGATTCTTAAATGAAAAAAAGATTATCCATGAGTGAAGTATGTTTTCTGGATATTGTTACCTGGGTATTCCCCCCTTTATTAAAAAAGATTTTTAATTTATTCATGAGAGACAGAGAGAGAGGCAAAGACATAGGCAGAGGGAGAAGCAGGCTCCCTGTGGGGAACCCAATGCAGGACTCAATCCTTGGACCCTGGGATCATGACCTGAGCCTAAGGCAGCACTCAACCACTGAGCCACCCAGATGCCCCCTGGGTGTTCCCATGTACTGAACATTTTTTTTTTTGAACATTTTTTATATGGAAACCTGCACATTTAAGAGAATAATTTAGGACTTTTTAAAAAGGTTTTATTTATTTACTTATTCATGAGAGACAGAGAGAGAGAGAGAGAGAGAGAGAGAGAGGCAGAGACATAGGCAGAGGGAGAAACAGGCTCCATGCAGGGAGCCTGATGTGGGACTCCATCCTGGAACTCCAGGATCATGCCCTGAGTCAAAGGCAGGAGCTAAACTGCTGAGTCAAAGTCAAAGGCAGGGGGATCCCTGGGTGGCGCAGCGGTTAAGCGCCTGCCTTTGGCCCAGGGCGTGATCCTGGAGACCCGGGATCGAATCCCACGTCGGGCTCCCGGTACATGGAGCCTGCTTCTCCCTCTGCCTGTGTCTCTGCCTCTCTCTCTCTCACTGTGTGCCTATCATAAAAAAAAAAAAAAAAAAAAGTCAAAGGCAGGAGCTAAACTGCTGAGCCACCCAGGCATCCCCGACTTTTTTTTTTTTTTTTTTTATAGTAACAGACCTAACATGCCTGATGTATCAGAAGTTTAAAGGAAAAGAGATAAACTTTTGAAAATAAATAAATAGAAAGTATTCAGTTACTTAAAGCACTAATTCACTTACTTAAAGCGCTAATCCAGGTTACATAAATGTCTGTTTAAATAACTAGACAAAATAGTAGTTATGGTATTTGACACGTAACTTTGAAGCTTTAAAATAAATTACTGCACTTATTTGGTGTATAAAGATTCTTAGTTTCTTAAAAGAAGCCAGCTCAATCCACAAAGTAAGTCTTACTTCTAACAAGAGCTTTATTTCAAAGTACTTTATTTTTAGTCTTAATTTATTTTAGGAAACCGTTTATTAGTTTGCATTTTGTGTAATATGTCTGCTTTTTATTTCCTGTTGATACTGCTAATTTTATTTTCATATATGAATTTTCTTAAAATTGAGCCTGTATTTCTCAATTATTTATATAAGTATGTACTCTGAAAAGTTATATAAATAGAGGTGGTCTTGTTATCTCTTACCCCCCCCTTTTTTTTTTTAAAGTTCCCTTTGCCTTCCTAAGTCTGGGAGTGCCCTGAGCTCTTGGTTTTGACCCACTACATTAGCTCATCATAATTTACTGACCCCAGTTTCCATTTATTTAGGGCTTTAACTCTTGGTAGAAAAACCTGAACAACCATTCTTGAACATTAATCCCCTTTTAGTGATGTTTCATTCTGATGGGAAGCTGCTTCATAGATACAGGGCATGAGATAGGACTTTTATGCACTGTGATAGGCTGGATCAGAGAGATTTTGTGTCTGACGTGGTTGGTAAATATCTACTCCCATTTAAAGAAGATGATGATTAGGTGCCTGTTGTATCCCTAGCATATATTAGGCATAATGGGGTTATAAAGTAAGGAGACAGAAGGATTCTTGCCTCTAAAGAAACATTTTAATCTTTTTTTTTTTTTTTTTTTTTAAATCTTTTCATTTTTTAAAAGAGTAAAGTGCGGGCAGCCCAGGTGGCTCAGAGGTTTAGTGCCGTCTTCAGCTCAGGGCCTGATCTGGAGACCGGGGATCGAGTCCCACATCAGGCTCCCTGCATGGAGCTTGCTTCTCCCTCTGCCTGTGTCTCTGCCCCTCTCTCTCTCTTTGTGTCTCTCATGAATAAATAAAATCTTAAAAAAAGGGTAAAGTGTTTCATGATTGTTCTGTTCAGTAGTCCTAAGTATAGCTTTTAACTATGTGATCACTTGTTGGAAGGGAGGAGATTAATACTAATGATTGGATACTGTAGTGGTATTAATTAACTAGTACTATCTTAATAATCTTATCTATAAGATGGAATTTGTATTTAAAGATAAGGAACCCAGCAGCCCTGGTGGCGCAGTTGTTTAGCGCCACCTGCAGCCCAGGGCGTGATCCTGGAGACCCTGGATCGAGTCCCACGTTCGGCTCCCTGCATGGAGCTTGCTTCTCCCTCTGCCTGTGTCTCTGTGCCTCTCTCTCTGTCTCTATGAATAAATAAATAAAATCTTAAAAAAAAAAAATAAAGATGAGGAAACCAACTAGAGCTCAGAACTTTAGGTCATACAGCCAGAATTCAGATCCAGGTCTATCTGTTCCATACTCTGTTATCTTATCATGACATAATGTTCTTTTCCTGTGCATGATAGAAAAAATTTTTTGGGTTTGACTCAAAATTTTTTGAAGTCAGTATTGAGTATGTGATAGTTGTGTGTGTGTGTGTGTGTGTGTGTGTATATGGATATATATATAGCATTTTCTAGTAGTAGAGTGAATGGTGAACATTTATGTCCATTATAACTATGTTTTGTAGGTATTATATAATTCTTATTATGTAAATGAGAGACTAACACTCTGAAAGGCTAAATGATTACACAGATACCAAGGTGCACAGTTAGGACTCCCATCCAGTTCTTCAGATTTCAATTATAGTCCTAGTTTAGAACAAAAAGAGTCTGTATCAGGTCATACGCTGGAGGACTACTTACAGATGTGTTTTAAATTTAAAAGGGTTGCCAGTACTTAAGAACCAGGAGATCTCACTAAAATTCCTGCTTTCTGGCTTTTCTTGAAAAATGTGGAGATTTGGCTATATGCCTAGAACAGAGTAGTAGTTGCTTCCTCTAGTCTGCCCCCACTCTACAGCAGACCATAGCCATTTACACCTTTTACTCATCCTGGCCACTGACCTGACCCTTGAAGACTGGACTTAGGATTTGTAGACTGTGTTATGTCTTGGAAACCATTTGATTGGCACTGAGAAGTGTATTGGTGATAGTGGCAATTTAGTCCAAACTGAAATATTTTCAGGGCCTTAAGAAAACTTCTGAGCTGGAAGTGACATATGCCATTTACTAATAATGGTTAGTATTCTGTGGTGCTTTATACCTTACAATAAAATCACATGATTTTATTTCATTTAATTGAAACCTCTTATTTTCCAGAAGGGAAACAGGCTCAGAAAGATTAAGTAACTTGCCCAAGTTAAAGTGGGTGCTTGCTGTTATATTTATTTTTCAGTTTTGAATGTTATCTGGGAAATTTTTAGTTTACTGGTGGCAGGTTGTGGTTATAATCTCTTTTTAAAATTATTTTATAATTTTTTGGTTATATCTGAAATTGATATTTAAGCTTTTAAAAACTCTTCCCATTTTTCAGAGGTACTGAAATGCTTCATTTGGCCGTGTTGCATTCTAGAAAACTTTGTGTCTATTCTGTCTCAGGTAAGACACATTTTTTTCTATTGTATTTGTATTAATTTGTATTAAAAACAGTTTTTGACTATTATATAAGAATAGATACGTATGTTCACTTGCTAGAGAACACAAAACATTTGGTTGAAGATTTTCTTATCTTGGTTAACATTTTACCTTGTTCATTTATTTTTTCAGGTACTTAGCTATTACATTTTTTCTGGTTTGCTGTTTATATACATATTCAAATTTCTAATAGTGATTCCTTGTAATCTCCTTCCCAGGAATTGTGTCCAGGGTTGCCAGTGACTAATAGAGGCCAATTCTTGCATACTTGAGATACCTGAGTGTTTTAAAAAATTTTTGTTTATTTATTTTTTATTAAGAAACAGTTGACACACAATGTTACATTAGTTTCAGGTGTACAACATAGTGATTCTACTTCTCTATACATTATGCTGTGCTTACCATAAATGTGGCTACTATCTGTCACCATACAATGCCATTACAATACCACTGACTATTTTCCTTATGCTGTACTTTTAATCCAGGACTCTTGAGCTTTTAAAAAAAAATTTTTACTTTAATTTTTTAAAAAAGATTTTATTATTCATGAGAGACATACACACACACACAGAGGCAGAGACGTAGGCAGAGGGAGAAGCAGGCTCCCTGCAGGGAGCCCAACGTGGGACTTGATCCCAGGACTCCAGGTTCACGCCCTGAACTGAAGGCAGGCACTCAACCACTGAACCACCCAGGCATCCCGAGTTTTGTTTTTTTTTAAGTTTTATTTATTTATTAGCGCACACACAAATGGGGAGGAGGGAAAAGCACAGTGAGGTGGGGGAAAGGGAGACTCCCCACTGAGCAAGGAGCTGAGCCCAACATGGGGTTTGATCCCAGGACCCAGAGATCACAACCTGAGCCAAAGTAGACGCCCAACCAACTGAGCCACCCAAGTATCCCAGGAATACTGGAGTTTTAAGAAATGTTTAATAACAACAACAATATTCATTAGATGCTGAGAGTCATGGTGGTTTAAAGTACTTTTTCTTTGGTGAACCTCAAGTATTTTCTCTTTACGGTTAAAATTTCTTGGCTTTTAGTTGTTTTCACTCAACTTGACCTTAAGGCACTTGTTTGAGTTTTAATCAGGTTTCATTGTCTGACACTGTTCTGTGGGCACAAGTATGGCAGTTAATTGTAGTTTGGTTTCAGCATTTTGGTCCTTATTAAATATAAAAGGTAACTGTAAAAAATTTTGTTTTAGTTATTAAATTTTAGTTCAAGCTGAGAAAGTTATTTTCATGGATGTCAATATAGAGGAAATTTTTTATGGATGCAATAAAGCTAATTCTTTGTGGGTGGGCCTAATCCTTGTATAAGAGGTGTTATTTGGAGTTTGATATAAATATTAGTTTCTAGGGTTTGGATTTTTCATACTCATTGGCTTTCTTTGTATTTTGCTTTCAATTTGTGATGATTTGTCTTTACTATATTTGTATGTGTATATTTATATACCTAGTGTGGAGCCCAATGTGAAGCTTGAACTCACCACCCTGAGATCAAGACCTGAGCTGAGCAAGGGTTGGATGCTCAACCAACTCAGCCACCCAGGTGCCTCTGAGCTAGATGTTCTTAAGTAGTCTCTTTTTGGGGGTGAAGTTCTGTTAGATTTGTAAGGCAGGCTTGGTAACCTAGCCTATGGTATATGGTAGGCATATGTTTTATTTTATTTTATTTTATTTTATTTTATTTTATTTTATTTTATTTTATTTATTTATTTATTTTATTTATTTATTTAAAATATTTTATTTTATTTATTCATAGAGACAGAGAGAGAGAGAGGCAGAGACACAGGTAGAGGGAGAAGTAGGCACCACACGGAGAGCCTGACGTGGGACTCGATTCCAGGTCTCCAGGATCACGCCCTGGGCTGCAGGCGGCACTAAACCGCTGTGCCACCGGGGCTGCCCGCATATGTTTATTATGTTGATTACACAAGTGAACTAATATTTGGGTGGTGATGAGGCAATTGTTAGTGGCTATTTATTACTTTGTGTTATTTTACTTCTTCCTTCTTTTTTTTCTCTATTACCACTATCATTTTCTTTTCCACTTTCTGTTTATGCCTAAAGCCCAATACAGTACCTCTCTGTCATTGGTAAACGCTTCCATTGGTTTCATGGTAAAAGGTGTTGCTCTTCCTAGAGACAGGGCAGATATTTAGTGTTCCAGGATAAATGGAGGAGGTGTGATATATGCTACTTTACTGCATGAATCTAGCTGTTCCTCTGCTTTCCACCATAAGGCTGTTAACAGTGAGGTGATACTATTAACTGGGTTACACAGGACATGGAGGAGGGGAGCTTGCACAGAGTTACCCCTGAATACTTTTTGGAGAATTTGTCCCTTCTGGAGGCTCTAAGAGGGGAGGCAGAAGGAAGAATCCTACAAACTAGGAAATTAGGTAAGACTCTTGGCCTTCCCTGGTCCCATTTGAATGATGGCCCAGAAAGATAGGAACCTCTAGAGTTTCCTCAGAGAAACCTCTTGAGTTTCCCTGGGGCATAGGGCATAAGAGACTAGTGATAAAGTGTATGTTTATCGAAAAGACCTGCTGAAAGAAACTGGCATGTTTGGTTACAACTTGTTTATGGGACATGGTATTTTTCTTCAAATTAGTGTTGAAAATGAAAGTTGTTTGTCATGGGAATGATGATTTTATCACTCTTTTATTCTTTGTATTCTTTTACAAGCTTTGTATTCTCTGGGGATGAAGAGTTCTCCAGACTACATTCCCTTATGCCCCACCTCACATCCCTATTCTGTCTCTCATTTCTTCGGCTTCTTATGATATTTGGAGGCTGACAATTTGTGTATTTTTTCTGGCTTGGCTTAAATTGAGAAGCAGGGAAGTTAATGTTTTTGTTCTCTTGAATATATTTCTTGAGGTTCCAGACTGAACTTTTACCTAGCTTTTACTGTAACAGGGGAAGCATAAATATTTTTTAGTTTAAGTAAAGCCACTGGTGTCAATAGATGAAAATGTTAGCTGAACTTGACATTCTTACCCTTATCTGCCCCTTTCCCCAAATATATATATATATATTTTTAATATGCTGTGTCCTTCTAAAAAGATTTGAGGCATACTAAAGGACACCTCCTGGGCACACCAAACAATTCTTCATAGGCTGCTGTGCTGACATCTTTTTGGTGGGTGATATGTCATCAAATACATGCTTAATATAGAGAAATAGCAGGGTCTTGCTGAACTGAAGTTAGCTCACCTTATCATACATTGGTAAAGGAAAAGCATCATATGGCATTTTAGGTTCCTTTCTGATGGGCTCCAATTTCTAAGTAAATGGTTACAGATGTGTGAGCATAAGCCATACTGATTATATCCTCTTAAATACTCTTTCCCAAAAATTGTGTACTTCTCAACCTAGCATTTGCTAAGCATTTGACATATTTATAGAATTTTAATGTTTTCTGTGAGTGGGCAAAAGATGTGGTTCTTTACTTCTGATAGACTTATATAATCTAATTTGGTTTTTTAACACAATGAACTTTTTATTTTTTTTTTAAATTTTTTAAATTTATTTATGATAGTCACAGAGAGAGAGAGAGAGAGGCAGAGACACAGGCAGAGGGAGAAGCAGGCTCCATGCACCGGGAGCCTGATGTGGGATTCGATCCCGGGTCTCCAGGATCGCGCCCTGGGCCAAAGGCAGGCGCCAAACCGCTGCGCCACCCAGGGATCCCCACAATGAACTTTTTAATGTAATCTCTAATGGCTTTTATTTCATTTTACTTCATTAGATTTCTCCACAGTAACCTAAATTGCACCAAAAACTGTTGTCAAGGTGATCTTTGATTTTTTTCCAGATAATTTTTTGTTTAAATCAAATAGTGTTTAAATCAAAGCCAACAGTGTCAGTGTTCTAAAATCTTTTTACTTTCTAATTGATGAAACTTCATATTAGTTTTAGCTATACATGGACTGTATTTATATAGAGATACACTTGCTATATTCAATCTGTATATCCCAGGACAAAACCTTTGTTTAAGTAGTTTTTTTTTTTTAAAGATTTTATTTATTATTCATGAGAGACAGAGAGAGACAGAGACAGAGACAGAGAGAGAGAGAGAGAGAGGCAGAGACACAGGCAGAGGGAGAAGCAGGCTCCATGCAAAGAGCCCAATGTGGGACTCGATCCCGGGACTCCAGGATCATACCCTGGGCCAAAGGCAGGCGCTAAACTGATGAGCCACCCAGGGATCCCCCTGTTTAAGTAGTTTTAATAATCTTGTGTCATTGATGCTTCTCTAGAAAAAAAATGGTCAGAAATTTTAGATTTTTCAGATACCACCTTTATTCCAAAGTAGTATCTAAGGAAGAAATTGTTTTCCATTCTCTGTAGTTCCACTATTAAGTGTTAAAGTGTTATTACCTGAAATTTGAAGATTATCGATGTCTTTGGAGCTTTTTCAGAACACAAATCATCGTGTCATTTTGTACCAGGTTTGTATAAGTATTGAACACTGACCCCTGTGTTCAGTGGCCTTTCAGCTAGCAAACGTGTGTAAGTGCATTCCTTACTCAGAGGGGTTGATCTGGTTTTAGGTATAGGACGAAAGTTGTAGTTTCTGTAGGGACAAACCAAATGTTTCTTGGAATTTCTTTTTCTGATTTCTTGGAGGCTAGACCTCTCCCTAAGGTTAAGGATGTGAGTTATTTAGTGTATGTGTTTTTTCTTTTCTTTTCTTTTCTTTTCTTTTCTTTTCTTTTCTTTTCTTTTCTTTTCTTTTCTTTTCTTTTCTTTTCTTTTCTTTTCTTTTCTTTTCTTTTCCTTTTCGCCCATGTGGTTATGATTACCCTTCAGTATTCCTAGATGTTACTGATTTTACAACCATTTAGATTCCACAAAGCTTTCTTCTGTCAGGGTTAGCTGGCAAATTTGAGTCTTTCTCTTTGTTTCTTATTCTATTGGGATGTGAAATCTGTTGTTCCCATTTTCAGGAAATAAATATTGAGTAGAAGTGATTTTCCTCCAAGGAATCCTCCTCTGTTAGTTTTCTCTTTCAACCATTCACCTTCCAAATGAAGAAAAGGCCAGGCTGAGAAAGGTGGAGGTGGAAATGATGTTTTTAGGTGGCTGATTTGTTTAGGAAAATTGTCATTGGCTTACCAAGTTTTTTCCAAGTTGTGAAATGGCGAACAACCAGGTACCAGGATATATAGTGCTAACTCTAAAGACCTAGTTTGAGTACTTTGTCCTTTACCAGCTGTGTGATTTTGGGGGAAATTTCTTAAACTTTTTTGTTGACTTAGGATATCTGCCTCACTATTTCTGCTTCTTTTTTAAAAAATATTTTATTTATTTATTCATGAGAGACACAGAGAGAGAGGCAAAGACATAGGCAGAGGGAGAAGCAGGCTCCCCACAGGGAACGTGATCCCAGGACTCTGGGATCACAAGCTGAGCCAAAGGCAGACGCTCAACTACTGAGCCACCCAGGTGCTTCATACCTGCCTCACTTCTAAAATGGAAAGAGAAATATTTTGGTTCTTACAACCTCAGTGTACACTGGTAAAACTTTTTGGACAAAAAACAAATAAATGCTCACATATAAATATATATACACATACATATAGACAGACTTAAATGTTTAACCTGTTTTAATGATCTAATTACTATCCAGTTTGGGGACTATTTCATTGACTTTATATTTTAAGTTTTTCATTTTGCATTTTTGAATGAAAGACAAAGATGCTTTTTAATGGAAAAACTTGCATTCTGAATCCTTTTTCTTTCTATTATCTATTTTAACTATAATGTTCTTGCCTGATTACTGGGACATAGCTCCAGCTGTGTTAGCTCTAGAAAGCCTAACAACCAGAGAGTAAAATAAGGTACAATAAGGATTAGGAATCTTTTCAGGGTTCCTGGGTGGCTCAGGTTGTGATCTCATGGTCCTGGGATTGAGCTCCGGGTCAGGGGTTCGTATTCAGTGGGGTGTCTGTTTCTCCCTCTTCCTCTGCGCACCTCTCCGTTTGTGCTCTCTTTCTCTTTCAAATAAATACTTTTTAAAATATTAAAAAAAAGAATCTTTTCAAATTTGGAAAGAAATAGAAAGTGATTGTAGCACATGTGATCTCTTAAATGCAGAAAAGAAAAAGAAAAAGAAAAGGTATTTTTGTTTTGAAGGAGATTCTTCTTCATGGACTTCAAATAAAACATATTGTCCTGTATACTTGCTGAAGGAAACTTTAGAATATCTCGCTGTTAAACTAGAATATAAAAAACAAAAAACAAAAAAAAAAACCCCAAAAAAACAAAAAAACAAACAAACTAGAATATAATGTATTAGGGGCTTGAGTATTTTGGGAGGTGGGACAGGAAACTGAATTGCTTGAAAGTATGGGGAATTTTTTCTAAGTTACTTTGAGTCAGGCCTTTGCTCTAGTATTGTTTGGGTGTAAGGAACTTAACCTTATTTATTTCAGACTGAAATTGGAAAGTTTTGTTTTTATTTAAATAATTATACTTTCTTCAAATGTAATGGAAATAGATAAGAAATGTTACCCACGGTGGTATTTCATTTAATGGTGTAATCTAGCCAAGACTTGTGCCATAGAATGTGCTGGCATTCGGTGTCATCAGTGTGCTAATTATTCATAATATGCATTGTTTTAGTGCTTTGTCTTTTTAAATTTCACTGAAATTGAATTACTTAGAATTGGTGTAGAAGATGAGAGGAAATTAATATTTTTAAATGTCAACAAATACAAAGCAGTTCTGTAATTTTTTTCTCCTTAGGAACCTTGGGTAATGTGGAACATGGAAACCAGTATCAGATCAAATTGATGTACGAACATAATCTTCAGAGAACAGCCTGCAATATGACTTATGGATCATTTGGTGGCGTAAAAGGTAATTTGCATTAATCATGAGTGCTATTGCAAGTATCAGATTTAGGATATTTGGCCATATAAAAATGGAGGATCATAGGGTATGAATTCACAGGGAGTTAAACATATTTTATTGAAACCTTTATATTCAATGGTCAAGCAAAATAATGAAAAAATAAAACTTTAAATGTGAAATGTGTTTTATTTTCATATAACCAGCACTTTTATATGGTCTACAGAGATATTTGTAAAAGTGTCTTTTTTAAAAATAATTTATTTATTTATTCATGGAGACACAGAGAGAGAGAGAGAGAGGCAGAGACACAGGCAGAGGGAGAAGCAGGCTCCATGCAGAGAGCCTGACGTGGGACTCGAGCCAGGGTCTCCAGGATCACGCCCTGGGCTGTAGGCGGTGCTAAACCACTGCGCCACCGGGGCTGCCCTGTAAAAGTGTCTTTTTTTAAAATTTTCTTTTTGTACATGAACTGATTGAAATTGAGCTTTTTTGGGTAGAACTGTGTGACTGCTTTCTCAGTGAAGGAAGTAGTTGATCTTATAGATAGGGCATCGTTGCCCTACTTGTGATAGGCCAGGTGAAGCTGCAGAACCCTCTCCCCTCCTCACCCACCTCTGTGGCCAATGCTCGGGGTCCTGCAGGCTGTTTCTGCACTAGGGCACCTGGACTGGGGGCAAGCAGAGACACATGCAGTCCTGCTCCTGCTGCTCATCAAGCATATGCCCTGACCTGGAATAAACCTCCCAGAGGATGGGGGCCTTTTCTGAATTTCACAAAGGGTTATTACATTTACCAAGAATTGGCTCAGTGAGGCTGGGTTCCTTCCACTTTGGGTATCTTTTTCTACGAAACATGGGACTACATGCAGCTTGCCTACCCTAATCCCAGAGCTTTTCCTGAGTTACCAGGGTTTGTTGTTTGCCTGGGTACACTGTTGTTGTTGGCGTGGGAGAGTTATTATCTACCACCTACCTCTCACTTCACTGTGATAGGGTGATAGAGGAGCTGCTGATGCTGAAGTGAGGACAAGAAGCCAGATAGTGACACTTACACGTGTGTGTGTGTGTGTGTGTGTATGACCTGTGGAATATGAACTAGGGATTTCATAATATTTTAGCTCTTTCTGGGCTCATATTTTAATGAGTTTATTGTTTAATCATTGTATTAAATTGTAGGCTATCTATGTTATATTTTTCTTTAGTGACATGAAAAAATGATCTTAATTTAGAAGTCATTTGTGTGAACTCAGTTCTTTTCATACACAGAAATAAAAGTGAGGAAGAATGAATTTGAGTGCATCAATTAACAGGAATATTTTAGGTGGTGATGTACAAATAAATGTTTTACATCAAGTGATTTGAAACAAAACCCTTGGCTGGATTGCAGAGTTGCTTGACTTGAGCAATAGGAATGTTTGGATTATTTAAGGAGTATGGGAGATATCCGGAGTTGGATGAAGAGAGGAGAGAAAGAGCTAAAATTTGATGAGGGGCTTTTATCAATGAAGTATCTCCTCCTAACCTCAGCTGTCAGAACTGCTTTTCACTGTTCTCTCTAAAAAAAAAGATCAGGGGACCAAGGTCTCTGTTGTTTAATAAACTGTTTTAAATCTTTTCCCCCTACAAAATCTTCAAAAGACAAATTGCTAAATTCTGTGCATCTAGAAATGTGGACCAAAAAATTATGATACGAGAAAAAAGTGTTTTGGCTGAATCAAAATAAGTTTTAATTTTTTTGGTAGCATCAAGACAATTCTTAAGACCACATATTAAATGTTATATTGATTGCACTGTACCATTTTTTTTAACTAGATCAAGTTAACCCAATTAAAATGAAGTTTTAAATAAGTAAAAACAGATTCCTTGCTTTTGTGTGACGTTTCACTAGATTTAATAATGGACATCCAAAGTAGTGACAATTGCTAATTGTTTTGAAAAAAGCAGATGACTTTGTACTTACATGATACTTCTCTTAGTTCTTAAATTATGTCTTACACTTAAAAAGTATCTTTTGAAAAAAAAAAGAGGCCATTCTGACATGTTTTATTTTCCTATGGTTAAGCAGAATATCTCACAATTTGAAACAGAAATGTCTGAGTGGCAGAAGTGATTATTGCATTCAATGGGTTTGAAACACATAATATCATTGAAGTGTCCACCAAAAATGTGAAAAAATAGTGGGGTTGGTAAATTAGTAAAAATCAGCCATATTTGGGGAATTGCCAGAGGTAATAAGGAGTTACTACTAATGGGTGTAAGTTTTCTTTTTGGGAGGATGAAAATATTCTAAAATTAGATTATGATGATTGTTGTACAGTTCTGTAAATACACTAAATACCTGTGCTGTATACTTTAAAGAGGTGATATCTCTATACAGTTGTTAAAAAAATTAGCCATGGGATAAAATCTAATGCTAGAGATGGTAGTACAGTCTATACCCTATATTGCCTGGGGCCATGTAAAATGACATAACAGTCTTATAAAGCAAGTTGACTATTGAAAACCATGGAAATATTCTTGGATGTTTATATGTGACTTTTGACAATGTATATTAGGAAATGATCCAAAATATAGAAAAATCATTCAAGTTGCCATCTAGTTATTTCTTTCCTCTTTCTGTCTTCCCTTCCTTCCTTTTGTATATACATTTATATATTTATTTGTAATATAGAAAAATTCAAACTGATCTAAATGAGTATTAGAGGAGAAAAACTAAATTTTGATGCATGCATTCAGTAGCTTATTATGAAGCTATTAAGATTTGTTTGCTGAAATGTACATTTTTGTACATATCTCTTTATCCACATTTCTGATTTTTTCCTTAGGTTAGAATGTGGAATTGGAGATATTTAGATAGAAGGTTATAAAAAACTTTTTCCCAATCTGAAAACTCCCCTTGCCAAATACTATATAAATGGTAAAAAAGACAGATCTTAAGAAGAAAGTAAAAGTCACTCCAAGATGTGCACATTTCAAAACAAAGCCCATTTTCTAAGACTAATGTTACTGTGTATACCTAAATGTGGACATTTTCCAGGAGTGAGCTGGTCAGTCTTTTGTTTTTTATTTTTTTATTTTAAGATATTCATTCATTCATTCATTCATTCATTCATTCATTCATTTAGAGAGACAGAGACAGAGACACAGGCAGAGGGAGAAGCAGGCTGCACACAGGGACCCCGACGTGGGACTCGATCTGGGGTCTCTCCAGGATCACACCCCGGGCTGCAGGGGGCACTAAACCGCTGCGCCACCAGGGCTGCCCTGGTCAGTCTTTTAATTTGAGAACGTCCCTAGACTTGATCTGAATTTAAAAAAGGAAACTTAAAATTTTTTGTCTTCTGTCTTCCTCTGTATTTAAGATGCCTTTTTGTGAAATTATTTAGTTGTGTAATCCTGTCAATAATCTTCAAGAAAGGAATTAAGCAAAAAGAAAACCTTGCTGCATTTTAAACAAATGTGTTTATAAAGGTATGGGAAGGCAGAATGAATTTATTTTGCGTGTGCATTAGAATAAACTACCAGTAGATGGCAGTCCTCTACAACTTTGGATTTTAGTTGGCTCTGCCTTTGAATAAGGTATGGTAAGAAACTACCAATGGAGGAATTTTGAGCCCAAATAATACTTTGCCTTTTACTAAAAATAAATTTAACTTCTTCATGTTGCAGAAAAGTAATGGAGTGGTTTAACAAAAATTTAATTAATTGTAATACCTAACATCTCAGAATATAATGTAAAAATATTTTCTAGCTGTGCTTCTCAAACTTTAAGTTGCATTTGAATCACAGTGGGATTTTGATAAAAATGCAGGTTCTAACTCTGTAAATCCAGAATTGAACCTGAGAGTTTGAATTTCTGATACTCTCCTTAGTGATGCCAGGCCTCAGAGATCTAGAGGTGTGTTGCTGTCCTCCATCTATTGAGAACTATTCTGTATCAGGCACTGCTCTAAGTGCTTTACATATTGAATAACTTAAGATATACTTAGCAAATGGTAGAGAAGGAATTCTAACTCACTCTCTACTTCCAGGATCTTGTGGTGTTAACCATACTAAAATGCTTTCTTATCTGGGCTGTGAGTAAGTTAACCTTCCTAATTCAGAAAAAACTTTCCTATCAGAAAGAGGTGTATCTTGATTTGGCTGAAGTTAGTGCACAACTTTGATTCTTTGTAGATTATGGAAGACACGTTGTGTAACTTCTGGATCAGATACTTGCTTTTCCATTTTTTTTTTTTTTTGGTTGGTGCAGAGAGGTTGTATATAGGAGGGTAATATATGATTTGAAATTAGTAGAAGAGTGATTACTGTTTTTTTATTTGCTTGTTCATTAAGAAAATCTTTCAAAAATACCTTTTATACATTTGCAAAAACTCAAAGTTTTATTCCTTTGATGCAGTAGGGTTAGCTTTACCTCAAGCTACATGTAATATCTATTAATGAGAAAGAATGGTAAAGCAATAGGAAATCTAGTTTTTTTTTTTGAAATCTAGTTTTATGAACTAGTTGAAGAATATTTGCTTAATATCTTCCATTATTCAGACTACCACCTGCCATTCCAGAATTTAAGTTAAAATTCATTCCATATTATACTTTTTAGGGAGAAATGACTGATATTAATGGCTGTATTGGGCTTTTTTAAACAAAAGGAGTGTGGGAGATGTGTTTGGAGTTAAAAAATGTTTGTAGTTTCTTTAATTTAAACCTAAACTTCTAAAAAAAAAAAAAACCTAAACTTCATTTTTCAAGGAATGTATGACTATTTTATAAAAATGGTAGTTTATCTTTGCTTCTTATACCATTGACAAATTACTGCTTGCAAAATTTAGTGAGTAGCATAAGCATGGACAATCAAATTACAGTTTGGAAAGATAATAAATCAGTTTTGAAAAGGTAGATTTGAATTGATTTAAAAATGTTATTAAAATTGGTGGAATTTATTTGGTTTTGGTAATTTGAACTCTACTTTTTGTGGAAAAAAGGAACCAGTGATATCTCTGCCAAATTCTCCTCTGCTTTTGTTTCATTGTGTCACTACAATAATGGTTGTTGATATGGCACTTTACCTAGTTAAGATAAGCTTGCCAATTCAGAATTGTCTTTGGAAAAGGACAGCATTATATGACTGACAGAGCTGGTAGTACACTGAAGAAAGAATGGTGTTGTCTAAAGGTCAACAACTGCAAATACTTAGCTTGATAAAATAAGATACTTTAGTGTATGTAATATATCTTGCTACCATTAAGATATTTGAGCTTAAACTTCTTTTAGTCATAATATGACTTAGAGACCCTCTAGTTATCTCCTCAGTTAACACAAATTTGTCCTGTAGGGTTTGACAAGTTGACAAACATTTTTTTTTTTCAAACCTTATAATGTATATGGCTCTTTCAAGTGTGAAAAAGGGACATTGGGCGGAAATAGTTGATTTGTTGGAGATGTATGGGAACTTCTAAGGACTAGAACAAGTCTTGTGTTAGTCCTCCCTTTGCATCATCTCTCTCCGTCCATCTGCTCATTTATTTGTCCATCCATCCATCCATCCATCCATCCAATGCACATTTACTGAGAATCTTCTGAGTACCCAAGCACTGTATTAGTTTCTAGGAGTAGAAAGATGAATAAAATATAGTTTATGTTGTCAGGCAGCTTGCAGCTGAAGGGATAATAGGAATATAGATAATAAGAATTATGATATAATGAGGTATAAGTATTATAACTTATATAATACAGATGGACATGCACAGTTATACAGGAGCCTTGAGGATGGAGCAGGTTCCTCAGGCTGAATAAATTGTTTGTGTGTGTGTGTGTGTGTGTGTGTGTGTGTGTGTATGAAGGGGATAGTACATAAAGTTGGGAGAATGTGCTGTTACCTATTTTATTTCAGCTCTTCATTTTTATCCACTTTAATCTGGAGGTCACTAACCCCAGTGTCCTATAAATGAACAATTTTATAGTCTTTAGTATAAAGCTTTCATTGCCCATAGGCTGAGCCATTCAAATTCCCTCTGGGATGGTTTGTTCCTCTTCAGAAGGTTATTTTTTGGCCCTTGGAGTATTTAAGAAAAGTTATTTTTGTTTAAAAAAAACCCTGGCATTTTCAGACTGCCAAATGGACTTTACCTATAGTTTAAAGCCTTTAGTAAGGCAAACTTTTCTTTCACCACAAGCTAATCTTAATGGAGAAGGCTGTTGTACTCTAGAAACAGAGTACTATGATTGTGTTTGTTGAGAATGACAAATTGAAGGGTAGGGATAGGAGGTGAAGGAACACAAGAGATTACGAGATAAATGGTGAGACAGAGCATGTCATGGAAGAGGATTTCAAGAGGTAAGAAAGGAGTCAGGAGAGTCAGAGGTTAAGTAGCTGGAGTATTGAAAATAAAATACTGGAGTTAGCCATTTGGAGGTCACTGGTGATCTTGGAGCAATTTTAACAGAAGAATGGGAGCATTGGTCCAGTGGCCCTAGAATGAGGAATTCCTAGGGGAAAAATGGAAATCACAAAGGAAGGCTATTCTGTGAGGAGGTTTGACTATGAAGGGTAAGAGAAAGGTAAAGCCATAGCTGGAGGAGAAGAGGTTTTATAAGGAAGGAGAAGTCTTTGAGGAGGTAGCATGAAATCTTAATCTGATAAACAAAATGTTTTCCATAATGTTTTATTGAAAAAATTAACTTAGATATATTTTTATTTGAACAGTTATGCTATTTGGATTATGATGGGCCAGTTCCTTAAAATTTTATGTGTTCTCACATAATTTGTGCTTGATAGTCATGTTGAATTATTGCCTTCTCTTCATAATGAATTTGTGGTTTATGGGAAAAACGTTCTTTAATACTTCAGTAGAGATTATCAGCGCCATCTGGTTCTTCAGTTTTTAGCTTTCTCTGACATTTCTTGCTTTTTTTTTTTTACAATAATTCTTGCTTCCTTCATTCTTTCCTTTCTTTATTTCTTTTATCCCCCCCCTCTCTATTTTTCTATAATTTTACTGATGGTAATAGCAACTAACATGAGATTTATCCTTTTAACAGATTTTTAAAAAACAGATTTTATTTGTTTATTCATGAGACACAGAGAGAGGCAGAAACACAGGCAGAGGGAGAAACAGGCTCCCCAGGAGGAGGCTGATGTGGGGCTTGATCCTGGATTCCAGGATCACACCCCGAGCCAAAGGCAGATGCTCAATGGCTGAGCCACCCAGGCATCCCCTTAAAACAGGTTTTTAAGTTGGGGTACAGTTGACATACAACATTATGCTAGTTTCATGTGTGTAACATAAAGATTTGATATTTGAATCTCTTAACATATTTTATTTTATTTAAAAAGATTTTTATTATTTATTCATGAGAGAAACAGAAAGAGAGGCAGAGACATAGGCAGAGGGAGAAGCAGGCTCCACGCAGGGAGCCCGATGTGGGACTCCAGGATCATGCCCTGAACCGAAGGCAGGCGCTAAACCGCTAAGCCACCCAGGCATCCCTCTTAACAGATTTTATTTTATTTATTTATTTATTTTCTTAACAGATTTTAAAGTGTACAATATAATATCATTATCTATAGGCTGATTTTAGTTTTAAAAGTAGTCATCTTGATTATAAATTTTTGCTTTTCATGAGGATATTTATATTTTGAGCTTACCAGGTTAACAGACAACTCAAGACTTAAAGAAATGTTACCTTCAAAAACCAATACCTCTCAATTTCTATATGTGCCACAATTTTGCTTTTCTATTAGGTGTGTGGCTCTTTTCTTTCTAACTTTGCCTTTAGTGCAATTGAGGGTTTTTTTTTTAAAAGACTTAATTAATTAATTTTAGATAGAGCATGCGAGTTTATGCACACTTATGAACAGGGGGAGGGGCAGAGGGAGAAGGAGAGACTCTCAAGGAGACTCCATGCTGAATGAGGAGCCCCTTATGGGGCTTGATCTCATGAGCTGGAGACCATGATCTGAGCCAAAATCAAGAGTTGGACACTTAACCAACTTAGCCACTCAGGCACCCCTTAAAGATACTATTTTTAGGTAATCTCTATACCCAATATGGGGCTCAAATTCACAACCCTGAGATCAGGAGTTACAGATCTACCAACTGAGCCAGCCAGGTGACACAACTGAGGGTTCTTTTGACTGCAGTTGATAGTATGCTCATGCAAGGATAAGACATTTACTATTACCATTTGGGTCTCCAATGTAATCAGATCTCATTTCTCTTTTTTCTTTGCTTCCATTTACTTGGACAGGCTATTTCCTCTTGTTTATAAGACAGCTATAGCAATTCTTAATTTTCTTAGTTTCTAGTCCCTGTGAAAAATGTTCCCCTTCTTTCCAGAAGGCTCAGCAAAGGTCTCTTTCCAACTCAGTGGCTCTGATTGGGCTATTGCTACACTTGATCTTAGCCAAAAGGCTGAGAAGCAATGATTGGGCCATCTCTGAACCAATTGTCACTAAAGGAATGCAGTTAAACTTGGGTCTGATTTAACTGTGGGATAGGGGGGCCAGTTCTCCTATTAACTACTAAGATTTTTAAAAAGATTTTTTATTTATTTATGAATGACACAGAGAGAGAGAGAGAGAGAACGGCAGAGACACAGGCAGAGGGAGAAGCAGGCTCCATGCAGGCCCCCCCCCCCCCCCCCCCCGACGTGGGACTCGATCCTGGGTCTCCAGGACCACACCCTGTGCGGAAGGTGGCGCTAAACTGCTAGGCCACCAGGGCTGCCCAACTACTAAGATTAAGAGTAGAAAGAGGTGGACCTTTGGGGGGATGTAGGTAAATAAACTGTGATGAGTTTGAGGATTTTGGAGTTTTTCAAAGAAAATGGCATGACTATGAGATGTCAGTAGCCCACAGTGAGCTTTATTTGGGTGGTGGTTTGACAGGATTACATTTGAGGGGAAGTCCCTCACTGCAGGAGATTTTCCAGAGACCATGGCAGTAATCTAGACCACCATCTAGAAGGAGAAGTGGGCAAGGAAACTTCCGGGGGAGAGGAAAATCTGAGTGGGGCATATATCTGTAGGTGATAATTGCTTAGATGCAAGATGATGAGTCCTGGTCAAGAAGCTTTGGAGGGCAACAAATGACTTCTGTAGCTCCAGGATTTGTCTTATCTATGGCTAGTAGATATTGGGTGCCTTTTTGCAGAGTATGCAAAGCAGGCACAGTATAAATGGCTGATAATATGCCAATTTGGGCTATAATTAAAGCAACCAAAAATTTTGAGTTTGGCATCTGTGGGCTTTGAGTTCTCATTCATGGTCAGCCTGCTGTGAAGAACTAAACTACTTGGGGCCAATATATAGAGGCCACCTTAACCCATGTATATAACATTAATAGAAGAGGGTAAAATAAGTGCTGGGCAGCCAAAACTGTAATAAATGTCTATCTTTTGACTTTACTTTCTCTCCTAGAACCTTCCTGGTGTGCTGCTTTACAACTACCAGGAGAGGCAAGCAGTAGTGATTTGAGTGTGCCATGAGGTGTTTATGTGGACTGGAGGAGACAGGGGATAAGCAATTGTTGACTGTGCTCTGCTCTGGCTCATTCTTGCTACATTGTGGAGTGCGAGGAATGGTTGCTTCAAATGTTTATTCATATTTAGAGATCTGTTGTAATTCAGTATAATCAAATGATTTGCATGGCCATTTGTCATGTTTTTAGTTCTGGGTTTAGTCCATGTTAAATTTGGCAGCATGTTCCAAGTTCTTTATAGATAAATTGAAACTTGAAATGATGTAGGGCATTTTTTTTTTTTTAAAGATTTCTTTTTCAGAAATGTATTTTCGGAGGTGGAGAGAGAGACAGAGACACGGAAAGGGGGAAGGGCAGGGGGAGAAGGAGAAGCAGACTCCTCAGTGAGCAGGGAGCCTGATGTGAGGCTCCATTCCAGGAACCCAGGATCATGACCTGAGCCTAAGGTGGATGCTTAACTGACTGAGCCACCCAGGTGCCCTGATGTAGGACATGATTTTACCTCATCTTCCCCACACCAAAATGTGTATACTTTAGTTATAAAAGTAATCATGTTCACAAAGGAATATTTTAAACATATGGATATATGGAAAAGAGGAAATAAATGATTTAGCACCATCTCCCAAATATAACCACCAATAACATATCAGTGTGCAAAAAATAAGACTATAACCTAGAATATTCCAATCTGAGTTAACCCAGAGTAATTTTATATTTCTGAATTTAGCTATCTCACCATTAAAATGGCATATTGAAAAAGTATGTTTATCATGTGAAATCTGGTGGTATATAATATGTGATATATACAAATAATGGCAAGAAATATGTTAAATAGATATATTTCTTAGCAAAGGTTTTACTTATATGAATGTATCTTGAAGTCATTTGAAGAATTTATTAAATATTTGTCTTCAGCTTGCATCAATTGAAAACATAGATTTACTAGCAAACAGAAAAAAACCCATTTACTTGGGTTTGTCTATAAATAGAAAAAATAGCATGTTATCTGATATTCCTAAATATTTGGTGATGGACATATTTACCTGTCAATTTTTATACTCCAAATCACACTGGCATTTCCTTTAAAATGGTAAAAAAATTTCATATGGTAAATTTTTTAAAAAGATTTTATTTATTTATTTATTCACGAGAGACACACAGAGAAAGGCAGAGACATAGGTAGAGGGCAAAGCAGGCTCTGCAGGGAGCCCGATATGGGACTTGATCCCAGGACTCTGGGATCACGCCCCGAGCCGAAGGCATACGCTCAACCACTGAGCCACCCAGGCGTCCCTCATACGGTAAATTTAAACCTATGGATATTTTATATTCTGGGAAAGCCATCTTGAGCTACATATACTTTATGTCAAAGAAGAGCTCAGGAGTCTGATAACAGTGTCTGCAGGTGGATGGGGTCCCTGTATCAGTTCTTCAGGACTGATGGGTAGTACTCTGTATCAGTACTCTGGGACTGATAGGGAGCATGTACAATAGCACTTCTGACATTCATCTGTGCCTTCTGTTTGTTTTGATACTTTGCCTTTTCAGGTTCCCTTTTCAGTCTATATACTTGGACCATCACTTATAAATGAGTTTTATTCAATGAAATTTGAGATTTCCTTTCGTGAAGCAGTCTCTGAGAGTCATTTTGGATCTGTTCCTTTTACATCCTGTTCATGTTGTGCGGACAGTGATTCAAGACACTTAACAAAACCACAGAAGACAGGACTGAGGCCAGATAGTCCAGTAAGGCTGCCACAGCCACAGATATCTTCTCTGCTTCCCCTCCCATCCCTACCACCCCACACCAGAGACAAGAGATGGTCTATACCTTGTTATTTTGGAAGGTAGAGAGGATGTTTCAGTGTTCATATTGTGTGGATCATCCACTGATTATTTGATATTTGATAGATGATACTACAACTGTATGTCACTTGATAACAAATTGTTTCTCAATTATTATGATGTCATATTTCATACATATGTATATATTATTAGGGCTTTGGTTCTCATTTTGTTTTAGTTTTGCACGTATCAGCCTATCATGGGTGCTTTTATTTATTTATTTATTTATTCATTTATTTATTATTTATTATTTTTTATTTTTATTTTTTATTTTTTATTTTTTTTATTTTTTATTTTTTAAATATTTTTTTTCTTTATTTATTTATGATAGTCACAGAGAAAGAGAGAGAGAGAGAGAGAGAGAGAGAGAGAGGCAGAGACACAGGCAGAGGGAGAAGCAGGCTCCCTGCACCGGGAGCCCGACGTGGGATTTGATCCCGGGTCTCCAGGATCACGCCCTGGGCCAAAGGCAGGCGCCAAACCGCTGTGCCACCCAGGGATCCCTCATGGGTGCTTTTATTGTTTAATTCATATTCTTATTAAACTGCTCAGTAGTGTGAAATGTTTTCAGAGGGCTTTCTTTTGACTCTTGGTTTTGTTTTGTTTGTTTTTTTTTTTTTTTTTTTTTAAGATTTTATTTATTTATTCATGATAGTCACACAGAGAGAGAGAGAGAGAGGCAGAGACACAGGCAGAGGGAGAAGCAGGCTCCATGCAGGGAGCCCGATGTGGGACTCGATCCCGGGTCTCCAGGATCGCGCCCTGGGCCAAAGGCAGGCGCCAAACCGCTGCGCCACCCAGGGATCCCTGTTTTGTTTTTTAAAGATTTTATTTATTCATGAGAGACACAGGGAGAGAGAGGCAGAGGGAGAAGCAGGCTGCATGTAGGGAGCCTGATGTGGGGCTCAATCCTGGGACTCCAGGATCATGCCCTGGGCCAAAGGCAGGCTCTAAACCACTGAGCCACCCCGGGATCCCCCTAGGTTTTATTTTCTCCCCATTTGTCTTTTGTATGTTATCTCTCTCTCTCTTTCCTCCTGCTTTTTTCTATAGTGTGTTTGTGGATTTGCTAGGCCAACCTCTTTTTATCTTGCTCAAGCCTAGCTTGGCCAACTCTATCTGGGTCAGTTTGCTTTTTTATGGGGCTGGTGAGTTTTCCTTGCCTTTGCTCTTCACCAATCAGAGATAAGTTTGTTTTCCTTTTTCACATCCAGTTTGGAGGGCTGTATATTGCTCAGTGTCTCTGTCTCTTGACTGTGGTGTGGAGTGGTAGGGATGGGAGAGGAGGTAGAGAAGGTATCTGTGGCTGTGGTGCTTTACTGGATCATCTGACCTTAGCTTTGTCTTCTTTGGTTTTGTTAAGTGTCATGAATCACTGTTCAGTTGACCTGGATGGTCTGTAACTTGTTATTTTGGAAGGTAGGGAGGCTGTTTCAGACTTTAGATCTTCCCTCACCAGGTTTCCTTAGAGTCGGTTCCATTTGTTCCTTTTTCTGTTGGACTGTCTTACCAGGCTCCATTTCCATTCCCCACTTTTCTTCCTCTCCCTTACCCTTTTTCTTTGAACTTCTTGTGGGTGTGTATGAGGCTTTACATGGTAGTTCCTTCTCTAGCCTGTCTTCCACTTCTCATATTCCTCATCATTGCGGGAGATCTTTAGCCTGGCTGCTGTTCTTATGGTCTATGGCTTTTCCTGCTGCCTTTTTGCAGAAAAACACTAACATGGAAAATTTGTTTTTCTTGTCTGGTAGAGAGGGAATGTAGTGAAGGTAGAGCTTTTGTTATTCGGGGGCATTTCTATTTCTCCAGGCTGTCTATATCCCCTCTAGATCTGTCTTTCTCTAAATTTGAGATCTTTCATAAGGTTTTCAGAATTTTGTTTATTCACTGCCTCCTCCTTGAGTGGAGTTTAGTTAGCACTTTCACAAAATGCATTAAAACTAGCCCTGAAGATTCTTGGAAACCTCTACTTTTCTTGAAGGTCCTCATTTTTCAAGATTATGGCAAGAAGTTGTGTCCTTTCCTTTGTTTTGCTGCTGCTGGTATATACTTATTATGCTCTATCATTTGCTTATTTATTCGTTTAATCCACAATGTTACAATTTTGAAAGGGTTTTTGGAAAATAGTGCTTAGACTGACAGATTTGAAAAATGGATGTTCATCATAAAAATTCTTGGGTATTCAGCAGTTCAGTTGTTTGGATGATTCTGGTAAATACCTGGGTAATTAATCTGTTATTTTATTTATTTAACTAGAAGTTTTTTGAATATACTGCAAGTGAGCAGCGGGCAGGACAGCAAAGGAGAGGCTGTCTGGCATCTTTTATTTTTATTATATGAGCTACTTATTTAGTACAGATTATTCTTTCTACTTGATGCAAATGTCTTTTTACCATATTATTCTAGGGTTGTACAATGTGTGTGTGTGCGTGTGTGTGTATTTTAATGTGGTCAGATTGTTCTTTTATAATTTATTAAGGTTCCTTTAAGCTTAAAAAGTTCTCTCCCTTGCAGAGTTTTAATGTTTTTGTCTTTTGTGTTTTGATCTTCTTCTTCTTTTTTTTAAAATATTTTATTTATTCATTTATGAGAGACACGGAGAAAGAGAGGGGCAGAGACACAGGCGGAGAGAAAAGCAGGATTCCCACAGCGAGCCTGATGTGGGACTTGATCCCGGGACTCCAGGATCACGCCCTGGGCTGAATGAAGGCAGATGCTTAACTGCTGAGCCACCCAGGCGTCCCTGTGGTTTGATCTTCTAGCAGGAGTTTTTATATTTATTTCTAGAGAGAACTATGTGGAGAGTATTCTAATATTTATTATCTCCTATATATTGTGCTACTGGATTTAACCCTGTAAGATAGGTAGTGTAACTGTAATTTCCCAGATTGGGAAATAGAAGCTCAAAGAAGATAAGGATCTTGCTGTAGATCATACCTAGGCATAGAGAAGCTTTGAATCCAGAGTTGTCTGATTCCAAAGCCCATGTTCCTTAAAATACATTACCATTTATTTGATTGCATTGCTAGTTAGAGAGAGGGTCTATATGAACTCTTTGAGAAAAAGGAGAGGGAGGTCTTTTTGTAAGCTTAGTGAGGGCAGAGACTGTATCTTCTGTTCACCACATATCTAATGTCTTGCACAGTCCTTGGCACATAGTATTTGTTGAATGAATGAACCAAAATTGCTATGTGGTTGTGGTGTTTCAGGCTTTCAAGATTATTTTTCTGAAACAAATATTATCCCAGTGCACTGATTCTAGCCAACCTCTGAGTTTTGTTTGCTTCCTTAACAAATGTGTGTTGATCGATTACTACAGTGCATGGGTTATTAGGTATCATAGTGGTAAAAATGGAGGTGATTACTTGGGCCTCCAGGTCAACCTTTACTCAAATTATGCCCCCATATGCCAGTGAGGCAGTATTTATGCGAGTCAAGCTTACCAGTAGAAATAATGAGCTTTTTCATTGGTTTAGAGTTTTGTTTCTATACATTATTCATCCTTTTGTTATCAATAGTTTTTTTTGCATAAAATGTGATACTCAGAATTATTGAGTACTTGTGATAATATTCGCATATCAGAAAGGTTTTAGTTTTCCAAAATTATTTGAATTCTTTGATGTTTAGTATAAAAGACATTTCTTCTTCTCATTAACCCTTTTATCTCTCTTCTCTCTGTGCTTGTGAGAGCTCATTTTCCTTGAACTCTTCTAGTTCTTTTATTTTACTTTGATTTTTTTCACCAAATGAAACATCAGACAAGTAGAGTTTCTTTCAAGGGAAAATTTAAAGTTAGAATGTAGGCATGATATGGGCATGGTATGGATTATAAAGGTCTGACAGCACAGTAGTCCCACATTTGTGACTGAAGTGGAAAGAAAAGGCTGTATATAAAAGGTTCAGTATGTTTGGAACATAATTGTCAGTAAAGGAGGTGAACAGATTTTACTAATAATATATATGAGGATGGTAGAATATTTTTTAAATCATAAAATGACTTCTATAAGCTTGTATGGGATTATATTGTCACATAAATAAAAATTCATGCATACGTTGGAATAAAAAGCCCGCCAAAGAAAACCGTGAACTGAGGAATAAGTAAGTCACCTTTTGCCTCATCTTAAGGCAACCCTAGATAATCAGATCCTCAGCCTTCAAATAATTTCTAATTGTCTAAACTGAAGCTCTTTTTCTTGTCTGCCAAGGAAATGTGTTAGTGGCCACATGTGGTTGCTGGGAGGCTGTGCTTCCCAAAGCCGTCTGGATTCTTTGATAGTCATCCAGAGAGTGAACTGATATGCTCAGCTGGGGTGAATGAACAGCCAGAACACAGTCTTGCTTTTTTTGTATGGGGATATTAGTGCAAATAAAAGATTAATGCTATTTTCTTTATAGGGAATCAACAGATAATGTTTTGATAACCCTTGTCTCACCAGTGAACCATATGGCCTTTATTTCTAACAGATAGGGTTGAAATGTTAGAGAATAATGTTAGAAAAGGATCCCTATGGTGTGCTGGCTCCTGTTCCTTGCCTTGGCATTAAAGTGTAGGTGTTTTATAATATTGGAGAACTTCCCTCATTTGTTTTTAAGATCCTTTATGGATCCATAGTGAGAAGTCGGAAGATCAAGGGGAGAATAGGATTGATTCTCATCCTGTGCTGGGTTTTCTCATATATATGGTATTCATTTATAAAATCTCTGGTCCAAGACCCATAAAACAATGTTACTTTCAAACAGCGTCTTCCTGTATATTATATTGTATAAAACCTTTAGTTCCTGGGGGAAGGTTATAAAGAGTGTTCCCTGTAGTTTGCAAATTCATTTTTTACGTGATCATTTAAAGTTGTTACTTTTCCTTAAAGGTGAATTCTTATTCCTTCTCTCTCTATATATACTGTAGAAATTTGTTGGTTAAATGCCTTCTTGCCTACTGTAGCGAAGAGTGGAAAGGCTAAAAAGAATATTTTAAGTTTCTTGGTGTTGTTTGAAAAAAAAAAATTTCTTTCATGGTGGCTGAATGCCAAGGCTGGAAAAGTGTTATGGAAATGTCTGTGGTCAGGACTGCCTTTGACGAGAGAAAGGTTAAATATGGTAGTTTTGATAGGATTTGACAGCCATTTTTGATCTATATATATGTTTCATCATGGTTCTTTTCTGAAGAGTGGAATAACTAAGCTATTAAATATTTTACTCAATTGAGAAGGAAAATGATTACCATAAAACTACTTTATTTAAATGATACTATGATATAAAATGTTCTAACAGTTTAAAATATTCATCTACAAAACATATTGCCATGGGAAATGAACAATCCTCCCTATCCCCCAGTCTTTCTTGAATTAAGTTGATTTAGTAACCCTTTTCCAATCTACATGGAAAATCTCACTTGCAGATTTAAATTCTAAAACACAGGGTAGAGAGATATATGTTAATACTTAATATGGAAAGCAAATGTTTGTTGACTACTACCAGGTTAATGTTATTTTAAAAGTACATTAGTAGTACTCTGTGTAGAGTATCTACTATCTATCTATCTCCACACGCATAAAAGTACATATATATATATATATACACACACACACACACACACCCCCACATATACAATAACATACACAATAAACTCTAAGTAGATTATCTTTTTTTTGCCTTTATAAGAGGAATTCTTATTGTTAATTATTTACCTTAATAGTTTCAGAAAGAGAAGCAGATTAGCTCAGTCCAACATGATTGACACTTGGCAAAATCTAATGAAGCAAGTGTTCTGATGGCTAAGGATTTCATTTGGGCGCTTTTAATACTTAGCCATCTTTAACACTTCAAACATAACCTAGAAGAAATGCATTATCTCCCTCTCTTTCACTTTAATACTCCACCTACCCCACTTTAATATGGAAATGTCTTCATTAAATATGATCCTCAGAGGAACAAGTTCCTTCGGAAGTACAGCCATGAGGACAGTGCACAAAACGGAAAACTCAAAATAAAACTCTGTCTGTTAATTTACTAATCTAAGGAAACAAATCTTCCACTGTATTAAGAAATAAATCCAGTTACAAATGCACTAATAGGTCTATGTGAAGAGCCTGGTAACTGAAAATGGCTTGCTGATTACAAGATACACAAGCAGAAATGGTGTACCTAGCCCAGCATTGGCTCTCAGAAACCAAAAGTGTTCTCTCCATTGTAGGCCACATACAAGAATCTATTTTCATCTTTTCCTTCGTGTAAAGCTGTCCCATAGTTAGGCTGGACTGTGGGACTGTCTTATCCACAAAACAGGAAGATTGCCTTTTCAGAAGAAAGCTGGATCCTTTCCCTAATGATCCATGTAAACTGAACCACAGGGTTATCAGATGGAACCAGATACTTCCATTTGTCAGTGTCAATAATCTGAGAGCCTAAGACTTTTTCCACAATCACTGGAACCCAGTTGGGATATTTTTGCTGGGATCTTCACAGATTCCATGCATCTGTGTTCCAGCAAGTGGTCCTCCTTGAACATCCACTCCATGGTGGCCACGGCAGGGAAAGGATGCAGCCAGTTTTTGGAGCTCAGCACACCAACCACAATGACCTAGATTATCTTTTTGTTGTACTTTTAGGTGGTTTCCAGTTTTTTTTTTTTTCTAATGTGAATAAACCTTCTGTGAACATTCTTATGTAATTCTTTATGTGGACAGTAAATATTAAAATTTATACATATGTTGGATGGTTTAAAAAATTGCTGAAGTTTTTTTTTGCATTTTTTCACTATTATGAAATTTTAAGATAAGAATATCAAGAATAGAATTCTAGTATTAGTAGGTATGCTTTATGTAGAAGAATTTACCTCTTAAACTTCTAAAGATATAAAATTTGCACCATCAGTTTTTCATATAGTATATAACTTAAGTCATTTCTGGCTAATTTAGAATATCAGAAATGATTAAACTTGGTATATCATATTAACTTGAATTGTATTTCTGCTTAAGCTAAAAGTAAGCAGGGTTTTAATACCACATTTCCTTACATTAAAATTTATGAATAAATTTCTAGATCTTTGCTAAAATAAGACAGTATTATTTAATATGGAAACAATAACTGAGAAGTATTCCTAAATCTAATTTTGAAATTTATATTCATGATTTTAGGGGACTGTGAACATAATGTATGAGTGGAAAATTAAGATTTCATATGGGTTTTTGCAGATGGTTGATTAAGTCCTATACAGTTCATTGTCTTAAAGATGAAATTTGTACAAGGTTTTGGAAGCAGGAGTTATATATTAAAAGTTCTTGTTTCTAAGGTAGTATAAAATGATTTTAACAATCTATCATCTCTCATTTACCAAAGGAAATATGTAAAAAGAAAAGGAAAATGTTCACTGAGAACAAAACATTGAGATGATGAAAAGCTACAAGAAAAGAAAAAAGACTTTAGAAAGACTACTAAAATGAAACTAGCTTTTTTCCTCAACAATCTGTCTGAATTCATTTTGCTTTCATTATATATCTAGCCTGGAGGCAAACTATGTTGAGTATTACAACAAAGAGGGTGTTATAAGGAGGGCTTTTAAAAAAATAATAAAGTATAACATATGTGTAAACCATGCAACTTTGTAACAGGAAACTTTATAATAAGGGAGGACTGTGCTTAGCTTTTCCACAATTTTGGAAGAATGAGTTTTATTAGGTGTTAGACAAAGAAATTATCAACTGACTTTTATGCTGTAAGGTTGAAAGATTTGTTATGACCATTTCTAGACTTTAGCAGTGGTTTTAATGTGGGCCCTGATATATTAGAAACAGTGCCTAGCACTCTTAATATGTCTACTGTTGCTAGTTCTCTCAAGGAATATGATGTTTAACTTTTGCCTTTCAATGAAAGATTATTCAAAATCCTGTTATTCTGTGGTTTTCTCAGCAGTATTAGACTGTTCTTGAATTGATCAACACATAATATAATTTGGGAACCCAATCAATGGTTCTTTTATTTTTGAAAGATGGTGACAAATTCTTTTGAAACTTGGGAAATTGGCTCCATCATTCATCCCTTACTCTTTCTTTGCTTCTCCTGTCCAACTTCCTAAAAACCATATTGTTTGATGTCAGTGTGTAGAATAGATTATCTGTTGGGGAATCACTGTGTATTAATTATATTGGAATAAATGTAAGCTTGACAAATGATATGGGTTAGTAGGCATTGTGCCTAATAGGTTATTCAGTTAATGAGGACACTAAAATTAGGGACCTCTAACATGCCAGAACCATATTTCTTGTAAATTTCCCCCAGTTTTGAGATTAACTGGCAATAGCTATATTTTTCTGGCCTTTTAAAGTCTAATATGTTATGGTAGAGTTTTAGGATTTATATAGTGCTTATTATAGAATAGTTGAGCCCTTTGTATTTATCACACTGTTATTGAAGTGAGCTAGAAGTATAGAAATCAGTCTTCTACCTTTTGGTTTTCCAGTAATCTATCTTTTAAAATATGATATCATACTCATTTTTCTGTCTTCTCTCTCCCACTTAAAAATGATTACACATCATGCACATTTATGTACTGTTTTCATTGAAGGTGGAGGGAATATAATGACACCCCTTAATATCTAGCCCACTGTAGGGATGTTAGAAAATCAGGGATGAAGTTTCTAGGCTTAAAGAGAGATGTTAGATGTGTGTTAGCCAGATATATTATTACATCTTTAAAAATAGACCTTTACTTTAAACCTTGCAAGATCACAGAAGCTTTCAAAATAACTTTTACCACGTGCAATTCTTTTCATAAAAATAAAAAGCCAAATAGTGCAGACAAACTTATGAAGGCATTATTTCCCCCCACCCCCTCCCTGCCTTTTTCCCCCCTCATGGTTAACTCCTATCTCTAAATAATGTAATTACACCACTATTTTAGAATTCATCATATTGAGTTTTTTTCTGTTGATGTACCACAGTGACAAAATGTTTTGATTAATGACACATTCTTTCTCTTATCCTTCCAGTTATGTCATTATCTCGTTTTCATTGCTCATTTTTGCACCTATCCACAGGATACTCAAACTTCCTTTTAAAAATATATATATTTTAAAGATCTTATTTATTTAGGGTAGAGAGAAAGAGAGAGAGAGAGAGGAAGAGAGAGAGAGAGAGAGAGAGAGAATGAGCAGGGTAGAGAGGGAGAAGCAGGCTCCCTGCTCAGTAAGCCCAACGTGGGGCTCCATCCCTGGACCCCGAGATCATGGACCTGACCTGAAGGCAGACGCTTAACTGACTGAGCCACCCAGGTGCCCCAGGATACTTCTATTTCTTGTTTCATCAGCTTTCAACCCCTTGGTTCCACATTTTGTAAAACGAGAACATTATTTTACCTTTACCATTATTACTCTCTACCTTAAGTCTTTCAACTTCTGTCAACTCCACCTTTATTCTTGCCTTGTCAAGGTTAATAGTATTTACGTACTGCTAAATCTTCTGTGACTTCTCTATAGATGATTCTAAAAGTTAATACAGGGCAGCCTGGGTGACTCAGTGGTTTAGCGCCACCTTCGGCCCAGGGTCTGATCCTGGGGACCCGGTATCGAGTCCCGCGTCGGGCTCCTTACATGGTGCCTGCTTCTCCCTCTGCCTGTATCTCTACCTCTCTCTCTCTCTCTCTGTGTCTTTCATGAATAAACAAATAAAATCTTAAAAAAAATACATACTTTGTATGAGATATGTAAGTATTGTTCAATGTAGTATATACCAGGATCATATTTCCTTCTTTATAGTTACAATGTCCTGTGCTACTCAAAGGAAAATTATTTCTTTCTAGTGGATTCTTTTTTAAAAAAATAATACATTTCTTTTTTTATAAATAATACATTTCTTAAAAATAAAAATGGTACATTTCTTTACAAACCCTTACAGTTTTTCTTTTCTTTTTGTTCATGAGAGACACAGAGAGAGAGAGGCAGAGACACAACACAGGCTGGGTCTCCTGGGTCTCCAGGATCACATCTGGGGCTGAAGGCAGTGCTAAAGTGCTGAGCCACCCGTGCTGCCCACAAACCCCTACAATTTTTTTAAAAAAATATTTTATTTATTTATTCATCAGGGACAGAGAGACTGAGAGAGAGAGAGAGAGAGAGAGAGAGAGGCAGAGACACAGGCAGAGGGAGAAGCAGGCTCCATGCAGGGAACCCGATGTGGGACTCGATCCCGGGACTCCAGGATCACACCCTGGGCCAAAGGCAGGCGCCAAACCGCTGAGCCACCCAGGGATCCCCTCCTTACAGTTTTTTAAGTGTTTTCTAGGCTTTAGTCATACTGTTGAATCTGTCAATTCCCTCTTGTTCCTGGGGGACCTTCCTGTTATCTGGAAATATGGGATTTTTTTCTCCCTAATTTTTTACTTTTTGAATTATTATCACCTTTTGCTCTGGAGTAATTTTTGTTTTATTCTTTTGTTTTTCTTGGGCTTTTCTTATTGCTGGCCTACCTCAAAAGTTTTTCCTTGAGGATTGGTCAATAGGAAGATTAAGTACTGTAGAAGTGGGTTGGTCTTTTGACCAGCCAGCTTAGTGTTTGAGGAGCTAGTTTAAATTGGGGACCTCCAAATGTCAGAATGAGGACAAGGGTCCTATACATTCATAGGAGCTAGCACCAATAGTAATCACTATCGTTCTTCCCAGACAGGCCAGTATTTCTTTAAAGAGAAAACCCCTTCTCTCTCTCTCTCTTTTGAGGATGAAGGGCAATAAATGCCTGGTTGCTGAGCATAGATGACAAGTGGGAAGAGGGAAGGAAAGAGGACAGTTGGCTAGTTGGCTTTCTTGGCTATCTATATATCTTTCTTTCAAAACATTTTTATTGAGGTATAAGTCACATTATACAATTCATCTATCTAAAGCACACAATTTAGTGATTTTAATTATGCTCATGGAGGTGTGCAGCCATGACCACATCAATTTTAGAACATTTTTACCACTCCAAAATAAACCTTTTACCATTAAAATTGTTCTAAAACTCAGTTTTCAATGTGTGGAGCAGGGATGGGGGTGGGGTTCCCATGCAGTACTAAATAAATCTCCAGACACCAGTTTGATATCCTGTAATTCAACTCAATTCTAATCATCTGGGTGGGGATAGTATCAGATTCCACAAGTTAAGGGATCAGTTCCATAAGATTGCTCCCCATTCCATCACACTCTACCATTTCCCCATTTCAGATGCCAGTTGTAAGCCCATGTTGTTACCTATGCTTCTGACCCTTCAGCTACAGATTAGAAATTCCCATGACCCCCTCCTTTAGACTTCAGACACCAGTCCCAAGCCTAGGTTGTTATGTGTACTTCTGATGGACCAGTTATAAATCAGAGGTTTCCATGACCTCCTCCTTAGGTTCAATTTATTTGTTAGAACTGTTTACAGAACTCAGACAACTTATTAGATTACTAGTTTTTTTTTTTTTTTTTTTTTTTTTTTTTAAATAAAGGGTATAACTCTAGAACAGCCAGAAGGAATAGCTGCCAAGGGCAAGATATATGGAGAAAGGGCTTAGAACTTCAATATCCTGTTTAGGTGTGCCACTGTCCCCAAATTTTCATGTGTTCACCAACTCAGAAGCTCTCTAAACCTTGTCCTTTTGGAGTTTTATGGAGGCTTCATTACTTATGCACAATTGATTAAATCACCGACCCATTGGCTATATGTTCTACCTCCTCCCCTCCCCTCTCCTCTCCCTACAGTTGGGGAATGAGGGGTAGGATTGAAAGTTCCAACCCTCTAATCATATGGTTTGTTCTCCTGGAACAGCCCCCATCCTTAGGTGAGGGCCAGAAATTATCTCATTAACACAACAAAAGACACCTTTATCACTCCCAACACTTAGGAAATTATTGAAGACTCTTGGACATTTCACATCAATGGAATCATACATTGTGAAGTCTTTTGTGATGGCTTTATTTCACTTAATATACTCTTTTTTTTTTTTTAATTTTATTTCTTAGAGAGCATTAGTTGGGGAGAGGGGCAGAAGAGGGAAAGGCAGACTCCCCACTGAACAAGGTGCCTGACCACAACTGTGGGGCTCGATTCCAGGACTCTGGGATCATGACCAGAGCCAAAGGCAGACACTTAACCAACTGAGCCACCCAAGTGCCCCTTAGTGTAATGTTTTCAGGGTTTACTTGTTCTGTAACATGTGTCAGTATTTCATTCCTTTTTAGTGTAGAATAATATTCTGTTGTATGAATATACCACATTCTGTTTATCTGATCTTCAATTGATAGACACTTGATCTTAGGCAAAAGGCCGAGAAGCCGTATTTGATGGACATTTAGATTTTCTACTTTATGGCTATTGTGAATAATGCTGTTATGAACATTCATATAAAGTTTTCATTTCTCTTGGATATATATATATAGATATATATCTATATATCTATATATATATATCCATAAATAGAATAGCTGGGTCTTACCGTAACTCTATGCTTAACCTTTTGAGGAACCACCAAACATTTTTCCAAAGTTGCTGAACTTAATTTCATTCCTACCATTGATGAACTAGGGTTCCACCCAAGGATGAGGTCCTCCACATCCTTATTCATTTTTTTTATTACAGCAACTATAGTGGGTGTGTGGTGGCATCTCATTGTGGTTTTGATTTGCGTTTCTCTGAACTGTGTCCCTGGGGCCAGGGGCAAGAGCTTGTCAATTGTTGGGCTTCTCTTGAGGACAGTTACGGGACTACTTAGCTGTTTTACTGGGGACTCAAATATCTGTAGCTGTAGGTATTTTCTCCTGAGGTAGTCTCTCTCTATAGGTTTCTTTAACTTCTTTCTGAGGAGCATGGGCCTAGTCCCTTGGTTGGGGAAGGGAATTAGAGGATTGACTATCCAGAATATAGACTTTTTCTTCATCTATGTATTTTCAGGTACTTTCCCCATTCCCATGCTGTTCTATATTGTGCCCATCTAATCTGGAGTCCCTTGTTTAGTTCAGCTTCTCCAGAGATTGTACTTTCTGTTTTCTGTGAAGGTCTGTGTATCTGATACTTACATAGATGTTTAAATAACTCTCTTGTCTTTGGATCCCATCTTACCCCACTTTCTCTGGTACCTGGTGCTTTTACTTCCTGAGCCTTTTTAGAATTTTATGGGGTGAATAAATATATTCTTCAAGCATTTAGATTTAACCGTGCTGTGCCGTTTTGTATTGTTTACCCTTTCTCTGTTCACTTCACATCTTCATATATTGTGGTTAGGCTTACCACAGGTCTTTTGATTTCTTTGAAGGAGTTTATGTCTGTTTATTTTACTTCTTTTTGTTTGGGGTGGTTCTTTTTAGAGGAGAAGAGGACATAATAGTCTTTAATTAACAATCTTAAAATAGGAAGTCATATGAACTCTTTAGATATAATGCCTCAGAGTCCCTAGTCAGGTAAAGAAAATGTGAATGACTGTCTCCACAGGCTCTTAATTTCTACCCTGAGTAAAATAATAATAAAAGGGGTCAGAATGCTTGCCAGGTCATGATTACAGAAGCTTGGCTGTAAGTCATGGGCAAAAAGCTTGGTTGTCTGCCCCCACAGTTGAGTGAGTGGTTTCACCTCTGGGACCCAGTGAATGTTCAGACGATTGAGTAATCCCACCTCAGGCACAGGGTTGGCAGCAGGGCAAGTAATATCTGAGTACTTGGCATGATAATTAACAGGGAATATAAGGGGAGTGTAAACATTTTAAAGGACTTTGTCTCTTAGTTTCTTATGGTTTCATTTTTTTTTATTTTTATTTATTTATGATAGTCACAGAGAGAGAGAGAGAGAGAGAGAGAGGGGCAGAGACACAGGCAGAGGGAGAAGCAGGCTCCATGCACCGGGAGCCCGATGTGGGATTCGATCCTGGGTCTCCAGGATCGTGCCCTGGGCCAAAGGCAGGCTCCAAACCGCTGCGCCACCCAGGGATCCCTTATGGTTTCATTTTTATTGCTATCAGTTTTGCTCAGAGAATGAGGGTATTCTTAATTTTGGCAGATGCAAGTATTATTATCATTCCTATATGGTTTCTCTAGGGAAAGGAGATGAACACATTATGTTAGCCCATGATCTACCATAAGAGCATTTTTTACCAGTTTATTTTTATTAATTTTTAATTTTTTTGCTTAAAAATTGAAGTATAGTTGATGTACAATGTTACATTAGTTTCAGGTATACAACATAGTGATTCAACAACTCGATAATTATACTGTGCTCTCCTCACCACAAGTGTAGCACTCATCCATCACCATACATTGCTATTATAATACCATTAACTGTATTTTCTATGCTGTACCTTTCATCTCCATGACTTACTCATTTCATAACTAGAATGAGCCCATGACTAAGGTTAGAGGATGATATACTGTTATGGGTAAGGTCTTGGTTAAGTTCTTAGCTCTTTGGTAGGTGATAAGGATTGAATTAGTACTATTAGGATCACATAGAATTTGGGAACAGAAGCTGGCTGACAAAGATCACATATTTGCTGTACAGAGAAAAGACAAAACTATAGAATAGTGGTTCTCAAACTTCATTGTCCACCAGAATCACCTGGAAAGCTTATTGAAACATGGGACTGTTAGGCCCGACTCTCAGAGTTTCTGACTCAGTAGGACTGGGTGTGGCCCCCAAATTTACATTTTCTAACAAATTTCTACATATTGCTGATACTGCTGGTGTGGGGAACTGTACTTTGAGAATCATTGCTTTTGAACAATGGTTCTTAAATTTTAGTGTACAAAGAATTTTCTGGGAAGGTTTACTTAAAGTGTTGTGTGCAGGGCCTCATTTCCAGAAATTCAGATTTGGAAAGTTTGGGGTGAAGCCTAGGAATCTGCATTTTAAAGTATCCCAACTAATTCTGTGTTTTTTTTAAAAATTCCATTGTATGGATATGTACCACATTTTATCTATCCATTCATTATTTGATGGACAACCCCAGATAATTCTTATACAGGAACCACAGCAGATCAGTACACCATACTGATGAGAAATGAAGCTCTGTAGGTTTCATGTAACAAAGATTATAAGTTAATCATTCTAGGGTGCCTGGCTGGCTCAGTCAGTAGAGAGTGTGACTCTTAGTCTGAGGGTCATGAGTTTGAGCACCATGTTGGTTGTAGAGATTACTTAAAAAAATTAAAAATTACTCTATTTTTATTAAATTGGAATGCTACTTTTCTTTTTTTTATTTTTAAAGATTTTATTTATTTATTTATTCATTTATTAGAGATACAGAGAGAGAGAGGGGCAGAGACACAGGCAGAGGGAGAAGCAGGCTCCATGCAGGGAGCCCAATGTGGGACTTGATCCTGGGTCTCCAGGATCACGGCCTGGGCTGAAGGTGGCGCTAAACCGCTGAGCCACCTGGGCTGCCTGGAATGCTACTTTTCTAATTTCTACAAATACTTTTGTATCAGTCAGTATCCCAGCACGAATTAGAGCTTATTTCAGATGATTTAAATGAAGAGTTTTCAGTGAAGGGATGATCATTGACAGGTGTAGGCAGAGTTAAGGGAACAAATAATGAAGCATCCAAGTATTATCAGGAGTGGAAGCTTTTACCACTTCTAGGGTTGAGGGGACGGTGGGGAGTAATGGTAGTATTTTGAGAGTTTATGATGAGTAGGAGCCATGGAGAAGGACCCTTCCTCTTACTCTTCATTCAGGCAGGGGAGACACAAATTCTCATCAGTCATCTTTTGTTGCAGGGTGATATTTTAGTCATTTTCCCATCAATTCCCAAACCAGAATTGCAATGTAATCATCACTAGTGCTCATCATAAAACCTAGTGGGAAAGGGAGTGGGATGGTGGAGAAATAATGTAAAATATGCTTAGCTGTAACAGTCTCCATTTTTGTAGCTGATCAACAGACTGAAGTTGATAATCATAATTTCCTTTCTCCACTATTTTATATTCTTAAATTTTTCCAGCACATTGGCTAGACAGGCTTCATTGCCTTCTTACCCCAAAGATCTGAGTCCTTAAGTATCCTATATTTATTGGGTTAACATAGTTTTTCATTAAGTTTATTATTGGACATAGGAATAATACTGAGGCTGGCCAGTGTATCCTTTGGATTTCAGACTTAATTTATCAGTTTCTATTGTATAACCACCACCCAATTTCCTCTTAGTAATATGGAGAAATCACTCTGTCAGCAAATTAATCTTTTTTTTTTTTTTCTTTGCCTGTCCTGTGGTGGTGGAATTTCAACTGCAGTAGTCTCAGCTTCAAATTTAATAGAACTGTGACTGTGTTCCCTGCTAGAAGCTTCCTGGGAACTAGGATCTCTAATGTCTTCACAAAGTATGTCCATTATGAGACATCCTTTCATACAAATCCTTTCTGGACCTCCTTTTTCACCCTTATTTCAGTCTTTTTATTTCCACTTCCTTGATCCCAACGCATTAGCCATTACCCATGTATCAGTGTAAATATGAATATTAGGCTGTCTCGCATTCCCAGTAAAGTGATGAGATGTATTGCTTAAAGTTTAGCTCATTGGGAAGATTTTACTGTTTTTCAAGGATACTTTAGAGTGGGAAACTAATGTTACAGCTCACACCCAGTGCCAGCATATCATGTAGACCCATCTATAAGTCAAGGCTCTGGGTTTTTTCTTCTGTTCATTAGTCATAGGGACCTCCACATGGGGTCATAGAAGAGGCAGTGAAGCAATTGGTGGAGTAGGCACTATGGGAATTTGAGCCACTTACTCAGTTTATGCCTTCTTTTCTTATTTATATATTTCATATCTCTTTAATGATAAAATGTTACTTCACAAACTCAATTTCATGACTCAGTAGACGGGTAACCCATTGCATGATGGACAGCTCTGGTCATGTAGTCACTTAGTGTCCATAACTAGGTGTGTAATCTGTATCATGGCCCTGTAGAACTAGGAGCTATTTCTCAAATGGAGAATAATTGTTGACAGATAACCTGAGGGTCTGTGCAGTGACTCTTCTTTTGGGGGGTTTCCAGAGGCTATGTAGAGTAGATCTGTCTGACATAGGTAATTCAAGTATTACTGGGTCTTTTAGACCATAGAAGATCAGCTTACACTGTAGCCTTCCTTTACCAGTCTCTTACTCTGGGCTCTACTTAAAAGTAGCCACTCTACTTGAATGTACAACTTACTGCTTCTAAAGTTCAAGGATAGTCTCCAAGTTTTGTGCTTTTTTCTTTTTGGAAGGCAGTGCAAGGTGAAACAACATCTTTTTTTAGAGGGCATATTCTAACATGTCCCAGATTTTCCTAGAAACTTCAAGTGTGGTGGGCTCTTGAATTTTTATGGGGTACTTGCCACTTCCTGCTTACCAGATATACGTGTAGTGTTATCAGTATTGGATTAGCACTAAAAGAAGATATCCTTTTTAAAAAAATTTGCATGACAAAGAGGTTTTACTTATAAATGCTTATTACTACACTAAGTAATAACGTGTAGTAAGTTTTTGAATTCCATCATCTAGTAATTTTGATTAAGAGAAACTAAAAGCAGCCTGAACAATTATACTAATATTCTTTGTACTTACCTTATCCAGAAAGGACTGTTTTAAGACTGGCTGCTGCTTCACATAGGTTACAAATAACTAACACTTTTTCATGGATGAACTATCTCACCTTCAAGAAAGCTTCAGGGAAAAAAAATCAATCCTTTTCTTTCTTAATTTTTTTTTTTTTTTACTTATCTAAGAAAGTAGATATTCTTACTACTTTCTACTTACTACTATTACTTATCTAAGAAAGTAGTCAATATTGATCTGTGTTTCTTGAGCTAAAAATGCATGGGAAAACACACAATGTATACCCATTAAATTTCTTTTTTTAAAGGTTATTATTTATTTTTTATTAAGTAATCTTTATGCTCAGTGGGGCTCAAACTCATGACCCCCTCCCCCCCCAAGATCAAGAGTTGCATGTTTCACTGACTGAGTCAGGCACCCCACCCATTAAATTTCTAAGCATATGAGGTAAAAAGATAAAGTCTTTGGGTAAGCTCTGAGTTTGTACCAAGAAGCTAGATTTGCTGTTCTCCCAAAAGTGAAGGGACCTAAAATGTAAGTCCCATTTTGACTAGTGGGTCAGGTGGGATTTGACATTCTCAGGAATTAATGGACCCTAGAAGATCTGTGTATTTCCTTTTTCTTTGTGCACCATCAAACTGTTAAATGGCCACTATAGATGTTTTTAGGTTCTCCACCTGTACCTTGATTTGGGAGTTCAAGATCCCAAGCTTTTTATTTTGTAAATGCTTAAACAGAGCAGGTTGCCCACTTACGCAGTCTTTGTAATTATTAATGTATTATTATTGTTGTCATCAAGCGATTGAGTACAGTAGCCATTTATCTCTCAAAATCCCGTCTTTCACTGGCACTTTATCCTACACTGCACCAATAATAATTTGAACAATTATAGTTCTATTGCATGCCATGTATTTCTATTGTTTTTTTCCTCTTCCCTGCCCCCACAGGGAAATCATCTGTGCATTCATCAGATATGTGAGCAAACCAGTCCCCAAATCCCTACATACTGTATCAGTTAAGATCCCAGCAGGAAACAGCATTCATGGCAGATGGTGAAAAGAGACTTTAAAGAAGTGGGATTACATATAGAGGAGTGGGAAGAGTTAAGAAATTGTGTCTATAGTTAGCAAAAGTAAACTATCTTCATTTAAGTAATTGTATTTTGTGGTACCTTTGTTACCACAAAAACTTGACCTTTTCTGTAACTAATACAAGAATTTACATTATTATGGCTGTATAGACACTGCTGACAGCTGAGGCATGATTACATTTTTTTCTCTTTGTTTTCTCTGAAGTTAAAAATAACTTAAAGAGCATTTTTATACGCTTTAACTAGATTTCTCCATTGTTAATATTTTTATCGCATTTGTTTTATCATCCCTTCCTTCCTTTCTTGCTCATTCTATCTCATGCATACACTTTATTTTCCTGAACCATATGAGAGTACATTACATACATACATACATCATGGTCCTTTCTCCCTAAACACTTTAGTGTGTATTTCTTAACAATAGGAATATTCTTACATAACCACAGTACAGTTATTAATTTCATAAAATTACATTGATATAATACTTTTATCTACTCTAATACCCCAATTCTAATTTTATCAGTTGATCTAATGGTGTAAAAAGGTGCTTTATGACATCCCCCTCACCCCCACTATTACAAGCTCTAGTCTAGTCTGTATTTATTTGCACGTATTTTTAGTCTCTTTAAGCTGGGAAATTTCCACAGCCTTTCCTTGTCTTTTATAACATTGACATTTTTGAAGAGTGTCTCCCATCACTTAAAAAATAAAACATGGGATGCCTGGGTAGCTCAGTGGTTGAGTGCGTCTGCCTTTGGCTCAGGGTGTGATCCCGGATTCCCTGGCCTGAGTCCTGTATTGGGCTCCTGGCATGGAGCCTGCTTCTCCTCCCAATGCTTGTGTCTCTGCCTCTCTCACTCTGTGTCTCTTATGAATAAATAAATAAAATCTTTAAAAAAAGAAAAAAATTCTTGTTTTGTTTATCAGTTGTTTCCTTGTGACATTAAGACTATACATTCTTGTAAAAAAAGAAAAAAAAATCTTGTTTTATTTATCAGTTGTTCCCTTGTGACATTAAGACTATACATTCTTGGCCAGACTAATATACTACTGCCAAGAATAGGTAATGTTGCATTTTCCTTAGAGTATCATGTAGAGTCACCATCATTGATGATTAATTTTGATCAATTTTGGCTTAAGGTGTTGCCTGATTTTTCTACTGTATAATTACTGTTTTCCCCTATTGCTACTAGTAAGCAGTACACATATCCAGCTTTTCATCAAAATTTTCCCATAAATTTGTCATTTGTTGATGATTCTTGCCTGATAAAATCTTTATGGTGATGGTTGCAAGATGATTTTTCTAACTCAGCACTTCCTTTATATTTGCCATCTGGCTTTCAGTGTTAGCAGATTTCCCTTCTCCCTCATTTATTTATTTGTCTATTTATTATTAGTGTAGACTCATGAATTTCTATTTTTCCCAATAGTTTTTAAGTCAATATTGAACTTAATAGTTTTGGTGCTTAATTGTCCCAGATTTGGCCAATGGAAGCCTCAAGTTAGCTCCTGTGTCCCTGTGACATATCTCTTTTGGTGTTTTTAAAGGACTTTTAAAACTTTATAGCACAGCAGGATGGATGTTCAGGATCATCTCATACCTATCCTGCTCCAGTCATGGAATGAGCTGTTTTTCTGGGGAGCCCTGGTTCTTTTTATTGGAAATGATGTTAGAAACTGAGATCTGAGTGTTAAGTGTGCTCATGTTACACAGTATCTTTGCCTTTAGGCCTTTTTAGAGGACAGGGTAACAATTATGCATGTATATTCAATGTAAATTCAAAAGCACATATGTAGAAACATGCACAGAAATATGGATATATGCACATGAACATGTATCACCTTAGACATATACATTATTTAGATATCATGAGTTCACATAGTATCTCCAATTTCAATCTATCCCTACATGGTTCTTTTTTTCCTTTCCCATTCTGTATTTATATCCCTTCTTCCAAAGTGGATCCCAGGCTCCCATCAACATTAACACATTAGTCATTTACTCGTTCTTATAACATATGTAAAGTAGTTTCAGAATGTCTTTTGACCATGTCACTACAGTAAACAAACCTGTATTCCTTCTCTTTCTAGCTAATTCACTCCCAAAATCAAGTGCTTCTCTGAGACTTCCACTTGGAACATGCTTTCAAGTTCCTTCCTGTAGCCAGAGCCGTGAACTCCTAGGTCCCAACCTATGTTGAGTATTTTTGCATTTATTGTTTCACTTTTTTCTTTGATTTTTGTCTTCCCCTAAGATCTCAGCTTCCCTCTGTTCCTTTTCATAGAATATTACCAGCCTTTTCTTCTTTACTCTCTGTATCCTTGGTTTCTGAGAGTAATAATGGGCTGATGGTGAACTTGCTGTTGGAATTTCCCTGTCCATGTATGGTAGAGGTTGTGATATTCTTTGTATTACAGTGATGCAGAAAGTACAGTACAGAAGGTAGTTTCATGCCCCCCGCCCCCACCCCCAGAAAGTAAAAGAAGGAGGGATTTGGAATTAGTGTGACCACCATTAGTCTGTGAATCTAGAAATTCTGTTTTTTAAAAGATACTTTTAGACCTCAGACATATTAAAGTGGATATAAATGGACATTATAAACAACTTTATGCCAATATAATTTAATAACTTAGATGAAATAAACAAATTATTTCAAGACCACCATTTACTAAAAACCAACACAAGAAGAAATGGAAACTTTTAACAGCCCTACATCTATTCAGATTTTTGAATTCATAATAAAAAACATCTCACAAAAATATTTCTAGCTTAGACAGTATTACAGGTAAAATAATTAAATATTTATTTTTTTTAATTTTTATTTATTTATGATAGTCATACAGAGAGAGAGAGAGAGAGAGAGAGAGAGAGGCAGAGACACAGGCAGAGGGAGAAGCAGGCTCCATGCACCGGGAGCCCGACGTGGGATTCGATCCCGGGTCTCCAGGATCGCGCCCTGGGCCAAAGGCAGGCGCCAAACCGCTGTGCCACCCAGGGATCCCAATAATTAAATATTTAAAGAAGAGATAATATCAGTGCTATATAAACTATTTCCAAAAATAGATGAAGAAGGAATACTTCCCAACCCATTTATGAGGCCTATTTAGTCTTGATACTAATTAGCTGACAAAGTTCCCATAAGAAGGAAAAATTATAATCAGTATGCCTCATTGACACAGATGCAAAAATTTTAAAATAATATTAGCAAATGGAATCTAGCAATATACAAAATGGATAACCTCTCATGACCAATTGGAAATTTATTGTAGGAATATAAGATTGGTTCCACAATTGAAAATAAGTCCATATAAAAGCAAGAAGAAAAATTACAAGATTAACATAAAATGGGTAACAGACCTACATTTAAAAGCTAAAACTGTTGAACTTGTCAAAGAAAAAAATAAACATTTATTTTTATGAAGAAATTTTTATTACCTCGGAGTAGGCAAAGATTTCTCAGGCATACAAAGCACTTATAAAAGAAAGAAAACAATAAATTATACTTCACCAAAATTAAAATCTTATCTTCAAAAGAAAATATTTTTATAAGAAAATGAAAAGGCACGTCTCAGACTGAAAGAAAATATTCACAATGCATATAGTTATAGTTGACAAATGAGTTGTATCTAGAACATATAATGGACTCTTATTACTCATAAGAAGATAATCCAATTTTTAAAAGGACAAATATTTGGAGAGACATATCACAGAAGAAGATAAACAAATGGCTCAATAAGGACATGAAAAGATGCTCAGCATCGATAGACCCCAACGAAATTCAAATTAAAACCACATTGACGTATCTTTGCATATCCAGCAGAAAAGCTAAAGTAAAGACTGAAAATAACAAGTTCAGTTACTGGCTGATCACCTTGAACTTGTGACAGCTTGATTTTATGTTCTTACACGGCAGCTTTATGGGAAGTCCAAGGTATTTCCTAAACTTCTTTGACTTGAGATATCTTGACTCCCAAACTCTCTTCCCTGTGGATCTTGTTAGGGCTTAGTCTGGGGCATAGTTCTTTTTTTTTTTTTTAAATTTTTAAAAATTTTTATTTATTTATGATAGTCACAGAGAGAGAGAGAGAGAGAGAGGCAGAGACACAGGCAGAGGGAGAAGCAGGCTCCATGCACCGGGAGCCCGATGTGGGATTCGATCCCGGGTCTCCAGGATCGCGCCCTGGGCCAAAGGCAGGCACCAAACCGCTGCGCCACCCAGGGATCCCTGGGGCATGGTTCTTACTCTCAAGGGGAGCAGCCTTTCTCAGGATGTTTACAAGGTGTTAATGAAGTGTCTGCATATCAGCTTGACCAGGCTTTACCATCTCCCAGTATTGCTGGATTTCTGATGTCTGTTCTGTTCTTCCCCTGTAGCAATCATCCTGCAGGATGATTGTCAGTCCTGCAGTGTGTGTGTGTGTGTGTGTGTGTGTGTGTGTGTGTGTGTTTATGTTCAGGTTGGTGCCCAACCAGTGGCTCTCAGGGAGCTATCTCACAGCCTTCTACTTCTCCCAGAGGGGTCGCATCAGTTTGCATTCCCGCCAATAGTGTAAAAGGGTTCCCCTTTCTTTACATCCTTGCCAGCACCTGTTATTTCCTGAGTTATTCATTTTATGGTAATTTTTTATGGTAATTTTTAAATTAAAAATAATCATTTGTGTGACAGAAGAGAGCATACATAATAAGATTATTTGCAGTTCATAATTTTTTAACACTAACTTTTTTGATATTTAGTATTTCTGCTTACATGAGCACTATTGTATCTGTGCAGTATTCTGAGCTTAAAGAAACTTTGAAAACAGAGGAATTGATTAAAATTCAAAAGTTTTAGTTCCTCAAATACTACTTGCTAGTTACTTAAATTTTGTATTGACTCCATACAATGTTTATAATGTAAATGTTTTCCAATTTTATTTTGATACAGGGTAGCATTTATAATCCTCAGAATATACATATATTCCAAGCATGCCAAGATAACACTGGTGTTCAAACAACAGTAGCTAGTCTGATGTTTAAAAGAAACACTTGCCTGCTGAAGGACATTCCTCTTGAGGCAAGGACTGGGAACCACGTTGAGTATGCTAAGTGATTCCATCTGATCTGCAGAAAATCACTGTTGATTACATTTTCACTTTGCACATATGTCACTGAAAGCCAAGTGGCTAAAGAAAGCTTTTTGAAATGGACATTTCTGGCTGAGCTTTCGGAAGACTGAATTTTTAAATGTGAAACATAAAAAACATATTGTTCACTGGTTGCATATTAAAAGCAAATGGCCAGAGGAAACAAGATGAACTATAAAAACTCGTAAGATGAAAACATTAAATTTTGTGTACAATTTTATAATGTGTAGTAGGTTTAAAAATAATTACACTTAATAAGCCAACCTCCCTAAAAGAACAGAAAGGTTATACTATCAACCTCAGACATTACAGCAAAGAATACATTGATATACCTTAATAAAGAAAAGATTTTGACATTACTCCTTTTATAAATGTTTAATCACAACTGTGTGTTGGTTTTGTGTGTATTGAGTGAAGACTTGGAAAATTGATGTGAATCAATGTATCAGTGTCCTTTTTTTTGTCCTTTGAGGAAATGCAATCTGGGCTGTAAAAAACTCTCAGTTTGAGGCCAAAAATTTTGAGTTTGAGTGTTTGTTTTGCCATTGACTGACTTTGTCAGTATAAAACAGATCCTCTTTTTAGCCTTGGGTTTCCTGTAAGATATGGTTCTGTATTTGACTGATCCTGTCATTGTCAGTAATGAACTGTTATTTAGAAGTGGCTTAAGCTCCTGGTCAGAAAGCCATTTTTGTAAATTCAGGGTATTATTTTTATAGCGTGCAGTAACTGTGAACTGGTGAAGCCAGAGCTTATGAACTACATGTGACATTGAAAGATCCTGAGTATTCAGAAGTAGTTACAGAAGCCTTCTTATTTAGTTAGGATTTACATAGACTTCTGGGAAGCTCTTTTCTAGATATTGTTAGAGTTATAAGGTAAATGCTAGTGCATTTGTCCTAAGAAAGGAAAGAAACCAATATCAGAAACTTATATGAGTTACATGCTGACTTATGCCAAGTACTTTGCTGGTGATTTACTGACCTCATGTAATCACCTACATCAGTTGAAGATTTCATAATAGTATTTATTGAGTGGCTTACTATGTGCCAGTTATTTTGCTGAGAATTATGTAACTGTAGTCTATTTTACAGATGGGGAAACTAAGTTTTTTTTTTTTTTTTTTGAAACTAAGGTTTAAAGAATTTCTTTAAGGGAATATAGCTGACATACGTCAGAGTGCCCTTTCCTGACTCTAATGCTTGTTGGGATCAACATATCTTCAAATGAGAAGAGTGTGAGTTGGTATCATGACATATTTTTAAAAGATTTTATTTATTTATTCATGAGAGACACACATAGAGAGGCAGAGACATAGGCAGGGGGAGAAGCAGTCTCCCTCTGGAGAGCCTGATGTGGGACTCGATCCCAGGACTCCAGGATCATGCCCTGAGCCAAAGGTAGATGCTCAACCACTGAGCCACTCAGTTGCCCCTCATAACATATTTCTATGTTGAGTGATTTTAGAGTGAATGCCACTGATACTTTTTGACTGACTATATTGCTGAATGTGAAAACATTCCTGGGTTGGGATGTTGGGGCTGTTCCCAGTTGATCTGCATTTAGGATTTGCTTTGATGTTTGCCTGAGTCTTTTTTTAAAATTTTATTTAAAGATATTATTCATTCATTTGAGAGAGGGAGAGCACGAGAGAGAGAGAGAGAGAGAGAGAGAGAGAATGAACTAGTGGGGCTGGGGGAGGGGTTAGACTGAATCTTCACTGTTGAGGTGATTTCTGTTATATATAAAACTATGTTGTACACAATTATGTCCATAAACATAAAGGCTAGATTTAAGTGTTTTGAATACAATCATGTTTATGAAATACGAAGATAGTTGGTTCTCATGTACACACTATGATTTTGTTAGTTACTTATGTGTTACTTTCTTTTATACATATATTATTTCCTTATTGTAAGTTATCCAATTCATGTATTTACCAATTTACATTTAATCTTATACCTACTAGAGCAAAACAAAAGTGAACACCCTTCTTAATTCTGAAATTAGTATGAAGTAACAACAATAAAATGAAACATTCCAAGCCTACCTTTTAAATGTAAGTTACAAAATTTCACTTTGCTAAATAAGGGTAAGGGAAAAGAAATCATGTTTTATGGTTTTGATTTAGACTAAGAAATTTGTTTTACAACTACAAAATTAAAGCCATGCACCTTTTCTAAAGTGTAAGAGAAAAATCTAAAGTCTCTTATAAGTTTAGCAGTGTTTTTTGCACTCGCAGTTTCTCTTGTACCAGTTGCATTTACTGTTGGCTCATCAACAGTCCCCAGAGCCTTCTTGGCAGCTCGGCTCTACTGGTGTCTCTTTCTCCATGAAACCCTCCTGGCCTGGCTTCTGGTTTGGTTATTTCTGCTTATATATTTCTGCAGAATTTGTTTATATCTTACTTTTAATTATGGTATAGTGACCTGTTTTGGTATTTCTTTTTTTTTTATTTTTTATTTTTCATTTATTTATGATAGTCACACAGAGAGAGAGAGAGAGGCAGAGACATAGGCAGAGGGAGAAGCAGGCTCCATGCACCGGGAGCCTGACGTGGGATTCGATCCCGGATCTCCAGGATCGCGCCCTGGGCCAAAGGCAGGCGCTAAACCGCTGCGCCACCCAGGGATCCCCTGTTTTGGTATTTCTTGACCTGAGTATTTCTTTCTTGATATTAAGGACTAAATTTTATTCATATTTTTTAATCTGCAGTACATAGACCAGATCCAGACATATAGTAAGTAATTTGTGTCTGGAATGAATAAATATGCTTAGTTATATTTTGGTTTTAAAAAATATGTATGAGATTGAAATCACCAAATACGTGAACTCCATGCAAAAAGTATTTATTTTAGAATAATTTAGTTTGGAATTAAAAAAAATCTTCTTTTGCTTATTTCATTTTAATAATAAAAAATAGGGGAAACTGCTACTGTGGGCTATTATATTCTTGTTTAAATAATTCCTTTGCTTTTAAACTACCAGCTTTGTGGAGGCACCTGGATGGCACAGTCAGTTAAGTGTCCAACTCTTGGTTTCAGCTCAGGTTGTGATCTCAGGGTCTTGAGATGGAGCCCTGTGTCGGGCTCCACAATCACCGTGAAGTCTGCTTAAGACTCTCCCTCTCCCTTTGCCCCTCTCGGCTGCACACTCTATCTCTCAAATAAATAAATAAATAAATAAAATAAATTACCAACTTTGTTGCTAGGCTGAAATGGTAGAGCATTTTAATTTTGGAATAAATCTAGAGAGCTTCAGGCAATTCATGTAATTGAAGATAAAGCTTTTGTATTGTTCATATATTAGAGTGATTTTTTTTAAAGATATATTTTTTTCATTAGAGAGAAAAAGAGAGACAGAGAGAACATAAGCAGGGGGAGAGGGAGAGACAGACTCCTTGCTGAGCTGAGAACCTGATGTGGAGGTTGATCTCAGTACCTAGAGATTATGACTTGAGTTGAAGGCAGAGGCTTAACCATCTGAGCTAGCTTAGCACCCCTAGAGTGAATTTTTTTTTCCTAGAGTGAATTTTTAATTGCTTATAACTTCTTAAAATTTTGTTAACAACCTTACAAATCTTGCCAGAGTTGCTCTTCTTCACTGAGGTATGTGGCAAGTTTGAATTTGAAAATGCATTTGTGTTTGAATTTTAAGTAAGGAGAGTATTTTGAAAAGGCAATCATGTTTACCTTTGAGGAAAAAACAACCATCTCTATATCTGTTTCTGTCTCTATCCATATATATATATAAATATTTAATGTAAATGTAATATAAATATATATAATAATAAAATATATAAATTTCAAAGGAATATTCTTGGTTAAAGACCAAATATAGCATAAGAATTTTAATCCTAAGAGGAAAACATTGCAATATATACCTAATGAAATGAGGGAGTCCTTGTGAATGAAAGGAAGCCAATGTATAATTAACAATAGCAGATACTACAGTGTATTTGAGTATAACTTTAGTCTCTTATCTCTGTAGCATGAACTCTACTGAAAATGGGAACATTTTGTTTCCAGTTGTGTGCTTGTTTGTGTGTTTGTGTTTGTGTGTCTTTGTCTAAGAAGTCAAAGACTTATGCACATGACTATCGAAAGGAATGATGGAGATTACATGGACTTGTGCCTTTAAAATTGTTTTCTTTCTCTTATAACCAAGTCATCAAATGGTTTATGGTTGAGTTTCAGAAAAAATCTGGGGAATAGTTTCTAGGTTAGCGTAATGGATGGAGTTAGGTGATATCTTTATTATCACATGAATTGAAGGTTCAGGGTCACTGGCCTTGATTTCTGGTGGTTCTGTAGGTTCCCCAAAAAGAAATTCTAAAGACATAGGAAATGAAGAAATAATGGGGTGCCTGGCTCACTCAGTTGGAAGAACATGTGATTCTTGATCTTGGGGTGGTGAGTTTGAGCCCTATGTTGGACGTAGAGATTACTAAAAAGAAAGAAGATTGAGGAATAAGTTGCTTTATAACCATTTCTACCATCTTTACCATAATTTGCATTTTTTCTGTTTCTCATCTATGTTACTGAAAGATACTCCCTATTGGTCTGAATTCCACTTAAGTTAATTTTTTCCCTCTAATTGTTTTCTTAAGTGAGCCTTAGTGTGTGAAAATGGCGATTGTGCCGTTTACTTTTGAATAGAGTTTTGTGATTATTTAGATTTGTATTTTTAGAATTCTAATATGCGACATTCTTATTTCTTATACTACTAATAGCTATATTATTAGACATATTGTATGAATGCCTCTCTGTTAAGTTCTTTGTATGCAGTATCTTATTTAATTGCCAAAATAGTCTTGTCAAGTCAATGTTAACTTTATCTTGTAGATGAGGAAACTGATAATTATAAATTAAAATTTCTCGCTTGACTTTACACAGCTACTAAGCGCAGAGCTGAGGTTTGGACCTGGGTGGATCTGATTCTGTAGACTGAGTTTTTAACTATTATATATCTCCCTGTTGCATTTATGATAGTGATTGCAAATAAGTGAGTTTATTTCAAGTTTTAGAAAACATTCTTGGGAAGCCCGGGTGGCTCAGCAGTTAAGCACTGCCTTCAGCCCAGGGCATGATCCTGGAGACCCAGGATCCAGTCCCACGTCACACTCCCTGCATGGAGCCTGCTTCTCCCTCTGCCTATGTCTCTGCCTCTCTCTCTCTTTCTCTCTCTCTGTGTCTCTCTTGAATAAATAAAATCTTTAAAGTAAAAATAAAAAATAAAAAACATTCTTATAGCGAACTTTTCAGGTTAGGCTTAACTCGAGAGCATAGTGGCAAAATAATGGCAAAATAGTGGCAAAATAATGTGTTATAACACCAAATTTTAACTGGCTTTTTATTCTTTTAAAATATCTTAACAGGTTAAAATTAGGGTTTTTTTTTTTTTTTTTGCTCTCTTGTCCTTTTCCTCTGTAAATTATTTGTTGAGTAGGTTGTTTGCCTTATTAATTCTTACAGTCTGGATTTTGTATTTCATAGTGCCTTATAGATCTATATGTTTCTCTGTCCTTCAAATTTGTACATTTGTAGTTAGATCTGGAAACTATCAGATTTGGGTTTGATTTTTTTTGGCAAGACAGTTTCACGGCTAGTGGGTGTACTTCTGTAAGGAGGCACGTGATGCCTAGTTGTCTCTTTTTGTCTTGTCAGTAGCCATTGGTGAACATTTTCTCATCATTATTTTATTAGAGATTCAAAATGGTTATATTCTTTTAAAATTATTTATTTATTTATTTATAAAATATTTTACTTATTTATTTGAGACAGAGTGCACATGAGCAGGGGGTGTGGGAGGGAGAAGAGAGGTGGGGAGAAGGGAGGGGTAGAGGATGAGGGAGAAGCAGACTCCCTGCAGAGCAGGGAGCCAGGCTTCAGCAAATACCAGAACTCTGAGATCATGACCTGAGCTGAAGGCAGACACACAATCAACCGAACCCCCCAGGTGCCACAAAATGCTTATATTCTGCTTTTTTACTATTCCTTTATTATATATTAGCTGAAATACATCTAAAAATAAATCTTTAATAAATAACCAACTGTTTTGTTACCCACAGGTGCATTTCATATAGGAAAGCCAAGATAAATGCTTGGTTCTTTATTTTGATAATATAGAGTTGGTTTCCTAGCATCCTCCAAAGATGACAAATTAGTGGTTGTTTTTGCTGTTTGCATATTATTATGAACTCAGAGATTTAAATATTTGATGCTTTTCTATTTATTGAAGTTATTATTTTTATTAATGCTAAAAACCATCCCATTTTTGGCCAATGGAGCTTCTTCAAGTTGGCTCCTGAGCCATTTGACGTAGCTCCACTAATCTTTTTTTTTCTAAATTTTATTTTATTTTTTTATTCATGAGAGACAGAGAGAGGCAGAGACATAGGCAGAGAGAGAAGCAGGCTTCCTTTGGAGCCCGATGAGAGCTTGATCACAGGACTCTGGGATCCTGCCCTGAGCCAAAGGGAGATGCTCAACCACTGAACCACCAAGTAATTAATAATATTAATTTGAAATAAAAATCTTAGCAGCTAGATTCAATTATGTTTATGCAAATTCAGAAACCTTTTAATTTCCCTTATTACAGAAGATACAAAGGAAAGAGGGGAACTTCCTATATATCCTTAGGTGTCTTGAAATGAAGTTATACTTGACCTTGGGTCAGGTGTGTGCTAAGGGAAGTGAGGATGGAGAATTAAAATTGAGAATGAAAGCCGAGTTAGGCTTTATTTTTATTTATTTAATTTTTAAAGATTTATTTTTTTTTGAGAGAGAGCATGGGGGGAGGGGCAGAGGGAGAGAATCTCCAGCAGACTCTCTACTGCAGGTGGAGCCCCAATTACAAATGCTAGATTTGTAATTGGGGCTCCTATTACAAATGTAAAAAGCTCCTATTACAAATGTTAGATATGAATTAGAATTTTGTATGTTACTTTTGACAACTCATGAGAAGTCATAAATGCATAGATTACTCCTTTGGTACTACACATTTTTTTTTTTTTTGAGGGAGTGAGTGATCAATACCAAGCTTTATGATTAATGTTTCATATTCTAAATGTTTAATTATTGCTTTAAAATTACTTATTTTAAATTACAGAGATCATCTATAATTAGAAAAGAATTTAGGGGGGTGGCTAGATGGCTCAGTCAGTTAAGTGTCTGCCTCTGGCTCAGGTCATGATTCCAAGATTCTGGGATTGAGCCCTGCTTCAGGCTCCCTGCTCAGCAGGAAGTCTGCTTCTTCTTCTCCCTCTGCCCCTTTTTCTGCTTATGTGCTTTCTTTCTCTGTCTCGTTGAAATAAATAAGGTCTTAAAATTTTTTTTAAAGACTTTAGAAAAATGCAGAAAATTATTAAGAATAAAATATAAATCACCTTTAATCTTAAAATTTAGGTATAAACAGAAATGCATGTAGTTGCAAATCAAGTATCGATAAAAATGCAGAGTGATGGGCAGCCCGGGTGGCTCAGTGGTTTAGCACCACCTTCAGCCCAGGGCGTGATCCTGGAGACCTGGGATCAAGTCCCACGTTGGGCTCCCTGCATGAAGCCTGCTTCTCCCTCTGCCTGTGTCTCTACCTCTCTCTCTCTCTCTCTCTCTCTCTCTCTCTGTTTCTCATGAATAAATAAATAAAATCTAAAAAAAAAAAAAAATCACAGCCATAGTCATGAGGGAGCAGAAGGCAAGCCGCGGGCAAAGCACAAGCTGACACCCCACAACCTACCCTCCAGGTGGGGATATGTGTGGCATTCCCCAGGCACTCCTGGAAAAACAAATGGTGAACTGATAGAGCTCACAGTCCCGCAGGACATGAGTCTATCAGTCTGCAACTGTCTTAATGATTTAAGAGAAAAAAGCAATCTCCAGAAACCTGTAGACTCAATTTCCTGGAGCCCTAACATCATCCTCCCTTCCACAGGATAGAAAAAAAAAATGCAGAATGATTTTGGTGAACTCTTAGAGACATTCTAGATCAAAATAGAATCCTTCCTTTCTGGATTAAGAATGGCAAACAATGACTGTAAATAGTTCTTGATTTTTCAAAATAATAAAGGTGCTGGGCTCATCAGTATTTTCATTTAATTTTGACTGAATTGTGTAAATAATTTTGATAGCATGTGATAAGGATATCTGTGAGATTAAAAAAGGCTTGTTTATAAATGAATTATTCATTTGAGAGATTAACTTTAATTTCTTCATATGTGTGTAATGTACCTTCTTATATAATACATAAAACCTTTCAACTGTTCATATATATAGCCTAGGTGTACATGTTTACCTATGTGTGTGTTATGTTTCTGTATGTGTATGTATCTGTTTCTAATTTTATAAACAATAAAATCTAGGCTTGAACAGAAGCCATAGTCTTTGCTATATAATCGAAAAAATGTGTTTCCATGTAGGGAGACCTAAGGAAAGTAGTAACCCTTAAACAATTCATCTGTTTAGAAAATGCTATAGGACTTTACATGTTAAATCCATAATTCTATCACAGTTATTGAATTTTATTAGAAGAAGCATTTGTTCATTGACTTAAACTTTTAACAGAATTTAACAATTAGAAATTTCCCAGAATGACACATGCTGTTTCTATTGGAGAAATAGAGGGGATTAAGAAGTGAGACATTGTCTGGAAGACTGAAATAATTTTAGAGGTTAAATCTGAATCTTGGCATTGATAGTTTAGGTGGTTAATGATGATGCTGAAATGTTAATTTATTTTTGTTTTTATTATATTCTCTTGGAATGTACCACAGCAATTTTGACTAATTTCAAGTAGTTAGTAAAATGTTACCAGGTTGTAAATACATTTTTATGAATTCCAAATAATCTTTCTTTAAGACAGAATTCAGATCTGAAGTCTTTTGAAAATCTACTTGAGGTAGATCATATAGGACTTGACTTTCTCTTCAGCAGGAGGTGGCAATCTTAGCACATTTACTTTTAATTAAAACCAGAACCCAGTGTTTTACTAGGAAATTTATTGTTACTTTTAAGCAATGAGAATTTTAAACTTGGGAGTGGAGTTTTTCTCTTATAAACCTTACAGTGCATTTGGCCCTCAGGATTTAAAAAAGCTATTGACTGCACATTGTGCATTAGAAAGGTTAAAAGCCATCATTTTAATAGTTTTGTGGCATTTTCTTTCATTATAATGCTTATTTTATGGGTTTTATAAAGGTCCATTAGAATACAGCAGCTTCTGTTGGAAAGATGTTAAGTGAAATTCTTGGTTTTAATGGCAACATTTTTTTTTTTTTTTTTTTGGAGGGAAGGGGGGGGAGAGAGAGAGAGAGAGAGAGAATCTCAAGCTGACTCCATGCCTAGTGCAGAGCCCAGCGCAATGTGGAGCTTGATCTCATGATCCTGAGATCATGATTTGAGGGGAAATTGAGAGTTCAACCCTTAACCCATTGAGCCATCCAGGTGCTCCTACTAGCAACTTTTTTATTCTTGACAAAACTGATTGATTTTTTAAAATTATACACACGACTGAAGATGGAAGCATTTGTGCACTGATCTATACAAAATAACTGAGATTGTATGTACACATACAAGAAGTTACATGGAAAAGCAGAGGTGCTTATCCGGATAATTCTGAATCTTAATGACCTTTATCTGAAATATTTGGCCATATATGTATGTAAATTGTGTGTGTGTGTGTTCGTATGTATGTGTATATACCATTTTATTTTTTACTTTTGTGTGATTATAAACTATTAACATTTATTCATGAACTTCAGATCTATATAGTTCTTTTAGTGTAGTAAAACTACTTTAAGGAGTATTTTTCCTTATACTGCTACTATGTTAATTGTTTTATGTTGGAGAATACAGTTAAATGAATAAAAAACAATTATATGAGTAGTTTATTGTTGTTTTGTGACTAATTGTGATTATTAATGGACTTTTAGAGATTAATTTATAGACACATACATTATTTTTTATTTTTTAAAATATTTTATCTTTTCAAAAATTATTTATTTATTTATTCACGAGAGACACACACAGAGAGAGGCAGAGACATAGGTAGAGGGAGAAGCAGGCTCCATGCAGGGAGCCTGACATGGGACTCGATCCCAGGTCTACAGGATCACGCCCTGGCCAAAGGCGGTGCTAAACCACTGAGCCACCTGGGCTGCCCACATACACACTTTAAACAGAGTGAGCTATACTGTCCAGTCCTGGCTTTTTTCCTTATAAATTATGACTATCTTTCCATGTCAATAAATATAAATCTACTTCATGACTTTTTTTTTAATAAGATTTTATTTATTTATTCATAGAGACAAAGAGAGAGAGAGAGACAGAGACACAGGCAGAGGGAGAAGCAGGCATCATACAGAGAGCCTGACGTGGGACTTGATCCAGGGTCTCCAGGATCACGCCCTGGGCTGCAGGCGGCGCTAAACCACTGCGCCACCGGGGCTGCCCTACTTCATGACTTTTAATGGCCTAAGATTTGTGTTGTATGCATGCATGAACATAATTAATTTCTCTGTATATATACTGCTTTTAATAGTTTTCTTTTTATAAATTTTTTGTATATTTTAATATTTTTTCTTTTTATAATCTTTATAAACTTATGTGTACTTCTTTACATATTTATTAAAAGCATAAAACTAATATGTTCTTACTAGCAAAGAATAAAATCTGAAAGCCCCTTTTATTTCCTTTCTGCCTATGAAATTTCATTCTTCTCCCAGGGTATATAGTTTGCTGAGTGACTTGCATGGCATACCTTGTTCAGTGCATTTACAAACATATTTGGTTTTGTTTTATGTCAGTGGGATCACTATATATAAGTTTGTAACTTGTTCATTTCATTTACATGGACATCTTTCCATGTCCAAATACATATACTTACCTTGTCTTATATGGGCATCATAGAATTATGTATACAGATATTTCATAATTTATTTAGCCATCAAGATTGCTTCCAGAATTTACTGTTGTGGACAGTCTCTTTTTCATTCTCTTCCTATCTTGGTTGTATAGACTCAAAGTAAAGGTCCCAGCTGATTATACCATTGGACTGACTGTGACATGTATTTTATCATTTATATTTTTTTTCTCCTTTAGTTCAGTTGTATTTGTTGAACTTATGGTAAAGAATAGAAGCTGTTGGCTAAGCGAGAATGAAAGTTTGCTGAGAATTTGATCAAATAAGCTGAACACAGGAAGTCTCTCACTTCTGATTTACCACACTTAGATAATATATTCTTTTTTTTTTAATACTGATTTATTTATTTTATAAAGAGAGAGGGAGAGAGAGAGAGAGTTCAGGAGGGAAGGGCAGAGGGAGAGAGAGAGTGGGAGAATCTCCAGTAGACTCCCCAGTGAGTGTGGGACCTGATGTGGGGCTTGACCTCAGGACCCTGAGATCATGATCTAAGATGAAATCAAGAGTCAGATGCTTAACTGACTGAACCATCCAGATGCCCCTCTGTAGTATATTCTTTCGCAATCATTTTAATTAACCTGTTTGCTGAAAGCCCATTTGAGTAATGGAAGAGTTCTAGAAAACTACTAAAGAAAAACTATAGCAAGTTGGCAGGAATAAAAAAAAATTAACAAGATTCAGTCAGACAAATATCTTTTGAATGATTGTTATTCCTTCCCCAAGGATCTTTCCACATGGCTGAAGATATGAGACTAATATACATAAAGCTGATAAAATACCGAACAACAGAAGTCATTGTGTAATATTTCCTGCTGATTAATTTTGGGTCCAGTCTTCTCTTGAGGTGCTGGAGAGTTTGAAGCACAGTTATTCTACTCTTGGTGACCTTCAATGTATTTATTGTCTTTTAGAGAAATAGCATTGTTAAAACTTCTTTTTTGACCTTCATTGACTTTTTACTCAGTGAAAAGAAATGTATCACTTCTTTCTAGGTAGGCTACTCAGTAATTAATGCTTATTCAAATCTTTTTATTCAATGCTTTTATCCTGGTAAAGAAGATCAGTAGGAATCTGGCATTTTCATGGCTCAGATGACATTTTACAGTGAATAGAAATAGGGCGTCTCTTGAAGTTGTATTAAGTACTTTTTGATGAGCTGAAGGTATAATCCCTCTGTTCTCTCCTCACTTTTCTTCTCTCTTCTCTCATCCATAAGAACAGAGAGTTATATTCAGAGGACATTATTTTATTTTATGTAATAAGAATAACCTTTTTAGGGCCAAATGCTTACTCTCTTCTTAGTTCTAGAAAGAGTATAGATTAGCTATTTTAAAATTCAGGTCATCATTTTTGTCAAAAGCTTTTAACTAATTTGTCTTCTTGCCGGGGTTCAACTTATGTTTGGACATGTGGTTTTTAAATGTTTTCCTGAACTTTATTTCCTTTTTTCCCTTCTTTTTTTTTTTTTTTTAAATTATTTTAAATTCCAGTATAGTTAACATATGTTTGCCTGAACTTTAATCTTTACTTCCTATAAGATTAGGGAATAAAGAGCTAGTCATTGGTGGGACTTCAGCTTTAGGAATGGTGGGGCATTTGATGGATTCCTGCCCCTTCCAACTTTTTTTTTAAATTTAAGTAATATGTTAATTGTAGAAAACTTTGGATGAGGCTTGAGGAGGGAAATAAAATAATCTATTCTTGCCACTGAGAGTTCTCTAACCAATATGACTATTTTAGTGTATTTACTTCATCTTTTTACTCCAAGTTTTTATGCCATGGAACTATTCATATTGTATTTATTCTTTTAAGTTTGTTTTCTTGGTTAACAATAACATGAGTGTTTATAAAATCAACAAATGTTCTGATATAATTCTGAATGATTATAGAGTTTTTTATGATACAGTCCTGTTGGTGGAATTGTTTCTAATATTATGCCTTTAAAATATACTATGGTCATCTTAAAATTTGTATGGAACTACAAAAGACCTCAAGTAGCCAGCAATCTTGAGAAAGAACAAAGCTGGAAGTATCATACTTTCTGATTTCAAACTATATTAGAAACCTATAGTAACCCAAACAATATGTTACTGGCATAAAAATAGGTACATGGATCAATAGAAAGAAATAGAGACCCAGAAATTAGTTTTTTGACAAAGGAGCCATGAATTTGCAACTGAGGAAAGAATAGTCTTTTCAATAAGTGATGTTGGAAAAACTGGATTGTCACATGCAAAAGAATGAACTGGACCCCTCAATGCACAAAAATCAACTCCAAATGGATTAAAAACTTGAATGTAAGAAACCATAAAACTCCTAGAAGAAAACACAGGTGGTAATAAGCTCTTTGACAGAAGTCTTGGCGATAATTTTTTGGATTTAAGTAAAGGCAACAAAAGCAAAAACAAATGAAACATACAGCACTGTATAAGTTTAAGATGTACAGCATAACTGTTGGTGGGAATGTGAACTGGTACAGCCACTCTGGAAAGCTGTATGGAGGTTCCTCAAAGAGTTAAAAATAGAGCTCCCTTATGACCCAGCAAATGCACTGCTGGGGATTAACGCCAAAGATACAGATGCAGTGAAACACCGAGACTCCTGCACCCCAATGTTTATAGCAGCAGTGTCCACAATAGTCAAACTGTGGAAGAAGCCTCAGTGCCCATCGAGAGATGAATGGATAAAGAAGATGTGGTCTCTATATACAATGGAATATTACTCAGCCATTAGAAAGGATGAATACTCACCATTGCTTCAACATGGATAGAACTGGAGGGCATTATGCTGAGTGAAGTAAGTCATTCGGAGAAGGACAAACATTATATGGTTTCATTCATTCGGGGAACATAAAAAATAGTGAAAGGGATTATAGGGGAAAGGAGAGGAAATGAGTAGGAAATATCAGAGAGGGTGACAAAACATGAGTGACTCCTAACTCTGGGAAACGAACAAGGGGTAATGGAAGGGGAGCTGGGTGGGGGGATGGGATGACTGGATGATGGGCACTGAGGGGGGGGCACTTGTCGGGATGAACACTAGGTGTTATACTATAGGTTGGCAAATCAAACTCCAATAAAAATATACAAAAAAAAAGTACAGTGTAAATAATTTGAGTTGCATATATTGTGAAATGATTACCACATTAAGTTTAATTAACATCCATCATCTCATATAGATATAAAAAATGAAAACAAAAACATTTTTTCCTTCTGATGAGAACCCTTATGATCTAGTCTCCTGACAATTTTCAAATATTATTTCTTAATAAAACTACAAAGGAAAAAAAGGGAACATTTTAGTACCACAAAAATCAGAGGGAGTGGGGATCCCTGGGTGGCTCAGTGGTTTGGTGCCTGCCTTCACACTCCAGGGTGTGATCCTGGAGTCCCCGGATCAAGTCCCACATCAGGCTCCCTGCATGGAGCCTGCTTCTCCCTCTGCCTGTGTCTCTGCCTCTCTCTGTCTCTCATGAATAAATAAATAAAATCTTAAAAAAAAATGAGAGGGGAAATAGAAATACTAGAAATTTTATAGTCAAAACAAGGTTGCTTGATGATCAAAAATCAGCATCAAAGGTGGACATTGGGGGACTTTTTCTATAATTATTATAACAAGAATGTATTCATGAGATTTCGTGCAAATTTAAAAATAAACACTATCTAAATTCAACCACCCCCCCAAACCAAGTGAGATTACGTCAAACTCAGCTTCTGCACAGGAAAAGAAACCTTCAACAAAATGAAAAGGCTGTCTGTAGAACCAGAGAAAATATGTGCAATCAAAAATCTGATAAGGAATTCATATCCAAAATATATAAAGAACTTATACAAATCAATAGAAAAAAATCCCCAAATAATCTGATTAAAAATGGGCAGAGGAACTGAATTATTTTCCCAAAGAAGACATATATATGTCCAACAGATACATGAAAAGGTGCTCAACATCACTGATTATCAGGAAATGTAAATCAAAACCATAATGAGATATTGCCACAGTTGTTAGAATGGTTGTCATCAAAAAGAGAAAACAGGTGTTGTCTAGGGTCTAAAAGGAACCCTTGTGCACTGTTGGTAGGAATGCAAATTGGTGTGGGCACTATGGAAAACAGTATGGAAATTCCTCAAAAAACTGAAAATAGAATTATTATATGACCTAGCAATTCCACTTCTGGGTATATCTCCAAAGAAAATGAGAACAGGTGTTCGAAGAAATGTCTGCACTTACATGTACATTCTGCACAGTTGCTAAGGTACAGAACAACTTAAATGTTCATCAATAGTTGAATGGATAGAGAAGATATTTAGATAATGTACAATGGAATATTATTCAGTAAGGAGAAAGAAACTCTGTCATTTGCAGCAACATGGAAGGACCTTGAGGGCATTATGCTCAATGAAATACACCAGACATAGACAAATAGTACATGGTATCACTTGTGTGGAATCGAAAACAAAAAACAAAAAACAAAAAAACCCCACATAGAAACAGATTAGAAAAGTATTTGCCGGGGGCTGAGGGTAGGAAAAAGTCGAGAGAAGTTGGCAAAAGGGCACAATCTTTCAGCTATGAAATGAGTAAGGTCTGAGGATCTAATGTAAAACATTAGACTTTAGCTGACTATAGCTGATAACACTATTGTATAATTGAAATTTGCCAAGTGTAGAACATAAATGTTCTTACCACAAAAAGAAAAAAAAAAGACAAGTATCTGAGATGGTAGATGTTAATTATCTAATGAGATTGTATACCTATATCAAATCACCATGATGTATACTTTAAATATCTTAAATTTTATGTCAATTGTGCCTCAATAAAACTGAAGTTAAAATGAGAAAAAAAAAACTATGATCATAAATTACCAGTATTTAAATCTCTGTATTTGTCTCTTATACTTCTTTAGGATAAAATCCTAGTACTGGATAGTTGGGAGAAAAAATTTTTGATTCATAGTATAAATTGTTTTAGGCAGAGAGATGCACCCTGCTATGTGTAATATCTATGCCAACATTAGGTAATATAATTTTTTAAAAAGTTAAAAAGCTCCATATAATGGACATGTTATATTTTTGTGATTTGAAATAGTAGTAAATATTTATTAGGTTCCTGCTAGGTGCTATCACCTAAGACTATGCTAAGGATTTAACCTAAACTTTCTCATTTAATTCTCGAAGCAACCTTGTAAAGTAGGTCAATATTCTCACGTTAGGCATAAGAAAATTTAGGATTGACAAGAAGAAACAGTTTGCTTAAGGACACATGACCTTTTAAACTTAACTTTTAAATTTGTTCATTTAGTAAGTTGTACAAATGTTTTAATTTTTTTGATGTGGAATGTTTTGATCTTTTTTGTTATGACTTCTTTGTATTGTTCTTATGAAGATCTTTTCTATACTATAATTCTCAAATATTTTCATATTTTTCCTAAATTTTCTAGAATTCATTTTTAGATATGATATACAGTAAGGCTCTAATTTTATGTTTTCTAAAATTGTATCCTGTTGTCCAAGCACCATTTGTGAATATTCTTTTTATAATTTGGAATGCCACTTTTCTCATATGCTGGATTCCCATATAGTCATTTGCTGTTAGGCTCTATTCCTTGCCATTGATTTATTTGTCTATAATGTCATATCTATAAGGAGTGCCAATAGTATATCTGGAAAAAATATTGTACAGTATGTTTTGATGTGTGGGAGGGCTAACCATTCTTCATTTTTCTTGTTTTTCAAATTTATAGGTTTTGCTTTTTCACTTCTCTCTCAAGTTTAAAAAAGTTTATTGAGTTCCATGAAAAAAATCAAAGCTAGAATTTTGTTTGGCATTGTGTTAAATCTATAGATTATTTTAGTGCATAACTGACATGTTTATGATATTTATACTTTCCATCCAGGAATATAATGTGTCTTACTGTTTATTTAGCTGTCCTTCTATGTCATTTAGTAAAAATATTATTTTTTATTAGTTTTGCCTGTTTTTTTTTTTAAGATTTTATTTATTTATTCATGAGAGACATAGAGAGGCAGAGACACAGGTAGAGGGAGAAGCATGTTCCATGCAGGGAAGCTGGATGTGGGACTTGATACCGGGACTCCAGGATCACGTCCTGAGCCAAAGGCAGACGCTTAACTGTTGAGCCACCCAGGCATCCCTAGTAAAAATATTATTAATTTATTAGTTAGATCCTCCCTTCTTCCTTCCTCTTTTTCCTCCTTTCTTCCTCCCATCCTGTTCCCTTCCTTCCCCTCCCCTTCTCTCCCTCCACCGCCTCCCAACTTCCATTTGTGTGTTAGGCACCCTGATAGATACTATGAATACAGTGGTGAGCCAAATATAGAGATCTGTGGCCTCATTAAATTTGGAGAAGGAGGTAAACATTAAGTAGATAATCCTAAAAATTGGTATAAAATCACAAGTGCTATTAAGGAAAAGATACCATGTTAATGCGGTATTTTTTCAGTGGTATATTGCTTAATTTGGCTCCAATTTGGCCTTCCTAAGGAAGTCAAGGTTTGGAAGTTGGGTTAGAGTGTATTAGGAACTTAATTGCTTTGATAAATATTGTGAGTGGAATCTTTGTTTTATTACTTTTATTACACTAAAATTTTTGGGGGTACTTGGGGACAAGGCTGGGTATGCAATGCTATGTTGACATACAATGCTATACTATTTTTCCTGCTACAGAAGAGATATTCTGCCCTATTCTGGTTTCCATTGGTGTTGTTAGTTTTCGGTGTAGCTGTTCTTCTTTTGTTCATCTTTTTCTCTCTATTGCTTTTAAGAGGTTGTCTTTGGTGTTCTGCAATTTCTCTTTTGAGTATCTAAGGGAGGATTTATTTTTACTTTTCTGACTTGAAATTTATGTGGTTTAAAACCAGATTTTAGGATTGATGCCTTTCAGCAGTTCTGGAAAGTCCTCTGCCATTATTTCTTTGAGTATTGCATCTCCTGTATTCTTTCCATTATCTCCTACTGGAAATCTAACTAGATATATGTTAGATTATCTTACCCTATTGTTCGTGTCTTTCCAGTCCACTTTCGTTTTTTGTCTCTATGTTTCTTATTAGTGCATTCTAGATGATTTCTATTTTTTTATTTCCTAAATCACTGCTATTTAGAGACTAATTTCTGTTGAAACTACTCTTGGAGTTTTGTTAACTTTAAGTCTAATTATTATACTTTTTATTTCTCAAAGTTAATTTTGTCCTTTAAAAAATCTGCTTGGGGGTTGTTGACAAGTCTTTTGATGACATTTTTTAAAAATTTCAGGTTTTTATTTAAGTTCTAGTTAGTTAACATATAGTATAATACTGGTTTCATTATTTCATCACTCACATGTAACATCCAGTGCTCATCACAAGTGCCCTCCTTAATCCCTATCACCCGTTTAGCCAATCCCTGCCCACCTCCTTCCAGCAATCCTCCGTTTGTTCTCTATAGTTAAGAGTCTGTTTTCTGGTTTGCCTCCCTCACTCTCTGTCTCTTTTATTTCTTCCTTCCTCTATGTTCATCTGTTTTGTTTCTTAAATTGCACATGAGTGAAATCATATTGTATTTGTCTTTCTCTGACTTTCTTCACTTAGCATAATACTCTTTAACTCTGTGTTGTTGCAAATGGCAAGATTTCATTCTTTTTTGTGGGTGAGTAATATTCCATTATATATGTATATACCACATCTTCTTTGTCCATTCATCAGTCAATGGACGTCTGGATTCTTTCCATAATTTGGTTATTGTGGACATTGCTTCTATAAATATTGGGGTGCATTTGCCCCTTCAAATCAGTGTTTTGGTGATCACATTTTTAAGACCTGTTTTTATTTTTTTGAACGTAAAATTTAGTATTTTTATAGTCTTCTTACAATTTCAGTATAGTTTGTAATTCTGATTCTGTTCTCTATTTCTTTGGTGTCTTTTGCTCTTATTGCCTTCAATTCCTTACATATTTGTGATTTTGCCTGTGAGGTCATATTCTTTGGAACTGTATCCATGGGAATGATTGGTGTGCCCCATCAGAGATTTGAATTTTCTTTTGTCAGGTGCTTGGTTGTTCTGTTACCCAGGATCTCTTTATACTTAATTGACAGATTAAGGTTTCTTGGGCAAGCCAATGGGATGAATTTGGTCTGAAAACCCACATTAAGATCAACTAGGGGTTTATGAATTCTTAAGAGAGATTTTTTTTCCTTCATCTGGTTCCAGGTTTTGAGATGTGCATTTTATTTTGCTTTCTCTTGCGCTTGAGGGGGGAAAATGCTGTTTCTAAGTTCTCCTTACACTAAGGGTAGAGGCCTTTGTGGTTTTAGCTTTCTACTGGGGGGAGGGAGATCATGTACAGGATCAATTAGATTTCCCCCATAGAATGAGCCCCAAGGTTTTTCTTCTTTACCATATGTCATTTGAGAACTTGAAAACTGAAGCTGAGTGTTATCTGGTTTAGGAAAATGCCCCAGGGGCTCTGTTTACCTTTCTGTTTTTTTTCATTTTCATTTACTGTTTGGCTTCTGATTTCTATTTACTGTTTGTTTGTTTTTTTGGCAGCATATTTATGTGATTAAAATTTCTGCTTTTCACAAACATTTTATTCAGTAATTTAGTGAGAGAATTAGGGTTTTATCTGCTATTGTCATCTACTCATTTAATAATTTTATTTATCTTTGAAGGCAGTTCTTTTGGAAATAAGACAAGAATAAAAAAAAAATTGTATCGGAGAATCAGCAAGCAGTTATATCAAGCTTTGTCTGCCAAAGTGAAATAATTAACATTTTATATTTAAATGTGATGTTACAAGCATACAAAGTGCAGTTGTGATAATAGGCCATGTCGAATTTGTAATCAGAAAGAGATTTATAGATTATGTTATTAGAGGACCTACTTTATGCTTAGTTTTCAGTTGGAGGAAAAAGACTGGTGATTAGAAGACTTATAGGGTTGAGTTCTGGCCCTGCTACTTGCCAGCCTTACATCCAACAAATCAAACTTTCCTGAGCCTTCAGTCTTTCCATAGTCACATGAGAACAATAACTCTTGGCCTTCCCAAGTTTTGAATAGTTTCTAGAATTGGATATGCTAATAATCTATGTGCCAGCACTTATAAATGGCTATTATTTTTAATTTTGAAGTTTTTAATTTGCATTGAATTTCAATGCATGCATAGAGTGCTACCTTTGTTCCATATAACCTCTTAAAACCCACCTGAATTCTTTACCTTTCTTTACTTAATTTCCTCTTTGTATGACATTATAGCTTAGTTAACCTTTAGACCATAGAGCAGAAACCAAGAAATTTGAAAGCCGATTTACAATGATTTGTTGAAATATTGAGTGTTACCTAGTTATACATCTCTTTCATGTTCATATCAGTTGAAGATATCTGCCAGTGTTTTAGGGCATAGAGTAAAATTAGTCTTTGATAGAGAATAATAAGTATGCAATATCCAGTCAATATTGGGAAGATTTTTAAAACGTCCAGTGTCTCAGGGTCTTTTGATAGGATTAGATTCTTTTCTACTTGTCAGCAGAGGGAGCCTTTGCCTCACTTTTGGATTCCAGAAGCCTCAGGGTGGTGAGATTATAAAGAGCCAGTATGTCTATGGAAAATGCTTATTTCCTCACCTAGGACTGAATAGGTTTTGGAAGAAGTTTTTCCTTTGTTTTTATAAAGGAAACACTTTCTGTACTTGCTTTCTGAGGGTTTTTTTTTTTTTTTTTTTTTTTTTTTTTTACAATAGTGGCTCTTAAGTGCTGCTGTGAGAAGTTCTTTAAAAGTGGTTAATGCTGGGATAAAATAGTGGTTTTCAAATGCTATTCCATGTTAAAGTTTTGTGTGGTTTTAAGGCAACAAAAAACTTAGCTAAGGTCTGAAGGTTTTATAAAGCTAAAATAAATTTGCTCAGATAAAGGGCTATACTTACTGTTAACATTTTCTACTTCCTACTTATTTGTATTATATTGTCTTTATACAAAATGTTGGTGAATAGTGTTTTTTAAAAAAATCTTTGATTGGACAGTTCACAAGGTTGACAACCTATGATGATCAGTTAAATTCTGGAATCATTGCTTTAGCAAGTACTTCTGCAAATAAAGATTGGAATTTTAAACCGAACCATTTCCAACTTCCTGGTCACCTTTTGTCCTTTCTCCTGAGATGTTTTCTATCCTTTTATACCTATGAAGTGAGACTTAATGACTAAACTATCATATCAAGGGCCCTTGGGTGGCTCAGTCACTTAAGTGGTTAAGCATCTGCCTTCAGCTCAGGTCATGATTCCTGAATCCTGGGATCAAGCCCAGCGTAAGATCAGGCTCCCTGCTCAGTGGGGATCCTGATTCTTCCACTACCTCTGCCCCTCCCCCTGCTTGTGCTCTCTTTTACTCTTTCTCTCTTAAATAAATATATTAAATCCTAAAAAATAAAAAAGAAAACAACTATCATATCCAAGGTGTAGATAAATATTGGTACTAGGGGAAGTTAGGGGGTTGTTTTTTTTAATTTTAGCAGGCAAATTTTGGGATTAAGATTGGCATGCATTCCTACCACGTTCCAAATACTAACCTGGGTATTTTGCATATGTTCCCTTCTTTATTTTTATTTATTTATTTATTTATTTTTTAAAGATTTATTTATTTATTTTATGATAGAGGAGAGAGAGAGAGAGAGAGAGAGAGAGATAGGCAGAGACACAGGAGGAGGAAGAAGCAGGCTCCATGCTGGGAGCCTGATGCGGGACTTGATCCTGGGACTCCAGGATCGCGCTCTGGCCCAAAGGCAGGTGCTAAACCTCTGAGCCACCCAGGGATCCCCTGTTCCCTTCTTTAATCTTCATGGCAACCCAGTGGAGTGTAGAGATTGTGATAAGGTTTATTTTGCATTTGAAGAAACAGACTGAATTAAATTAAAGTCAAAGTTACATCTGTAGATTGTGTCTGAGCCAGGATTCAAAACCTTATAATCTTGTCTTTCTGATTCAAAATCATTGCTCTTTCCACTACACATTTATATTTTAATCTGCATTTGATACTTTCTCCAATTTGTTCTTTTATGATATACCATCCTGCTCTGGGAACAGTTAACAGCCAGAGAATATCTTATTTAGTACCTTTTTTTTTTTTTTTTTTTGAGTAGTTTTCTTCTGGTAATTATCCCTTGTTTTTTATAGACCAGAAAGACTGCATGCAGAGTTCTAATAATTACTAAAGCTTTAAGGTTTAATCTGTGTATGTTCTCAAAGTTAGAGTTTTATGAAATACTGACAGATCTGAAGATCATTCTGTTCTTTTGGCAGCCTCTTTGGGCTTCCACAATTTATTCTCTATGGTTAAGTGATTTTCACATTCATTTATATATTTTCCTTTTGGGTCTTCTGCCACCTTAACATCATTTCCTGTGCCTTTCCATTAGAGTTTATCTTCTTAAGAGCTGAGTTATCCTTCATCTTTTTCCTTTCTTCTTAATATTTCTTAGAGTACCTAATGTTGGGCATACAATGAGTACTTTGTTTTTTGACATAGTACTAAGCCCTAATATAATTTAGAATTCCAATTGTTAACTCTCACATATTAAAATTAATGACTTCAGGGCCTTTACTATGCCATTTTTACTTTAATGTTATTCAGTCATTCAACAAATATTTATTGAGCTGTTAAGCCCTACTATATTCTAGGGACACTTCGGGGTTGGGAGGTGTGGTGAATAAAGTATGGTGCCAGATCTTAAGGTGTTTTCATGTGAATATGCCAATATGGTTAAATATCTTGGCCTACTGGGGGATCATTGGCATCTTGGTACCTAGTAGTACAATCTACTTGGTTTTTTACTTTCATGATGATTTTGTTGACTTGAACAGATGTTTTGGGCCCTAACATATAAGGGATTGCATTCCATACTGTAAATTAGATAATGGAAACAAAATAGACAGATCTTCAAGGGTTTTATGCTTTGTGGAAGTTGGAGAGGGGAGACAGATCTGCCAAATTTAACCATATCAACAGGAAAAATGTCAGTACCAATAGGGAGTGATGCAGAATGTACTAAGAGAAACTAGAGGGATAGTGTGGTAATTATGGCTAGAGGGGATTGGAGAAAGTTTCGAAGATGGGGTTGTACCCTGGGGATTGAGGATATGTAGAAGCATTTTGTGAGATTAAGGTGGGAGAATAGCCTCTGAAATGAATTGAACTAGACTGACAAATGCCTAAGGGCATGAGGGCAGTTTTCTGTTACCTGAAGTGTTTGGTGGTTGGGACTGGATGAGAGAGAGTAGTCAAAGTTCATTTAGCAGACACATTAATGAGTTCTTTGGATTTCCTGTTGATTAATTTATACTTATTTCTGGAGACACTGGAGTGCCTTTGAAGTTTTTGTGTGGGTTGATAACATGCTTGGCATCTGTATATTAAGATGATTGCTTTGGTATATTTTGTTTTTATGAGTTTTATTAAAGATATGTTTTTTTAATGGTTTCTTTTTAGAAGAATCCAAGGATGTTTATTAGACCAAACAATGGTTAAATGGCACATCAAACTTTGTGATAAGAATTGACAAATGCGGAAGTTTAAAGTCACCATTGCCATTATCCCTAACTCATTTTGATTTACTTTTTAAAAATTGTACAAGTTTAGACGAAGCTGAGAATTTCTTGGCTTTAGTTACTTTTTTCATAACTTCATTTAATTGGTTATAGCAAGTCCAGTTTAGACTATAGACTATTGTTCCTTCTTTTGATACACTCATTTTAGGATTAAAAGAGTAACTATATATAAAACAAATATTTAGCTTTTGGAGTTACTGCTTTATGGGATGGTTAATATTGCAAATGAATATTTGTACAAAATGAAGAGGTATTTAAAATGTTTTCTGTTTGTTAATACTTTTTTTGTTTTCTCATTTCCTATCATGCTTGTTATTACCTTGAGAACTCTACCTTGCTTTGAAACTAGTTACTTAAAAAAACTATACCCTCAACTTTTAGAATTTTTCTTTTGGATGAGAGAAAAGAAAGGAATGTTAAGAAGTAATGAACTCTCTGTATGATATCACCTGTCTTGTCTTTCTTATGTCACTCATTAATACTAGAGATGGGGGAAGATTATAGATATGTGTGTGTTGGGGGGAGGATGTAGAGGCAGGGACAGTGCATTCCCAGATAGGGCTTTCTGGTACACTCACAATACATTTCTTTAGAGATTTCAATAGTTACCATGGCAGGGAAATTGCTGTTTTGAGGAAAGTAAACTTAAAATAGGCACATTATCAACTTGAGTAACACAAACCTAAGTTTTGAAAGATTTTCCATAGTTCTTAAAGTCTTAAAAACCCTTTACTTTGACAAAAAGATAAATTTCTGATTGTATACTCCTTTTTATATTAAATTTACCCTTTTTGCTCTGAAAGACTTTTTTCCCCTCAACCTGAAGTTATTTCCCATAATTCGATCTGTAAGAAAGAGGGCAATCCAGTTATATCACTTATTTACTTACCACTTATTGAATGTTTACCAGGATCAGGCAGTGTGTATTTTTGTTATATTCTATCCTTATAGCAGCATCATATAATCTTTTCATACCATTGCTTTACAGGTGAGGAAACTGGCAGAGCTTTCAGGGCTAAAATAAGGATGCATCAAATCTGGTCTCAAGTTCTGGCTTGGCCATTAGTTCTGATGAACATGTCTGCCATATTCATCAGTGTCTCTGTCCACCTAATACCCTTCCCCCGAGTGCACTGCTCTCACTCCTCTACAGACATAATTCTCTTATAATCCATGTGTCTGAGCACAGGGTGCTCTCCGCTTTTGTTTCTCTGATTGTCTGGCAAACTATTTCTCAACCTGCAAGACCCAAATATTATTTATCTCTGTTTTGAAGCTTTTCTTGATTCGTCCAGACACTATTAATCAAGCTGCGTTGCCTTTTAAATTATTCTGATATGTCCCTCTTCTTACATTATTATAATATTTAACTGGTTAACTCCCATGTTTGCTGAGTTTTCTTAGGGTAGCAACTCTGTCTCTGTTCTAGCACATGCTAGGTATACCGTGAATGTTGTGGAATTTATTGGATGAATGTGAGTTCTGGAGAATGTTATCAAACCTTTCATGATCATTACCATTGGACAAAGCAATTCACCCAATATCTTATGGATGCGAGTGATAATATAATGTTTAGGGCCTTCTTTTACGCTCTAACATTGCATACATAATGAATCTATCACATATAATGCTAATTTAATGAATGGTTGTAATTTCTTTATAATACGTTATTAAACTTGTTCACAGTTTAAGGGGAAAATTGTGATAAATAGCTTGGCAGAGCACACACTAGTGGTCTTTGTAAGGCTATTAAAGTGCCTATTAAAATGAGAAACATTAAAATGTCAAAAGGCAAGTTCATAGGAAGAATTAGTATGTAGCCCCAATTTTTATTTTCTTGAGTCTTAAAGTAATTAGTCTCATGAAGTTATTTATTGGGAGAAACTCTTAAATAATAGTTGAGAATTTGTATAATATTTCCCTGGTACATATTTAAAAATATTAGCTACTTAGCTCAACATATGTGTTCTGTTTGTTGATTTCCTCTGTTTACTTAGGGATTTATTTATATAAAACTAAGGTTTTAAACTTAGAACCTACTTGAATATTGCATTATTATCAGACACTGATTGCTTTTAGAATGCTCAAATAAAAAAAATAGGGAGTCATAAGAAAGAAGTTAGCTATACTTTCATTGAATTAATTGCCAATTCTTAATTATTAAGCATGACCAAATAGTATCATGTATCTCAAAACTATGGTAGTTTTATTTAAATGAAGATATGAATGAAAAAGTATAAAAATGCTCTTTTATGGTGGTGAATTTAAAGTCCTGCAAGCTCTAGAAATCCACCTACCATTTGTTTTTAAGTCAGTATCTGTTGAAATTCTACTCTGAACATTTTTATGTCTTTGCTCATGGCAAACATGTTGTATCATTTTTGAGTTAGGTTTGCAATAAAGATTAATGAGTTAGTGTTTCAGTTTTTCTGTAACAACAACAACCAAAATTTTTTCCGTGCGTGCGTGTGTGTAAAACTAGCAAGCGGAAGTTCCACAGACTTTTGGACTCTTCTGTTCTTATGTATCAGTCTCTTGATGTTTCCTGTCTGCCTTTTTGACTACCTATACAGCTGTTTTTCATGTGTTTTTCAGGCTTGGAGAAAGACCAACTATTTTTGACAGCTGCATGCTGAACTGCAATATATGCTTGGCCACAGGTCACGTTTGCATTTCTTCACTTGTATTTTTACTCAATGTGTAAAAGAAATATGAGCATAGAGAGATTCAGAAAACATGTAGCATGCTGAGTAATGATAGTCTTCTTTCATGTATGCCATTCTACTTATTCTGCTGCATAGATTTCACAGGAAGAAAAAGACAGCAAAGAAATGGTATTCAGGACTGCCCTCCATGGGGCCCTTATTTCTGTAATAGTGAATGATGGAAAATGCTCTGGGTCATGCATGGTAGAAAGAACTTCTGAGCATGGGGACACACACATGCACATGTGCATGCATACACGCACAGTGCTATACACCATTTTAATGAATAGACTATAATTTAATAGAGAAGACTGTTAATCTAGCAGTCAGTTCAACATGTTTATCCATTATGTTAAAGGTACATGATATTTTAACATCAGGAAATGAGACACTATTTAATAAGTGTTCATTTCATGAGGCTGCCACATAGAACTTTCCTGCCTCCACCTCCCCATCCCCACAGATACGAAATTTCTTCTTTGCCTTTGAAAATGAAAAAATAATAACTTTAAAAATCCTTTCAAAATGATTTTGGTGAGTCATTTCCCAATTTGTTCTTAGATCTTACAAATAATATTTCAAATCACAATGGTTAGTTTTCTCTCATCATTGGTTGAAGATTAATGGGATAAACATCCAGATTTAAAATTCTGATGAAATCTCCAACCTTCCTAATTATTTCAACTTTAAAAGATACTTTTTCTCCGTATAGTTAAGGCATAATTTTTGAGGAAGCATCATTAAGATATTGTCATTTTTTTTCAATCTACTGCTTGGTTTCATGCCTTATTGGTAAAACTTGATACATTATACTAGGTCAATTCTTTTTTTTTTTTTTTTTTAATTTATGATAGTCACAGAGAAAGAGAGAGAGAGAGGCAGAGACATAGGCAGAGGGAGAAGCAGGCTCCATGCACTGGGAGCCCGATGTGGGACTTGATCCTGGGTCTCCAGGATCGTGCCCCGGGCCAAAGGCAGGCGCCAAACCGCTGCGCCACCCAGGGATCCCCTTACTAGGTCAATTCTAACTGCCTCTACATTTTCTTCTAGTATGTTCCTCCCTGCCACCCTCTGCCCCAAGAAACCTTATCTACTGTTACCTTTGACCTCTGTTATTACCTATTTTCAGTTTAGGATGCATCCTACTTCTATCATGAAATCTTTCCCAAGATGTTTGCTGTAATGAAGCTCTTTGATTTTCTGTAGTACTTAGTCTGTTTCACATCATTTAGAGGTTATATGTTAACTTATATTAATTTTTAAAATGGGTCCAGTATGGTGTAATGGAGCCTCCTTGGGAACATGTATAGTATAATGGAGTGAGATAGACTTCTATTTGAATACTAGCTCTGTCATTTTCCAACTCTTTGGCATTAGGCAAATTATTATTTTTAAAAGATTTTATTTATTTACTTACCTATTTTAGAGAGAGAGAGAAGAGCATGCATGAGTGACATGAGGGGCAGAGGGAGAGGGAGAAGGAGAAGAAGGAGAGAATCCTAATTAGTCTCTGTGCTGATTATGGAGCTTGCTGCAGGGCTCGGTCTCATGACCCTGAGATCATGACCTGAGCTGAAACCAAGAGTTGGATGTTTAACCGACTGAGCCACCCAGGCATCAGCCCTTGGCAAATTATTTAAACTCTGTGGGTTTCAGTTTTCTCATGTATTAAGTGGAACTGACTACCTTTAGAGTTAATAAAGATTATAGCTAGTATGCTGGGTAAATGTTTAGCACAAAGGCAGGAATATAACAAGTGCTCAGTAAATGTCAGTAGTAGTTTTTATTCCTGTTGTATATTTCTTACAGCTCCTAATATAATATTTGAGCATGTGGTAAGGTCTCTGAGTATGGTTCAGGGCTAGGTCATTTAAATAGCTCCTGAAATCCTATCACTTTTATGAAGGCTTCCTGTTGGCTCTGTTCTGTCAGAACTACAAAACTTTCATGGCTTCTCTAGACTGTTCTTTCTGTTTCCATTATCTGTAAGGGGAGCCTTTGGTATGTATTCTGAAGTGGCTTCCAAAGCAATGATTTGAAGGATTTATTTATTTATTTTTGAGTAATGTTTTGGATTGATCCCTACATTTTTCTAAACGTCAGCAGCTGGGATTGTAATAAATAAAGCATTTTTCACATACTTCAAATGCAGTATGTGAAGCACATAGAATAAAATCTCAGCCAGTCTGAGCTTCAGATGAATAAATTATTTTGCCTAGCTTACTTTAGTTCAACAGATATTTATTAGTGTATCTCCTATATGCCAGGCATTTTATAGTTGTTGGATTTACAAAGATAAGTAAGACATGGTTCCTGCCTTTGAGTTTAGTGTAGAGTGAGCAAGAGACACAAACAGATTATTTCAATTGATGATTAGTTGTAAGATAAAGGTGAGGAAGGGACTCTGTGAATAACACATGGAGGGTGGTTGAGGGGGAAGATGAGCCTAAGCATGTCATGTCTCTTAGAGGACAAATGGGTTGATCCGCTTGTTTCAGGGACAGAGATCTAACTCAAAGTGGCTTCAACATTTATGGGAATTTATTGCCTACAAAGTTCCCAGGTAGGTGTGGGTCCAAGTGATGCTTGATGCCTTGGCTCAAACAGTGTCTTCCGTGGCCCTCTTTTAATTGTGCCTTTGTAAAAGCCTCTGTTATTCCAGACTTTATCTTTCTCACATATTATCTCCCAGGGGGTAGAGTAAAATTTTCCCTAGTTCTAGCTAAACCTAGAGATTTAATTTTGCACATTGGGTGTAAATTATACCCATCCCTGAACCAGTCACTGTGATTAATGAGATAAAAATTGGTTTGAGTAAGTCAGGGCCTACCCTCAAGCTTAGAATGAAATCTCATTCAAACCTCATGGCCAAAGACAGGAGGAGAGGAAAATAGATGACCAAGAGGCTGTCAGCAGATGTGCAGTAGACTGGGGAAAATGAGTGTAAGATTTTTTTGGAGAAAGCAAAATTAAGGAAGCATACATAAGGGTGGGGGTGGGGGTGGTGTCCTGTTGTCATCGATACATGGCTTCTATCTCTGAGGCCTATCAAGATAGCTGTTGCAGCTCCACCATCCTGACGGGAAGACTGGAGGGGGTTGTATACTCACTCCTTTTACAGGTATATCTGGGTGTTCCTATCTCATTGACAAGAACATAATCATGTAATTGTATCTGTAGTAGAGGCCTGGAAAAGCAGGCTTTTATGCTGAATGACCATGTGTCTAGTGATAACTTCCAAGTATCAAAAGAAAGAATGGCTGTTAGAACAGTTAGCTTCTGAGCTACAAGTTCATTTTTGCAAATGACCAGGCTATACCAAACTACATTAAATCCAGTCAATAACTTCTAATACCTTGTAGCACAACATTTCTCTTTTTGAAATGTATAGGGCTAGTAATTCTCGTACTCAATATGGAGCCCATATTGAACCCAGACTGTTACTCTTTTTTGAGTTATTTGATATGTAGTTTATAGATGTTCTGTTCTAGGGACAGAAGACACTTCAAAATCAATCTGTAGTTTAGGGAAATCTGTAATTGGTATTTTCAATATTAATATTTTTCTCTTCAAATAGTACTTAACAGTACGATTTATGTAAAACTGGTGCTTAATACATGTCTGTGGATTTGAGCTCTTGTGTTTGACTCATGTCTAAGTCATTTGAAAGTATGAGACTGACATACTACGAAGAAGAGAAGTAGCCTCTACTGTGCAGTTTTTGTTATATTTCTGACTTTGGAATAGATGATATCTTATAGAGTTAATGATTATTCTGAGAGATTATCTATCTTGAGCTAGGGATTTTAGCATATGGTAAATGCAAATAAGTATACTTAAAATTATAGACATCTGAATAATTTAAAAATTGGGATATGTATATATGCTGATATACAGTAATCTGATAGCTTCATCAGTTTGTAATTTAAAATTTAAACAGCTTATATTGTCCCTTGGAGAAAAAAAATTAACTGTGATATTTTTGTTATGGATAGAGATAAATGAAAACTATGATATTTATAAAGGAAAAGTCAACTGATTTCCTCTAACTTTTCTTTAGGTCGAGATTTAATTTGTATCCAGTCAATGGATGGGATGCTGATGGTGTTTGAGCAGGAAAGCTATGCTTTTGGGAGATTTCTCCCTGGTTCTCTTTTACCTGGCCCTCTTGCTTACAGTTCCCGTACAGATTCCTTCATTACTGTCTCTTCCTGCCAACAAGTGGAAAGTTACAAGTAAGTCTGGATGTTGAATCTTTGGAATTGTGACTTTTGTATGTTTCTGATTAATTCTTTTTTACAAAAAGCTTGAATATTACAAATGAAAAGGAGATCGGTTTCTTTGATAAAATATAATTGTGGTGATTAGAGGATATCATTTACATATTGTAAAATATTTGCAACTATAGTGCAGAGATTGAGAAAAAGGATTTTGAGAGAGGCAGACCTGGATTGGAATCTTGAGTTTGCTACTTGTGAATGTTTGATAGTCAGTGCCCTTACCCTGGTTATAATGGGGATAATAATGGCTATTCTTTTGGATCTTTAAGTTTTTATTTTAATTCCAGTTAGGTAACACAAAGTGGTTTTTTTTTGTTGTTGTTGTTGTTTTTTTTTAAGATTTTATTTATTTATTCATGAGAGACACAGAGAGAGAGAGGCAGAGACCCAGGCAGAGGGAGAAGCAGGCTCCATGCAGGGAGCCCAACGTGGGACTCGATCCTGGGTCTCCAGGATCAGGCCCTGGGCTGAAGGCGGCGCTAAACCGCTGAGCCACCCGGGCTGCCCCGACACAAAGTGTTATATTAGTTTCAGGTGTACAATATAGTGATTCAACAACTTGTGCATCACCAGGTGCTCACCACAAGTACACTCCTTAATACCCATCACCTATTTAACCCATCCCTTCACCAGCTTCCCCTCTGGTAACCATCATTATGTTCTCTGTAATTAGGAGTCTTTTTCTTGATTTGTCTCTATTTATCCCTTTGATCCTTTGTTTTGTCTCTTCAATTCCACATATGAGTGAAGTCATATAGTATTTTGTCTTTCTCTAATTTATTTCACTTAGCATTATACTTTCTAGCTCCATCCATGTTGTTGCAAATGGCAAAATTCCATTCTTTTTTGTGACTGAATAATATTCCATTGTGTGTGTGTATCATATCTTTTCTATGCATTCAACAGTAGCTGGACACTTGGACTGCTTCCATATCTTGGATATTGTAAATAATACTGTAAACATACGAGTGCATGTATCCCTTTGAATTACTGGTTTTGTATTCTTTGGGTAAATATCTAGTAGTGCAATTGCTGGATTATAGGGTATTTATGTTTTTGTTTTCTTTTTTTTTTTTTTTTAAGAGAGAGCGTGAATGGGGAGGGGCAGAGGGAGAGGGAGAGAATCTCAAGCAGGTTCCACACTCAGTGAGGAGCCTGATGTGGGGCTCAATCTTATGACCCTGGGATTGTGACCTGAGCTGAAATCAAGGGTCAGATACTTAACCAAGCAGTCATCCAGGCCCTCAGGGTAGTTCTATTTTTAACTTCCTTTCTTTTTTTTTTAACTTTTTGAGGAACCTCCTTACTGTTTTCCACAGTGGCTGCACCAATTTGCATTTCCATCAACAGTGCGAGAGGGTTCCTTTTTTTTCACATCCTTGCCAACACCTGTTGTTTCTTGTGTTGTTTATTTTTGCCATTCTGATAGGTGTGAGGTGATATCTCATTGTAGTTTTGATTTGCATTTCCCAAGAGGTAAGTGGTGATGAACATCTATTAATGTGTCTGTTGGCTCTCTCTATGTCTTCTTTGGGGAAATGTCTATTCATGTATTCAGCCCTATTTATAATTGGATTATTTGTTTTTGGGGTGTTGAGTTTTATAAGTTCCTTTTTTTTCTAAGTTCTTTATATATTTTGGATACTCACCCTTTGTCAGATATGGCATTTGTAAATGTCTTCTCCTTCTGCCCCTCCCCATTCACTCTCTCTCTTAAAAAAAAAGAGGAAAAAAAAAAAGGAAAACAAAAACATAAATACCCTTAAAAGGTTGCCTTTTAGTTTTGTTGATCATTTCCTTTGCTGTGCAGAAGCTTTTTATTTTGATGTAGCCCTAGTAGTTTGTTTTTGTTTTCTTTGCCTTAGGAGACATATCTAGAAAGAAGTTCCTACAGCTGGTATTAAAGAGGTTACCGCCTTTGTGTTACTGCCTGTGTTCTCTTCTGGGATTTTTATGGTTTCAGGCCTCGCATTTAGGTCATTAATCCATTTTTAATTTATTTTTGTGTATGATGTAAGAAAGAGGTCCAGTTTCTTTTGTATGTTGCTGTCCAGTTTTCCCAACACCGTTTGTTGAAGAGACTTTTTCCCGTCGGATATTCTTTTCTGCTTTGTCAAAGATTAATTGACCATATTGTTGTGGGAATAATGGCTATTTTGAGAAACTTGTTAAAAAGATTGAATGTATGTCAAGTTGCTACCCATAGAAAATGTTGATTAATTATTGTAGCTGTTCCCTGAATTACAAATAATAAAGCACAGTATGAGTGGAAAGAGCGATAAAAAGATGCATATATGAAATAATTTTATAAAAAAGTATGTGACATAGGAAGAATACTGCAAAAAATACAAGTGTTATTATGAATGTTTTAAAAAGAACAATTCATAGTAGAAATGAAGTATGAAAATGATGCTATGAAAACAATTTGTACTTTTTGGGTAGAAATTCTTATGATTTTGGGGAATTGCGTTTGAGAGAGACTTTATTCTCTTCTACCAGTGAAATTTCAATAAAAATTAGAGTTTGAACTTTTTGGAAGGTGTGTTTTTTTTGTTAGAGGGGAGAATGGGAAAAGAAAGTACAAATTCATTCTGGGAAAAGAAACAGACTTGGGGGATTACAGTATCTTCAGTAACTTTATTGTTGTTATCTTACGGATGGCAGCATTTAGAACTTTAAGCAGCTGACCAACACTTCATTATAGCTTTTCAATATTATTTTTGATCACATGATTTTTTTTCCAAGGCAGGAAGAAAATATAAATTCATCAGGCAACAGCTGTAAATTTCTGTCTTCAAGTTTCAATATTGTGCATATAGCAAGTTAATGTGGTATTCCCTTCACCTTCATAAGTGGCAATCTGCCTTTTGTGAATTATTGAAAAGATAGCTCAGATTCAAAACCCTGAATATAAGCAAATGTTTGTGACTAAGCAGAAGTGACAGAGGTAATGTATCATTATATCATATTCCTTAACTCCTGTGGCTCTTCTCCAAAGGAGATGAATGAGTTGTGGCATTGCTACTGGTAAGAAATAAAATACACTTATTTAGAGAGATTGAGAAAAATATCTGTATAATTCATTCAAGCTTGCCAAAGATTAAGCAATATTGAGGGAGATCTGCTTTTCAGCTTTCCATCCAGTTCCTGCCAAGTAGGGATACTGGTAGTGCTACACTTGGGTCACAATACAAAGATTTGAATGCTCCATGACTTACTCTTTGAAATATGTGCATGGGAATTAATTTGGTAATAACTCCAGGAGTGACTAGATGAGGAAATAATGTGTAGGTTTCCTTAATGTGTAAATTTAATCTCAAAGAGACTCACCATCTTTGAACTGTGGTAATTTACCAACATATCAATCTATTAAATCCATCTCCATCTCAGACTAAAAATGCACACCTTATCCATTATGTGGATCTTTTATAATAGTAAAAATGCACGGGATATGTGATTATTATGAAATGATGAAAATTAAGGGGGCTTATAATGTTAAATAGAATATTACATTTATATACACTTTCAAGTTTAATAGATTAAGTGATAATCACTGGTGCAATTTAGGTTTGGAGGAAGCATGAAAACTATAGGTTTGTTCTTTTGAGGCTTCATCTATTTATAATCAGTTAATAGGATGTAATCAGTTAATAGAAAAGGATTTTAAGACATAATTTATTTTCATTTTTGGCATTGATATTTAATTACTTTAAAACAAGCTCAGTTATTTTCAGATAGGAACTAGCAAAGACTGTGGATCTCAAACTTCAGTGCGCATAAGGATCACTTGGGCAGCCTGTAACAAAATGCACATTTACAGATTCCCAATTATCAGTACACTAGATTTTGATTTAATAAGTTTGGGGATAAGACCCAAAAATCATCATTGCAGACACACACTCTAGGTGATTCTAATTTAGCAACACACTTTGTTGTTTTTCTTTTGAAGTGAGAGAACTATTTGCCTTTTTTGGGTGATGGCAGGGTACCAACCTTTAGGTACCACCATTCTCTTAGCAGTATTTGTCCAGATTTTGGATTTTAGCTTTTTATTCTTTTTCTGTCCTTCACCTGTCAGAGTTATTTCGTCAGTAAATCCTAAGCTTCCTACTTTTTTCCCTTGTATTCAGCCTTTGCTTCCCATTTCCATTGGCATTCAGGTCTTTATTTCCTCACTTGGATTTCTGGTTTTCTTACTTCTGACTTAAGCTTTGAAGAATCCTTCTCGGGATCCCTGGGTGGCGCAGCGGTTTGGCGCCTGCCTTTGGCCCAGGGCGCGATCCTGGAGATCCGGGATCGAATCCCACATCGGGCTCCTGGTGCATGGAGCCTGCTTCTCCCTCTGCCTGTGTCTCTGCCTCTCTCTCTCTCTCTCTCTCTGTGACTATCATAAATAAATAAAAATTAAAAAAAAAAAATTAAAAAAAAAAAAAAAAAAAGAAGAATCCTTTTCATATCTGTCCTTTTAAAATAACCTGTTTAAGCCAGAATAACTTTTTTGCCCATTAAAAAATCGAAACCTTCATACATTGATGTATGAATGATGTATGATGTATGAATCCTTATGATCCAGTCCTATTCTCCCTCTATTTATGTGGATGTTCAGAATTGGAAGGGACTTTTAAAGTTACCTGGTTATTCATCCTATGATTTTTTATCACCTTGATATTTGATTGCTTAAGACACTGATTTTTGCCAAATATCATATATTGCCATCTTTTTTTTTTTAAGATTTTGTTTATTTATTCATGAGAGACACAGAGAGAAAAGCAGAGACTAGGCAGAGGCAAAAGCAGATTCCCTGTGGGGAGCCTGATGCGGGACTTGATCCCAGGATGCTGGGATCCCGTCTGAGCTGAAAGCAGACGCTTAACCACTGAGCTACTCAGGCACCCCCATATTGCCTTCTTGTATTCTGCTGAAATATTTCAGAATATGTCTTGTGTTATCAGATTCCTGACAACAGAGTCTGTCTTAAACATCTGTTCATTGACTGAATAAGTTGGTTCGTTTATTCAATTATTCATTCAGCAAATATTTTTTTGAGAGGCTTCTCCGTATTTTACACCATGTCAGGTACTGGAAACACAGAGTCAAGTAAGAGCTGTCTCTGTCCTCAAGCAGTATGCAAGTAAGGGTGATAGATAGCAAGTCAGTCAGCTATTTCATTTCATTGTGGTAGAGGCTCTAGAGAGAGCTGTGCACAGGATACTGAGGGGGCTTACAGGTGGGACCTCTCAATAAGAGTTCAGTGGAGGGAGGCTCTCTGAAGAAATATACCTGGCATGAGCTTTATTTTCTCTCCTCTTTGCTACACACCACCCCCCCCATACCCCTGCATGTACCTAGTGCATTGCTAAGTAGATAAGGGACTTTAAATATGTATTTTTAAATTATTTGTAGAGTTTAATTGACAATATTTTAAAAAGAATATTGTGTTCTTTACCAACCTTAGGCTCTGGCCAAATTGAAATATTTGTTTTCCGTATATGTTTAGGGCTTCTCTCTCTCTCTCCTCTTTTGCTCATGCTATACTCTATCTGAAGTTTTTCATTTCTTTTCTGTATATGAAACTTTTGTCTGGAAGTCTCCCTGCTCCCCTGCTCCTCTTCCTGACCTATCTGTAAGTAACACTTCCTCCTTCTTAATTTCATGGAGTAGTTTTTGTGCTCTTTCTACAGGTACTAGTCATACTTTAACTGATATTATATATTTGCTTGTTTTTTCCTTGACAAGGGTAACTGATCCTTCATGGCAGGGATTTGTATCTCCTGAAATGCCTAGCATTGTACCTTGCCAAAGGGAGATGTTTAACAAGAACTTGATGAAGGAGTGAAAAGTTTGTAAGAAAAGCTGTTTTGTTACTGGCATCTTTCAATGAAAAGGATTCTTCCTGGCATTACTAAGAATGTTTTAGCTTTACTTGTAATGAACATAGTAATGCTCTGTATCTGGAGCTTCCATTTTTAGTAGAGTTCTCTGGGTTAAATATCAAGTTTCCAAGATCTCCTGGTACCTTTGAGGTGACAGCTTTGTTTCATTTTAAAATAAATGATTTCGGAGGGTTTAGTTTCGTGCTCTGTGACACCTCAATGCATATTTTAGTTATTTGCTGCTGTTTTTATGATGTGATATGGAAGAGCACTAAATTATATGGCTGAGTTTGTCATTGGTGTTCCACAGGACCTGTTAAGCATTTGTGGCTTTTGGGTCAGAAAGTGCTACCATTCACCTGGACTTGCTGTATTTGTGCTTAGTGCCCTTCTGTTGAGAAACATATGACACACTCTTTTGTGAAATCTTATTACACTGGGCCTGATTATTCTTTCAACAGTCTCAACAAGGGAATTTTATTCTTTTTTTTTAACTTTTTTTTTTTAAGATTTTATTTATTTATTCATGAGAGACACACAGAGAGAGAGGCACAGACACAGGCAGAGGGAGAGGCAGGCTCCATGCAGGGAACCTGACATGGGACTTGATCCAGGTCTCCAAGATCACACCCTGGGCCGAAGGCGGCGCCAAACTGCTGAACTACCCGGGCTGCCCAAGGAATTTTATTCTTTAGCTTAATCACTGAACATTTGGGTGGTAAGAAAAAAACAAAAACCAAGTGTTTTCTTTATTTCAGAATTTCCAAGTCTGCCTGGAATTGTTTGGTTTTAGAAATAGGTTTCCGTGTACATTATTGGTAACAGTAAAGAGGGCTTAAGGAAGAACTATAAAATAGATGCTATTGTAAGTTTGTCATCATCTAAATTTACTGTCAGTTACATTTAGTAATATAATACTATTCTGAGTTGTCTTCCAGGAAGAGAATGGTCTGGATTTGGAAATCAGGAGTCGATTTTGGCTGTGTCTCTGTCTGCTGTTTTGATGTTAATGAGTGCCACTTTAGGGGCTCACTTATTCCTGGATGAAATAATAGTGCTTTGTAGTTCTGTAAGAAGCTTCAAACAGCTCAGAAGCTTTGGATTTTTACAACAATCTCATTAATATCCATATCATCCTCTAGTAGGTTGGAGCGTGCAGGAAATGAACCACCTATGTAATTAATTGCCTGAGGTTGGATCCATAGCAGGCCCAGCTCTGGGCTGATGTTTTAGTCACCAGTGCGTCCTATTTCTGTTACTGTGAACTCGGAAGACTAAAACAATCCTATCTGGAGGTTGGAATGTGAGGTCTAATTATTTGGCACGGTTGGAGTCTTAGGGATTTTGTAGGTCAGTCTCAAGTGGTATGGAGACATTTGCTACAGCTGCCCATGGAATCTCTAGTATGGTTTTACAAGGTTGGTATCTTCACCCTCCTACATTGTATCCTTTCCCATGACTCATTCCTCCCTGCCATGTATCTCTCTCAAACTCCTGTTGTGGCCTTTCATGTCTTTTTTTACTACTTGCCTTTTCATGTGCTGTTTGGCCTTGCCATAATGTCTTTACCTCTTTACCAGCATGATGAGTGTTCACTCATTCTTTAAAATCTGGCTTCCTCCTCTTGAACTTTATACTAAAACATATATATTTCCTCCATCCCAATTACTCATTTCTGCTACCATATTCCCTTAGTACCATGTGCATAATACCTTCTATTATTAGCACAGAATACTCTTAGGTATATTAGATGTAGTAGATCACTACTATATGTTTATTGAATTGATGAAATTCATATATATTCAGCTTTCAGATTAACCATAAGACTGATTTTCATGAATACCTTGCAAAATCCATCTTAATTCATAGTCGTTTTATATCCAACCACAATTAAAGACATATTTTTTTTTTTTTTTACAGAGTATTCCTGGTTGAGATAGCTTGAGTTGGTGTATGACATTTGAATACCAGTGTACATTTTAATGCTTATTTAGGTATTCCACTTTGCTTTTATTCATTCAGGTCCCTGATTTTTACATTTTCAGATATCTTTCTCCTAGGCACTATGGGATGTCTGAATATATCTACTCATTTTCCTTTTAGCTATGGAAGAACAATGCGAGAATTTTGATTCAATAGGAAAGAAAGGAATTTATGAGTCTGAAGTTTCTTCATTCAGAGTAGGATTATTACTTTAACAACATACCATTAATTAATGGGAAATAAGAGAATTTAAATTTTATTGGCTAAGTTAATCATTTTTAGATGGAATAATATTTGTAAATTATTTTTAAGAATAATGTAAGCTAAAGTTTACTAATGAAATAAAAGCTATCAAATACTTATAGAAAGTCATAAGTAATGCTGCTTATTGAGAATTTATTACATACCAGATAAACTACTGGGTGATTGATCTCTATTTATATGTAAATCTGTTTCTGTCTTTTTGTTGATCTCGTGGGCACCTAATATATACCAGATCTGTACTAGGCACTAAATTATTTTAAAATTCTTTTGACCATGTTTGAGTTAAGAGATTATTATTCCCATTTTATAGATAGGGAACATAAGGCGCAGAGTGGTTAACTTGCCAACTAGTAAGTGGCTTATCTGGGGATTAAGCTCTGGTCTGGGTTTCATAAAATATCTGTTAACAACTTCTACTACATCTGGCTGCTTTGCATTATTTGTTTTTTTTCTATGTGGTGTTTTGGTGCTGGATCTTTCTTGAGTATTATTGTTTGTCATTTAAAATTCTAATGAAAATGCTTTGATAGTTGGCAGAACTACTTTCCCAATATTGAATTTTAGGACATGGTTATAATTTCTTTTTTTAATTGTTTTTTAATTTTTTAAATTAAAAAAAAATTTTTTTTTATAATTTCTTTATCATGACAGTTTTACATGGTTTTGTGTCACAGTGTCATTCAATAATAAGTTTTAAATTTTACAGTTTTTAAAACAAGAAAAAAAATAATTCATAAAGTTTATAGATTATGTGCTTTTAAAGTTTAAAATAATTCACACTTTTAAACTATAAAATCACTTATAATTATTCATATCTTCTAAACAGGTACCAAGTACTTGCTTTTGCAACGGATGCAGATAAAAGACAGGAGACTGAACAACAAAAACTTGGTTCTGGAAAAAGACTTGTTGTAAGGCCTTTTTTGATATAAAAATTTGAGTAATGTCATATCTAATCACCAGTTTATTTTTTCAGAATAAAAATTCATGGGAAGAAAGTTTTAAAAAAATATTTATTTTAGCTATTTTTCTTTTCTATGATTCTATCAAAAAATTTAGTTGGCTATTAATGAACAATGGAGACACATGCTTGGTCCTGTCATAATTTATCAGATTATAGAGTTCCACCACTAGAATTATAAATGTCCAAATGAAGTCACTTTTAACAGAGTGATTATAAACCAGCATAGCAAAAAGAGAAAAATTAAAAAAAAAACCTTTAATAGGCAAAAATATTGTTACTTAGAAGGCCTGTGAATATATGTGTGTGTGTGTGTGTATATATATATATATATATATGATAAAAATTTATAGCCCACAAAGGAAAAAATTGGCTCAGTCACAAAGGTGGAAGTTTGGTAACTTGAAAAATAGTTTGAAGAAAAATTGTAAAGGATAAATTCTCAGTTTAATGAAAATTAGGGGATAGCTGATGGTTGTGAACTCTTTATCCTGAGAGTCTCCATAGACAGGAAGAAAAACAGAAGGAATTGAAAATTTTATTTTTATTTTTTTATTTTTAAAAATTCTTTTACATGAAGACAACATAGGACATTTTTTTAAATTAATTAATTTATTTATTAGAGGCAGAGAGAGAGGCAGAGACACAGGCAGAGGGAGAAGCAGGCTCCATGCAGGGAGCCCAATGTGGGACTCGATCCCGGGTTTCCAGGATCATGCCCTGGGCTGAAGGCCGCACTAAACCTCTAAGCCACCGGGGCTGTACGGAATTGAAAATTTTAATGAAAATAGTAAAGTGAATTTGAGATGGACATCTATGAAAGAAACCACATGAAGAAATAATGTGGAATTTGGAATACCAAGGGAAGTAAGAATATAGAGAAAACCAACGTTTTGTATCAGGATATAGAAATTAAGGTAGGAAGGAAGGCTAACTTGAAGAGAGCCAAAAATGAGATGAAAGCATATTTTCTCAATAATAGTAAGAAGTGAAGGAGAGAACACAACAAATACAAATATGACATACTTTTTCATGGAATTTGGAGGCACCATATTGATAATAATTAAAGCATAGACTTTGGAGTCAGATTTTTTTCTAAAGATTTGTTTATTTATTTTAGAGAAAGAGAGAGACAGAAAGCACGCTTGGGTACGGGTAGGGATAGCGGCAGAGGGAAGAACTCAAACAGACTCCCTGCCAGGTGCAAAGCCTGATAATAGGGCTGGATCTCAGGATGCATGAGATCATGACCTGAGCTGAAACCAAGAGTCAGATGCTTAACTGACTAAGCCACCCAGCTGCTTCTTGAAGTCAGATCTTGGAGAGCTATACTTACTACTGATTTTGAGGAAATGTGTTAACCTTGCTAAATCTCAGTTTTTCTCAGTTGTAAAATGGTGATAATATCTATTTTACAGTGTTGCCATTAGAAATATATATATATATAATATTATTTGTATATATAATAATATAAAATATATAATATTTACATATATTCATGTATTTATAATATTATTTATATAAATATATGTATTTTTTTGAAAAAAAATATATACAAAGCACTTAGCAAAATGTCCGGATGATGATGACATTGATAATGGTAGTCAAATTGTCCTTGACCTCCTCCTCAATAGTGGTTTTCTTCCATTTGTCCCTTATATTCTGTACTCCAGCCACATTGGGCTTCTTATTGTTCCAAATATCCCATAGCTGTTCTTGATTTAAGGCTTTTGTACATATATATATTTTTAAGATTTTATTTATTTATTCACGAGAGACACACAGAGAGAAGCAGAGACATAGACAGAGGGAGAAGTGGGCTTCTTGTAGGGAGCCTAATGCGGGACTTGATTCCCCAGATCTGGGATCATGCCCTGAGCCGAAGGCAGATGCTCAACTGCTGAGCCACCCAGGCGTCCCTGTATATATTTTTTATTTGTCTGGAATACCCTTTACTCATTAATTGTACATGTTTATTGATGCTACTCTGTGCCTTACTCTGAGAATGTATTCTGAAGGCAATTACAGTTGAGAAATTTTCCCATTCTCCTTTAATTAATAAATAGAGTAAGAAATAGCATTAGAACTTCCTTTTATTACACCACAGTCACTTGGCAGGACTATGATGCCATGGAACATTAAGCCTATTGCAGAGAAACAAAATTTATCTAGTGAAATGCTTTTAATAAGGTAGCTGTGGGAAGGCAGTTAAAAGCTGGCTATGTTGCTCCCAGTGACCTCTTAACTATTTGTTGATTTCTAATTTAATTCATTTGTGGTCAGAGAGATACTTTGCATGACTTTGAATTCTTTCAGATTCATTGAGATTTGTTTTATGGCCTAGAATATGGTCTATCATGGTAAATCTTCACTGAGCACTGAAAAAAAATGTCCATTTTTTTGTTTTAGCTGTTCTTGGGTGTTCTATATATGTCCGTTACATTGGATGATAGTGTTGTTCAAATCTTCTATATCCTTATTAGTTTTTTTTTGTTTGTTTTTTTACTGATTTCTGTCATTTATTCAGGGAGGGATATTGAAACCTGACTGTAATTGTGTATTGTCTGTTTCTCCTTGAAATTTTGTCAAATTTTTTCTTCATGTATTTTGAAATTCTTTTAGTAGATATATAAACATTGAGATTGTTATCTCTCATGATGAACATATCCTCTTTTCATTATCAAATTACCCTCTTTATCTTTTTGCTCTGGTAACATTATTCTTTTGATTAGTGTTATTCTGATATATCTGTTTCCATATTTTTACTTTTATCCAATTTATGTCTTTGTAGTGAAAATGCATTTCTTGTAAGCGGCCCATAGTTGGGTCTTGCTTTTTTTGTTTAATATGATACGCTCTGTCTTCTAATTTGTTTTTTAGACCATTTACATTTCATGTGATTATTGATATGGATAGGTTTAAGTTTGTCACTTGGCCATTTGTTTTCTATTTGTCCCATCTGTTCTTTGTTTCATTTTCCTGTTTTTCTGAAAGCTTTCTTTTGTAGTTATTGAGTATTTTGCATGGTTACACTTTATTTTTGTTGACTTATTAGCCATAACTCTTTGTTATTTTAGGAGGTGCTTTAGAGTTTGCAGTATTTAACTTATGATCTACTCTCAGTGATATACTATTTCACATGTAAGACCATACTTCTGTTTCTCAGCCTTTGTGCTATTGTCATATGCTATACTTTTATATACACTCCATATTACATTGTTACTACTTTTTAAAAAATGGTATCCTTTAATGTGATTGAAATTATAAGAAAAATAGCATAGTTTACCCATATATTTACCATTTCTGGTACTCTTCATTAATTTGTGTTGGCCATATTTTCATATGGTGTCATTTTTCTCCCTCCTGAAGGACTTGCTTTCACATTTCTTTCAGTGTGGGTCCACTGGTGATGAATTCTTTCAGTTTTTCTATGTCTCAAAAAGTATTTTTTGCCTTTGAGTTTGAAAATATATTTTTTGGGTATAAGATTTTAGTTTGACAGATTTTCTCCTCTGGTATTTTAAGAGTTTGCTCCACTCTCTTTGTGCTTCCATTCTTTCTCATGAGAAATCTGCCTGCATTCTTATCTTTATTTCTTCATAATATCTTTTTTCTCTGGTTGCTGTTCTGCTTTTCTCTTACCACTGTTTTAAAGCAGACTATGATGTGCCTTTGTTTTATGCTTAAGGTTTGTTGAGCTTCTTGCATCTGTGTATTTATAGTTTTCATGAAAATTAGAAAAAATTTGACTCTTAATTCTTTAGCCTTTTTTAATTCCTTCTTCTTTCTCCTTTTCTCTGGGGACTCCAGTTATACATACATTAGGCAACTTGAAGTTCTCCCACAACTCACAGATTTTATTTTCATTAAGATTTTTTTTCTATTTTGTTTTGGATAATTTCTGTGTTTTCAAGATTACTAATCCTTTTTTCTATTTTGTCTAATCTGGTGTTAATTCTCATGGTTTTCATCTTTAGAAGTGCAATTTAGCTTCTTTTTTTGTTATATCTTCCATATCTCTACTTAACTTTTTGAAGATATAGGATACAATTACAGTAGTTTTTTTAATGTCCTTGTTTTCTAATTCTAACACTTGTATCAGTTTTGAGTCAGTTTCAGTTGATTTATCTATCTTCTTGGTGAATCATATTTTCTTATTTCTTTACACGTTTGGTGATTTTTTTTATTAGATGCCAGATATAGTCATTTTATTTCTGGGTGGCAGATATTTTTGTATTCCTATAACTGTTTTTGAGCTTAGACCTGGATACTTGAACAGTTTTTTTTTTTTTTTTTTTTTTAATACTTGAACAGTTTGATCCTTTTGGGTTGTTACCTGGGACCTGAGTGGCACTCATCCTGAGGCTGCTTATTCCCCACTCCTGGGACAAGACCCTTCTGAGTGCTTTCTCAGTTCCCTTTGAATTATGAGGTGTTCCAATCTTGCTGGCAGGCACAGGCAGTATTCCAGGTGATATGAATGCTGGGCACTGTTAACTCTAATCCTTTTGGGTGGTTCTTTTGCTGGCTTTGGCTAGTTTCCTTACATGAATGTGCTGATAAGTACTCAGATGAATATTTGAGGGGATTCCTTACAGATGTCAAAGTTCTGTCCCTGTGTCACTCCTTCCCTTTTGGCATGCTGTCTTGCTTTGTTTTCTCTGAACTCCCAGCGTTCATTTCCTCAATTCAGGGAGTTGCTGGGCCTTTGCTTGGGTTCCTCCTTCCTGTGCCATGGCCTGAAAACTCTCTCACGGATGGAGCAGTCATACCACTTCACCTTATTTGTTTTGTTTTCAAGGGATTGCTATCCTTTGTTTTCTGATACTCAGTGCCTTGTAAACTGTTGTTTCATATATTTTGTCCCTATTATATTGTTTCAGGTGGGATGGTAAAGTCTTTTTCCTATTACTCTATCTTGGCTGGAAGTGGGAGAATTTTAAAAGTATTATTCTTAATAAGCTTCTGTGTTTTTTGAGACTTGTTAATTTAGAATGTGGTATATTTCCCTAAGGGGAGGTCACAGAGAGTGGCACTCAGTACCTAGTGAATTAAAAATATTTACTGGCTGGATCTCAGCCTGCAGCCTCAGAAACTTGATTTGCCTATCCATTCTGAATGAAACCTCATCTCTCAGAATTAGGACATAATCAGCCCAAGTTATAGACAATGATATGTTTTCTTTTTTTTTCTTTTTCTTTTTAAGGAGAGAGAGAGAGAGAGAGAGAGAGAGAGAGAGAGAGAGAGAAGGGGGGTGAGGGGCAGAAGGAGAGGGAGAGAGAGGATCTTAAGTAGACTCCACTCCCAGAATGGACCCTAATGGGGGGCTCGATCTCATGATCCTGAGATCATGATTTGGGCTAAAATCAAGAGTCGGAAACTTAACCAAATGAGCCACCCAGGTGCCCTAACAGTGATATTTAATGCTAGAATGCTAGCCTATTAAAATGTAACGAGAAATGTGACCCACAGGACTGACATTTATGTTTTGTGTACAGTGGAATCTTTTCATATAGTTAAGCTACACTTGAACTTAATGATAATTGAGTAATTTCTTGGTGTTGAATCCTGATTCAGATTAAGATAATCTGATACATTCACCTATAATCACTGTTCTGGCTCCCTCCCTCAGGTTGTTTTTATATATACCAGTAATATTTGTCCTTTTGTCCAGCCCCATTTGAATTTCATACCTTCTTAAGATATTTTAATGCCTGAAGTAGGTAGATAAATATCTAAGTCATATCTTGGTGGGCAGAAATTTGTCTGTATCTTTAATGTGAGTTTTCATATCTCTTCTTTGTTCCATTATTTGTTGATTATAGCCTAATTTTGAGGGCAGTGTTATTTCCTCTTTGTCCAGATGCTTTTATGTAGCTATCTTACTGTGGTTGCCATGTACAGTATATGTCAGTATATGTCAACTTATGTCTTTACTCTTATGTTTTTTTAAAATTTAAAAATATTAATTGGGGGCTGAATTCTGAAAAGCATGTTCATTACATTCAGTTCTTCATTATTTTAAGAAGCATTTTTTAAACACTCCCCATATTCCAGAGATATGGAGTTACCCTGGAGTAGCTCTTGACGTGTAGAGGATATTGTCTATGTTACTGGGACATCTTGATGACTGCTCTGTACATACATATTGATATATTTTAAAATTTTCTTTATATTAAAACATTATAGTTACAATATTGGTTAGGTTTTACTGATTATTACATTTTATTTGCAAAGTAAACACAATATGGAAATTTTTCTTTTTTTTTTTTTAAGATTTTATTTATTTATTCATGAGAGACACAAAGAGAGGCAAAGACACAGGCAGAGGGAGAAGCAGACTCCATGCAGGGAGCCCGATGTGGGACTTGATCCCGGGACTCCAGGATCATGCCCTGGGCCAAAGGCAGGCGCTAAACCACTGAGCCACCCAGGGATCCCTGGAAATTTTTCTTATGGAGATTTTTCAGTGAAGCAGATAACTTTTTTACGTGTATTTTTTTTTTTTTTTAAACAAGCCATGGTCCCTCCTTTTCTTTCATAGGATCTTTGTATAGGCAGCTCACTTTGCATAGGTATTCTCTCATCAAATTCTCTACCTGTCTTTTTTTTTCCCCTGCAAGTTTATTGAAATATAATTAACAAATAAAAGTTGTAAAAATTTATGGTAAACTACATCTTTTGATATATATGTATATATACATTGTGAAATGATTACCATAATTAAGCTGATAAACACATCTGTCACCTCACATAGTTATCTTTTTTATGGTAAGAGCATTTAAGATCTATCTTAACAAATTTCAAGTATATGTATGATACAGTACAATATTATAACTGTGGTCACCAGACTGAACATTAAGTCTCCAGAATTTATTCATTCTGTGTTACTGAAATTTTGTACCCTTTGGCCAGCATCTTCTCATTTCCCTCTTCCTCCAGACTTTGGCAACCACCATTCCACTCTGCTTATATAAGTTTACCTTTTTTAGATTCCATGTATAAGTGAGATCATACAGTACTTGTTTTTCTGTGCCTGGCTTATTTAACTTAGTGTAATGCCCTCCAAGTTCACCTGTGTTGTCACAAATGGCAGGATTTCCATCTTTTTAAAGGCTGAGTAACATTCCATTGTTTTATACACATTATATAGTATATACATTATATATCATATGTTACACAGTTTCTTTATTAATTTATCCATCAGTGGACATTTTGGTTGATTCCATATCTTGGCTGTTGCAAATAATGCTGCAGTGAAAATAGGAATGTAGATGTCTCTTTGATACCTTGTTTTCATTTCCTTTGAATATATGCCCAGAGTAGGATTGCTGGGTCATATGGTCATTCTATTTTTAATTTTTTGAGAAACTCTCCTACTATTTTCTATAGTGTCTGTATCAATTTGCATTCCCACCAACAGTGCACAAGACTTCCCTTTCTCTACATCCTTGCCAACATTTGTTATCTCTTCTTTTTTTTTTTTAACGATTTTATTTATTTATTCATGAGAGAGAGAGAGAGAGAGAGAGATTGAGAAGGCAGCGACATAGGCAGAGGGTGAAGTAGGCTTCTCGTAGGGAGCCCGATGTGGGACACCATCCCTAGACCCCAGGATCACGCCCTGAGCTGAAGGCAGACACTCACCTGCTGAGCCACCCAGGCATCCCAACACTTGTTATCTCTTGTCTTTTTAATAATAGCCATTGTAACAAGTGTTAAGTGATATCTTATTGTGGTTTTGATTCGCATTCTCTAATTATTTAGTGATGTTGAGCATTTTTTTCATATACTTTTGGCCATTTGTTTATCTTCTTTTGAGAAATATTGTTCAAGTCTTTTGCTTATATTTAAATATTTGTTTTCTTGCTATTGAGTTGTCTAGTTCCTTATGTATTTTTGAGTATTAACCCCTTATTGGATAGATGGTTTGCAAATAATTTCTCCCATTCCATAGGTTTTCTCTTTACTCTGTTAATTGTTTCCTTTGCTGTCCAGGAGTTTTTTTGGTTGATGCAGTCCCTTTTGTCTATTTTTACTTTTGTTGCCTGTGGTATTGAGGTCATATCCAAAAAATCATTGCCCAAACCAATGACAAAAAGCTTTTCCTTATGTTTTTTCCTAATAGTTTTACATATTCACGTCTTATGCTTAAGTCTTTAATCCATTTTGAGTTGATTTTTTCATATGGTGTGAGACAGGGGTCCAGTTTCATTCCTCTGCATGTGGATGTCAAGTTTTCCCATCACTGTTTATTAAAGAGACTGTCTATTGTATGTTATTGATACCTTTGTTGAAGATCAGTTGACTATAAATGGATTTATTTCTGGGCTCTTTTCTGTTTTATTAGTCTAGATGTTTGCTTGTTTGTTTGTTTAATGCCAGCACTATACTGTTTTTGCCAAATATAGCTTTGTAGTGTATTTTAAAAATCATGTAATTCGGGGCACCTGGGTGGCTCAGTCAGTTAAACATCTGCCTTTGGCTCATGTCATGATCTCAGGGTCCTGGGATCGAGCCCGTGTTGGGCTCCCTGCTTACAGGGAGCTTGCTTCTCCCTCTCATCCTTGTTCGTGCTCTCTCTTGTGATATCTCTTTGTCTCTCAAATAAGTAAATAAAATCCTTTAAAAAAATCATGTAGCTTTATGCCTCCAGCTTTGTACTTTTTGCTCAAGATTGCTTTGACTATTTGGAGTCTGTTGTGGTTCTATGTGAATTTTAGGATTTTTAAAATATTCTTTGAGAAATCCCATTGGAATTCTGATAGGGATTTGAATCTGTAGATTGCTTTGGGTAGTATGGTCATTTTAATTATAGTAATTCTTCTAATTAATGTACATGGCATAGATTTCCATTTCTTAGTGTTTTTCAATTTTTTTTATTGATGTTTTATAGTTTTTATTGGACAAGTCTTATATCTCCTTGGCTAAATTTATATGGTTATTCTTTTTTCCTGACTCATTCCCCAAATTTATGAGTATTTTTGAACCACTGAAGAGTTTATATCATCTGGTAAAAGATGGGACAAAACACTACTAGAGTGTAGAAAATAACAGAAATATGGTCATCACACACACAAAAAAAGAGAATGAATACTAGCCAGTCTTTATGTCTGTTTTGTTGTAAAGCAATTTCTTAATTGTATTGATATGAAAGTGACTGAAATACTTTGTTTTTAGCAACTAAATTGATTGTAGGTTTTCCTTTGTAGGTGGACTGGACTCTAAATATTGGAGAGCAAGCCCTTGATATATGTATTGTCTCTTTCAATCAGTTAGCATCTTCTGTTTTTGTTCTTGGTGAAAGAAACTTTTTTTGCCTTAAGGATAATGGACAGATTCGATTCATGAAGAAACTTGATTGTAGCCCAAGTTGTTTTCTCCCTTATTGCTCAGGTGTGTAGAAGGATTTTTCTTTTATCTTTTCCATATGTCAAGGCTATGTTATATACATTAGGAAAAGCCAAATTCACACACATATATTTTAAACATCTAGGAAAATAGTTTTATACGGAGCATGTAATGGAAATTTTAACTTTTAAGGTTTGAATAGAAGTTTGATATAAAGCACACATTTGGATTTGTCAGTCATTTTACTTTGCACAGAAGAATGTCTTGGAGAATTGGCCTCAGATATACATACATTTATGCTTTCTAAAATGTGGCAATTCAAGATGTTTGCAAAAGAAACATCAGATTCTTTTATAAATAGAATGGAGCATAGTAATGTCTAATAGAATGACTTATCTATCTCAAGTGCCCAGTAAAAATCATTAGCTAATTGTGTTAAATATTAATGAAGTTAATGATTTCTAGATAAAATGCAAAAATGTTGGCTACTATCTACTTATTTCCCAAGTCTGTAAAATTATTTAAAAAAATTTTTGTATTGGTACATGAATTTGAAAAATACTATTTTATTACTTAAATATTTTATTACTTTATGCTTTTATATCAAGACATTAGAATTAATTTGTATCATAAATCCCCTAAAAATGATATAATGTAATGTTGCAAATAACTGTTTTATTCTTATTCTTTTTTCTATATTCAAAATACAGTTTCTGAAGGAACAATGAATACTTTGATTGGAAACCATAATAACATGTTGCATATTTATCAGGATGTGACACTGAAGTGGGCCACTCAGCTTCCCCACATTCCGGTAGCAGTAAGAGTGGGCTGTTTACAGTAAGTGATTTAACTTTTTTTAGGATCTTAGTCTAGGAATTCTGTAGAAGTTTTATGAAACATTTGCAAGTGATTTTACTAGGAATGACAAGTGACATTGTAGTATGAATGTCAACAATGGAAGTAACTTAAAATATAACTTTTATTGGAAAAGGACATTAAAAAAACCTTACTTAGGCTTCATCAATCATTTTTATCTTATTTTAATTCTTAGATCGTTAACATACAGTGTTATATTAGTTTTAGGTTTATAGTGTACTTTTAAAAAATATTTTATTTATTTATTCATGATAGAGAGAGAGAGGCAGAGAGACAGGCAGAGGGAGAAGCAGGCTCCACGCAGGGAGCCCGACGCGGGACTTGATCCTTGGACTCTGGGATCATGCCCTGGACCAAAGGCAGGCACTAAACCTCTGAGCCACCCAGGGATCCCCAGGTGTATAGTGTATTGATTCAATAATTCCATACATCACCCAGTGCTCATCATGACAAGTGCACTCCTAATCCCCTTAGTCATTTTCATTTACTATCTCTAGTAAGATATCCTTTGTCAATGAAAGATTTAAAAATAAAACCAAAAGATTTAAAGAAAATGGCTTACCTGATAGATTATTTTCTTTAAAATAGGAAAGGATTTCTTCAAGCATTTGATGGGTCCCGTTTAGAGATCACTCATTGTTAGACTGAGAATATTACACATCAAAACTTGTTAAACTTTATATCATGTAGTGCAGAATTGCTAATGATTATGTATTTAAAACAGTTTAGATTTTACATAAAGATAATTTGGATTTAAATTGAAGATAAAATCCATACCTTAAATTTATAAAATTTATCAAAAATAAGAGAAATGAGTCATACCTAGTATTTTTTCTAGGTCGTCAGTATAGAAGGCAAGATCCTGCAAACCTTTAGCATCTCAGATTATGTTTAGGAATTGAAAATCCCAGTTAAAATATAAAAACACAACTTTCTTTCTTTCTTTTTTTTTAAAGAGAATTTATTTTTAAGTAATTGCAGCACACAACATGGGGCTTGAACTCACAATCCTCAGACCAGGAGTCACATGCTCCATTGGCTGAGCTAGCCAGATGCCTCTAGAAACACGACTTCCTATAAAGCTTTATAGATTCCCTAGATCTAGTCAGTTCTGCTTATTTAGATCATTTTATTGAAATTTAAAAACGATATGTAGAATTCTTCAATGGCACTTGTAGTATCTGACTAATTTCCCCAAATTAAGAGATTGGATATGTAATATTGTTGAAGCTCAATGAAAGGTATTCATATTTGCATTAATGATTAATCTAAAGCTTGAATATTAGAAAAATGGAAACCCTGTTTTGAAAACATTGAATATTTTAAAAAGAAGTTGCTTTTTAATGTTTTATGAGAAAATACGATCATATAATTGCTAAGCACTTAACAAATTATAGTTATTTTGTATCCGATGAAAAATTTAAAATTGAGATTGGCTTTTACCACCACATCTACCAGATTGTCTTTTTAAGTTCAACCAAACACCTAGACACCAGACATTTTAAACCAGATTTACTTAGAAGTATTTAGAACAGGAAAAACATCTTGCCAGCAGGGCAGTGTCAAGTATTTCTCTTCTGGGAAAGGAATTCTTGAAGTAGTCCATATATCTATCTAAGAGCTGTTCTCTTTGGCCTCCCAAGTGACAGCTCAGGTGCAAGAAGACAGATCCACACTGGTGGGTGTTTGGCCCATTTTGGCTTGATGTCCCCATGCCCCTCAGGTTTAAGTACTAAAAGGTCATTGTGGTTTTTGTATGTATGTGGGGCAGAGGAGAGTCATGGATAGAAAGACCTTTTTGAGACAATTTAGTCAAAATACTTATTTTGCACATATATTATTTACATGGGACATATGTATTTCAAGAGTCACTGTACTCAGAGAAGCTTAAAGATACAGTTTCTGAGCAGATATTTATGGTTAATTAATTAATTAATTAATTTTTCTTTTTATTTTATTATTTTTTTATTATTTTTTTATGGTTAATTTATGATTTCAGTCCAGATGCATCTTATAAAGTAAGGATCCAGAAATAAGTGAAATTATTAGGGGTAAGAAAACAAATTTCCATGTAGTATGCATCAAGATGCTTGTATTCAGAAGTAGTCTCTCACCTCTAAACGTAGGTATTTGTGAATGAAACTTCCTATTTCTTCTCATAGCTTCTTTAAGGTCATAATTATAAACAATTAGATGTGAATATTGCTATTAATGATTTCCACAGTTAATATATAGCAATAACTTAATTACTCATGGAATATTTTTCTTTTTTATGTATATTAGCATATAAAAGTATAAAGTTAGACTGAAATAATTTCATTGTAATTTTTATTAGAATTTTAAAAGTGATTATTACTGGGGGCACTTGGGTAAGTCAGTGGTTGAATGTCTGCCTTTGGCTCCGGTCATGATCCTAGGGTCCTGGGATTGAGTCCCGCAAAGGGAACCTGCTTCTCCCTCTGCCAGTGTCTCTGCCTCTCTTTCTGGTCTCTCATGAACTAAAAAAAAAAAAAGATTATTACTGATTTAGGTATAGTGTATTTATATTTAGAAGTTATAATTTGAAATTAGAAGCAGTGAAATAATTTTGCTTCCGCTTTTTATTACCTTTAGAGTTAAGTTATTTTGGTGGAAGCTTCCTTGGCTGAATGTGTTTATTTGTAGAGGAAATCACTGCTATTTTAATATGTTTCTTTTCAATGAATAAAAAATACTGCATTTGGATCAAGTTGATGCAATTATACTTAAAAACAGCAGTTTGCTCAGAAACTAAGATGCTTTATTTCCTCCCACTCCCATTTACTTGGCAGTCCAAGTCCTCTACCTTGTTTATTATAAACCAATTTTAAATCTGTGTTTCCTTCTTTCTGTTCAGGGTAAACAGCATTCTTGATTAGAGAGAGTACTTTTAATTATTTTAAGTTTTGTGGGTTGGACTATGGGAATGTGAAATAAGTATATAGTTCATAATTTAAGAATAGGAAGAGCATGAATGTGATAATATTCTTTAAATTCTCAGCTATTACTGTTTTCTTCTCATTACACAAAGTAGCTGTGGAAGCCTGGCCAGTATCTTACCTCTGCTGTGGTTAGTTTTTCAAATGGCCAATAAAAATCATCATTTATCGGTAATGTTATTCTCTCTAGAGATATGAAATATACCTCAAAGTGGGAGTCTATTTGAATGGATGTTCAAAGGGATGAGGACCTTTCAAAACTTTAGCTGGCAACCACAGCCGTTGTGCTTTAAAATCTTATTGCAGCTTGTTTTTTTTAGGATAAACAATTTGGTCTGGTACTTCAGTGTTTTTCTTCCTAGGCTGTATCTACTTTACCTTTAGTAACTTATTGTAATTGTCAATATTTAACCATTTCATTCTTTAACTTCATCAATGTAGTGTTCTTGACCAGAATGGTTTCCCTATTTATCTCTGGATTTTCCAATTTCTTTTATCTGAGTCCTAACTCAAGTCACATAAATAAGCCTTCCCTCTCTGCTCTGGTCTCCTTTTTCTCTGAATTTCTGTATTTATATTATGTTGGTGATTGCTGTTGAATTTTTCTGACTCCTCAACTCAAACATACTGTCCTTTAATGTTAGAGATCCTTTCTACTTTTGCATATCACACTGAATAATCAGCCAGAAAGCTGATTATATGGTATATGCTTGGTAGATATATAAAAATCATTGTGATTTGTGCATGTCAGGGGGAGGAATGGCTCTAAAATCTTAGAGCTTTCAGTTGAAATACCTTTTTAAAAATATGGAACAATTGAAAGTCATCGATGGAAGGTTATTATTGAAGACAAATTTATTAGGAGAGTTTTCATATTTCAGAGTGATCTTGTTTTTTTTTTTTTTTTTTAAGTTCAACTTGTGCTTTCTGTCATTTCTCTTTTTGTGTGCTTTGTAGAAAGGGAACGTGAGCCTAAATGTACACTTTTTGCTATGTTGTATTTTTAAGGATTTCCTTTGTGGCTTAATAGTACGCATAAAATTTGTAGATATTCCAAGAATTAAGGTCAAACCTAAATTATGATTTTAGAACTTCTGCATTCTTTTTGATATTTTCCCCTATTAATCTGTTGTAGCTCAGGAGTGGACTGTTAGTCTTTTATTACTATATTTTTTCTGTCATTTTTTTTTGTTGAATAACTAAGCATTTTGGTTAATATAGTTTGGTTCTATATAGTCACTGTATGTTTATGATATTTTATTCTTTTGGTAAGTTTAAAAAATTCAATATCAATATAAATCAATATAAAATGACCTTTTTATGTTCTCATTTAATATTTCTTTGCTTTTTGTCTTATTTGCTTTGAATACAGTTTGCTATTAATGGTATGCTGTTGTCTCTGTGTTCTTTAATCTGCAATGTCATTTTGGGTGTATCTCTTGTAAACAATTTGAATTTTTCAGCCCATTTTGAAGATCATTTCCCTTTACTCGACTTTTTACAATTGTTACAATCCATATATTTGGTCATTTTTCATCCGCTATGATATTCTGTACTTTTTTTTTTAAGATTTTATTCATTTATTCATGAGAGACACAGAGAGAGAGAGAGAGAGAGAGAGAAAGAGAGAGAGAGGCAGAGACACGGGCAGAGGGAAAAGCAGGATCCCTGCAGGGAGCCCGATGTGGGACTTGATCCTGGGTCTTCAGGATCATGCCCTGGGCTGAAGGCGGTGCTGAGCCACTGAGCCAACTGGGCTGCCTGATATTCTGTACTTTTAATAGTATTTCCTTTGCTTTCCCTCTCTATGTGAGTTGGGGATTTTCTGTACTTAGATCTCCCATGTATTGGATGGTACGTACACATAGATATCTCTTTTCTTTATTTCTTTTAGTGTTTACTTTTCACTTTTGCCATAATCGTTTGATTTTTATCAAATGAATCTTTCTCCCCATTGTAGGCAAAGGGTTTAATATACTGTTTCTTTCTCCTTTTCTGTTTTCCCTCTCCCTGTACCACCTCTACATACAGACATGGGTATACACTCAACTTGTTCTCAGACATATCACTGCACACACCCACACATCCTTTGTTACTGTTTGTTCTTTGCTACAGTAACAAGGTTTTAGTTACAAATTATTATTATTTTTTTAATTTATTTTTTATTGGTGTTCAATTTACTAACATACAGAATAACCCCCAGTGCCCATCACCCATTCACTCCCACCCCCCGCCCTCCTCCCCTTCTACCACCCCTAGTTTGTTTCCCAGAGTTAGCAGTCTTTACGTTCTGTCTCCCTTTCTGATATTTCCCACACATTTCTTCTCCCTTCCCTTATATTCCCTTTCACTATTATTTATATTCCCCAAATGAATGAGAACATATAATGTTTAGTTACAAATTATTATTGTTAAACTATTCTAATACTTTTTTTAGAGAATGTTTTAAAATTTGTATTCACTTTTTATCCAGACCTGTGCTAATTTTTGTTATTTTTCGATATCTGTTAAATGTTGTGAATCTTTTTATTTTATTTTTTTTGTGAATCTTTTTATATCACAAATTATAATTTTTAGCTTAACTGATTTGCCTCATCTCTTAATAGGCTAATTTAATGTATGGGTTGTTAATATTTTATCGTAAAAATGTATGGTCACATATTCCCCTCAAACTTTATTGATGTTGTTCCTATATTTTTTTAAAAATAACTTTTGTGGAAAAAAATAATCTTGTACTTTCTGTAAAAGTTTAGAACTGCACTATTTAAATCTCAAGCAAGCCGTATTTAAAAGTGCAAGTAAGAAAGCAAAAAACAAAACTAACTTTGCCACTGAAGTTATCTCAGTCTTAACATTCTAGATTTAACATTTGTTAGTGCCTATTAAACATGAGGCTGATATTTTTGTCTACAAAGATGCAGATTTAGGCATAGAATAACATTTCCAAAGCAGAATAATACGTTCTTAAAATTTTTTAAATATTTATTTATTTTTTATGTAAGCTCTATGCCCAATGTAGGGCTTGAACTCACAACCCTGAGATCAAGAGTTCTGTGCTATACTGACTAAGCCAGCCAGGTTCCCCAGAATAATGTATTTAAATATAAATTTATTTTATATTCTAACAGACAAAAGGAATAGATGAAATGGAAGGAATAAATGAATTTTATGTAAATGTTTGTTCACAGCAGTTTATTTTAGTTTCTAAAAGACCCTAATAAACAAGAATAGAAAAAGGGTAAAAGGTTATTATTTTCAATACTTTTTGTTTTAAGCAATAAGTTTATGTTGGTCATTTGTTACAACAATATTTTCAGTTTTTTAAAGCTACATAATGTTTGGCAGTGTCCGTTGAGTCCCTGTTATTGAAGATAAGGAAAGTGGCCTGCTTACGCTTTCTTCTTCCTCTTGTCAAATTCTGTTATTGTTGGTATTGCATTATTCATTTTGTCAACATTTAAAATATTTACATGCATTTTGGTAATCACAATTTTCACAATCCTTTCATCCTATCCATATCTAAATGGACTCAAAGCTTACTGCCAATTTGTTTTTATTTTTCCTAAATTACCTTGATTCACTTCTTGGTTAGTTGAATTTAATCATCCTTTTTCCTTTCTTGAGGAAAGCCTCTAAGTCTTCTTGCATTTTCTTTTCTTTTTTTTTTTTTTTTTTTAAGATTTTATTACACAGAGAGAAAGAGAGAGAGGCAGAGACACAGGCAGAGGGAGAAGCAGGCTCCATGCAGGGAGCCTGACATGGGACTCGATCCTGGGACTCCAAGATCACACCTTGGGCTGAGGGCAGGTGCTAAACCGCTGAGCCACCCAGGGATCCCCTGCATTTTCTTTTTTCTTTTTTTTTTTTTTAGGAAAAAAAAAAAGGTAAAAATAAAACTTAAAAACAGCTTTAGGGAAATGAACGACTTAAACCAGAAAGAGAAAAACAGTAGTACAATGGTCAGTTGCTCCCACAAACCGTGAAATTGCGGCTGAGGTTAGCAGAGGATCTGTCTTTGACAACCGAGTGTTTCCCCGAGGGGGTGCACCGTTCCTGGAGGTACTGCAATACCAGGTCGATGCGTGGAGTGGACGGAGCAAGCTCCTATTCCATCTCCCTGCTCCAAAAATCCATTTAATATATTATCCTCAGATAGAGGACGTACCAGATATTAAACTGATAAGAACAGATACTACACTTGATCTTAGCCAAAAGGCCGAGAAGCGATCCCCTGCATTTTCAAGAGTTGTTTATGCTGTTATACTTGAAGGTTATCTTAGCTTCCCTCAGAAATTTGGCCATTCCATTTGGTGTTGACAGTTGCTGTGGGAAGGTCTGAGGTGGACTTAAATTTATTTGTAAAAGTTCTTATTGGATGAATTACTTTTTGTCTCATAACTAACTTATTTTTTAAATCCTTGAAGGACTGTAAAATTAGCTAGCATTATTGACAATTGATTAATTCTGTATCAGTTTGTTCTGGGAAAACATGAGATTTATAGATTCAAGTTTTTATTCATTTCAGGAAAATATTCTTTTTTTTTTTTTTCAGGAAAATATTCTTCCATTATAGCTTTGACTATTGGTTCTGCTCTACTAGTTTAGTTTTCTTTTCTTTTTTTTTTATTTAAATTGAATTAGCCAGCATACAATACATCATTAGTTTCAGATGTAGAATTCAATAATTCATCAGTTGCATATAGCACCCAATAGTTTTGTTTTCTTAATATCATTTTTTAAAGATTTTATTTATTTATTTGAGAGAGAGAGCATGAGTATGAGTAGGGGAAGGGGCAGAGGAAGAAGCAGACTTCTTGCTGGGCAGGGAGCCCTACTCAGGGCTCAATCCCAGGATCCTGTAATCATGACCTGAACTGAAGTCTGACACCCTTTTAATCTCCTTGTTATAAATATGCTAGCTCTATGTTGTCTTCCAAATCTGGCATCTCCTTATTAATTATTTGTATATATTTTTTCTTTCCATTTTGATTTGTGTGATTTTTTTCCCTTGTCTATCATGCTCTTGAGTTTGTTTTTATTTTATCTTGTTACTGCATTTACTGTGGCTTTTATCCCTATAGTTTTGTTTGAACATTTTTTTAATTAATTTTATTTATCCATTCATGAGAGACACAGAGAGAGAGAGGCACAGACGCAGGCAGAGGGAGAAGCAAGCTCCATGCAGGGAGCCCAATGTGGGACTTGATCTCGGAACTCCAGGATCACACCCTGGGCTGAAGGTGGTGCTAAACTGCTGAGCCCCCCAGGTTGCCCCTTTTGAGCTTTTTTAAAAAAAAAAACAAGAAAGGAAAAAGGATGATTAAATTCAACTAACCAAGAAGTGAATCAAGATAATTTAGGAAAAATAAAAACAAATTGGCAGTAAGCTTTGAGTCCGTTTAGATATGGATAGGATGAAAGGAGTGTGAAAATTGTGATTACCAAAATGCATGTAAATATTTTAAATGTTGACAAAATGAATAATACAATACCAACTATAACAGAATTTGACAAGAGGAAGAAGAAAGCGTAAGCAGGACACTTTCCTTATCTTATTAAAGAGAAGTGTGCTCACAAGTGGGGGGAGGGGCAGAGAGAGAGGGAGATGCAGGCTCTCCGCTGAGCAGGGAGCCCGAGGTGGGACTGGATTCCAGGACCCTTGGATCATGACCTGAACTGAAGGCAGATGCTTGACTAACTGAGCCATCCAGGCACCCCTTGTTTGAGTTTTTTAAATAAAAAAAATTATGTTGACAACTCATTGATACAATGGTTACTATTTGTTTGATTTCTCCTTTTGTTTCCTTGGGAAGTTTTTGCTGTGGATATTTTCTGCCTTTTGCTTATGTGTCTTTCATCTCTTTCTTTCCCCTCTTTTACTTTATTTGAAATTTATACACATAGGTCCTCTGTTATTGCAGTTATTACTACAGTTATTACTACTGCAGTTATTACTACTTTAAAAATGGTGATAGAAATTTGTTGAAGAATCATGTGGGAAATAATGGGGGAGACTAATGAGCTCAGACCAACTGAGACTTCACCTTCTCACTGTGTTTTTTTTTTTTTTTTTCCTTTGCTCTGGGGACCCAATTCCTTCAGTTTTCAGGGTTTAAGAGATTGGTCAGTCTAACAGGAATTCCCCTGCACACCCAGTCACAGGCTCTTGGTGCTAAAAAGTAGTGGCTGCTGCTTGTTTTCTTATCTTCATTGCTTCCAAAGTGAACCAATTGATAAATGCATCTTTTATTTCCACTGTGGTTTTCTGATGTTGCATGTCCTGCATCCCACTTATGCCGTTAGGTCATTTTGTGTTAGCCTGGGAGTTGATCTCTATTCTGCTGGAGGTCTGAGGAGCATGTGTCAGTTCTTGGCACCCTATTTAATTGTGGCCCACAATTTAAAATGTTTGGCAGTACAGATATGTCTCAAAGTTTGTTAATTGTGATTGTAGTTATTTACTTGTTCAACTTGCCCTTTTTTGGGTTGTGGTGGTAGTTATTATTGTCATACTTTCTGCTGCTTTTGGTGAGTTTTGAGTTTTGTTGTGCCATTTTTGATTAGAAGTCATTTCTTTATCAGTTAATGTTTATTGTTGCTGGGGAGAATTACGGACAACTTGATTTTTGTTCTTTTATAAGTAACTAGTTCTTTATGTCTGATTGCTTATAGAATGTTTTTCATTTTCTCTGTAAATATCATATTTGCCACCATATATTTGTCTAATATTGTTTTTCTTGATTTAGTTGGGAAGGTAGTGAATATAATCTGTTTAAACCATTTGTTTGGCAGCTGAAGGAAACTTCCTTATATTTCATCTTTGATTATTCTTTCAGACCTGTTAAATGTTTTCATTCTTCAGGGAAACTAATAATATCTTTTGGTTGGCTGTTTATTTTCTGTTCCTTATATATACTATCTTCTTCTTTATAATTTTCATTTCTGTGTCATTTTTTCCCCCTGTTTTTTTGGAGAGTGAGTTTTGTATTCTTAATCATTGATTTGAGCTTCTACAGCATTCGTTTTGCTCTTTTTAATGTGTACTATTGGAGATTTTTTTAGTCTACTGAGGCACTATTTTTCTCCCTCTCATGCCTCTTACCTCCTGCACCTTCGGTATGAGCACCCCAGTGTAGTTAGTATATGGCAGGCTACAGTTACCATAATGCATTTGTACCAGGTTATGTCTTATTTTGAAACATGTTTATAGTGGTGTTTATTTTGGACTCTATCTCTGACCATATAATGCGCTACTACTGATATCTGTTCCTTATGTGGCCAGTTGTTTATAGAATTTGTTACCCCTGTATGGATGTAGGTAGGTAGTGTAGAGGGGGAAAGAGAAGTGGTAAAGTTGGGAAAGGTTTAGATGAGTAGGGTTAAGATATATTACTGCCATCATAGGTCAGAATTAATTAGTAAAATGTATCTGCATAGTTTTATTGCTTATATAGAATCTGGTTTTCTGAATCAGATTGAGTAAGGGATTGGATTAGAGAAGAAGAATGAAACATCTTCCTGTCTTTGTTCAGGTGGTCTCTATGAAGTGAAGCTGGGATGTGGCATGAGCTAAAACTAATTTTTGGCTTCATCTACCTGGTTACTAGTCTAAATTTCTTTTAGATTCTGGATTTACAATTTATGGGGTTGTTTTCCTTTCTCTCTTTCCCCTTTTCTCCCACTTTCTAATGCTTTTTGTGTCTGTGTATTTCAGTTCCTGTGTTGATTTTAGGTATTAGAGAGATTGCATTGAAGGCTGTTGCCATATTCAGCTCCATATTGAGCTGAATATTTCAGAATAGCCTTAGGATCATATTATTAGGTTGCAGGGAAAAATCTGTTTAGGAATTGGATTGGAATAGTGATCTCTGAATTTAGAGAGCCTTTTGGAGAAGTTGGTTTTTTTTCCAGTTATAAATACCTTTTAATTTTCAAAAATAGTTCTGTTCAAGCAAGCGATTGAGCAGTGTAGTGTTCTGTTGTTTTGAAAAAAAAAATGTAAGAATAAAATGTCAGCCTTTTTAGAAAGATATGATCCTTGAATGGTGGCTGAGCTCTTGATTTTATACAGAAAATATTACTGTCTTAGTAATTAGATACTCCACTATCCTTCTCAGTTAATGCTTGGTCTTACTTTGTGCAGTGCTCATTATAGCTGAATTCTAGTTCAGGGAAAGAATTTGCATACTTTTATGAAATTTGACATAGTGGGTTTTGACATTAATATGACCATTTTCCTAACTTTCCTATCTCCCAATCATAATGTAGTATTTATATTCGTTTGGTGGGGTTTTTAGAAACTGTATTATAATTAAATTAAGTTCATTTGACTCATTTTACTGTGTTTAAACACTTAAATTTCAGTGTTTTCACCATTAGTTTATCCTGAGAAGTCTATCTTCTTCCCCTATTTTTGCTTGTTCATCTTTTGTTTTCCTCTGTTTTGTTTTGCATTTTCATTCTATTTGCAAAGTAAAAAAACATTTTATTTTCTATGCTAAGAGTGATAAATCAGATTTAAAGAAGCCCATTGTAGCTTAAGAGGCATAAGGTTATAATTGGATTTTTAGGTATGAATGGTAAATAGGGTGAGAAAGCCCCTACCCAGAAAATGGGAGCTTCACTTGGGGCCTGGTGGGACTGCTAATGCAACATAGTAGTTTATAACTTAACATAGTGTGGGGAAGAGAAGAACAAAATAGATTATATTTGCTGTTTTTTTTTCTTTCTCTTATTGTTAATACCTTAGTAACCATGAATTGGACAACTTGTTTATGTCAATTGTATTGAAGCATTTTTGGAGTAAAATGAATTGCTTTATTTTGAATGGTCATTATTATTTGCAGGCATATATTTCTGTTGTGTGAGGTCAAGGTCTTTAATGAGGTATTCTCTAGATTTTATACTGATTGGATTTCATATTGATTGAACAAGAATTGTGCTTATAATGTCCTTATGGCCCTGTGGCTAAGCCATAGCTGACATACTGTCTGTGATTGGTACTTTCTTTTATGAACTGCAGTATTGCTACTTTGGTAAGTGTTTCATTCACATGGAAAAGACTTCCAATCATCAATAAATTAAAAAGCCATATCTTTGTTGTTATTTGTCCATTGGGGCTATAACCCTCAGAAAAACTCTCCTTATGAAAATTAGAAATCTTTTGCTTGGTTTCATGTTTTCATTATCATTTTATTTTTTTATGTAATAATGTAGAATACAGCATCCTCCATTCTCATGAAAAGTTTAATAGTAATTACAGTTCCAGATTGTTTGACTTTGTTACATTCCATAGTAAATCTGTTTAATTTGCTTGCCAGAGTTTTTAGAAACACTGTATAGCCAAGAATAAGGAGTGCTTAGAATGCTAGTTGAGTTTGTATTTTTCTGTTTTATATATTAAATGTTTTAAAGGTAGAGTTCTTCTTATTACCATGTATTTCCACTGAAAAATTTCTCTAGACATACTGTCATTGAGACTATGAACTTCTCTTAAAAATGAAGTTCTCAATATCAAAGAATATAATCTCTATGGAAAAATGTCCATGTTTTGGGTCTGATTCTCTTCCATAATGGATATGGGAATTAATTTGATAGTGAATATGGGGGTGGGGGTGGGAAGTCAGCTGTTCAGTAGAGTTGTCAGCAGGAAAGTATTTTGCCTTTCACTAGTTAGGATCTTCTTGATTCTGGTTCTGGGAGATCATTTGTATCAGGTTGGTGATTTACTTTCATCTCTCTTGGAAACCCATGTAATTTTATATAATCTCTCCTCACTTCAAAAATTCTAGTTTCAAATATAGAATGAGGGGTTTTTGGTGTCTCAGTGTGTGTGTGTGTGTGTGTGTGTGTGTTTAATATCTCTTTTTCCCAATGGGAAAAGGTTACAGTTTTCTAAATTGCTAATGGGGGTGGGTGAAACGGAATATAGAAGTGAAACAAAGTGATTTTTTTGGTAGTTAGGTTTATATGCTGCTGCTAAGAACTTTGGAACTTTGGACAGACTTAATTCCTTTAGCCTATTAACCAGTATATGGCCTCTATTTCAGAATTTGCTTTGGCATGCAAACCTGGGTTTTTGCCAAAATAAAAAAAATGTGTTTGTAAATGTATAAATCTTGCTGTGTAGGCTAATGCTGGATGACTTAAAATTAGAATCAATTGTTTTCTGAAAGAAAATGCAAAAAATATAGCAACATTTATTGCCTGCTGTGCACTAGTATCATTGCATCATTAGGATCTTAAATCTAAGAACTGTTAGCAGGTAATTCAAAAATTTTGATATGTTTGATGTATCAAGTTTAATAGTTTAGAAACTTTTACTAACTTCCTACATCTTCAAAAAACAGATTTAGAAGAATGACAGTATATATTTTTTCATTTCAAGAGAACAGAATATTAATTAAAATTTCTAAAAACAAAGTTTAAAATATAATATAGTCAAACAATCATGTCATCATTTAACTTGAAACTTGTAGTATATTACCTGGTAAAATAGGGCTTTAGTTCTCAGTTGTCTGACCTCTGTGATCCACACGATCTGCCACTGAGCTTATAGGAGGGTTCATATATATTCTAAAATGGAGATCCATATTCAGTGGTTTTCTTACCTGTAGTAGACAGAGAATATCTACTGCCTTTTCTTCACTGCACTGCAGTTTACTTTTTAAAATAAGTGTAAGATAAAAACAGAGTTACTACCTGCTTTGTTGATGTACTTAAAAAAAGCAGGTACCCATATACTTAGAGTGTATAATGTTTAAAACTACACAGGGAGGGATGCCTGAGTGGCTCAGCAGTTGAGTATCTGCCTTTGGCTCAGGGTGTGATCCTGGAGACCCGGGATCGAGTCCCACATCGGGCTCCCTGCATGGAACCTGCTTCTCTCTCTGCCTATGTCTCTGCCTTTCTCTCTCTGTCTCTCATGAATTAAAAAAAAAAAAAAAAAACAACTACACAGGGAAACTGTACTAATTCAAAGTTAAAGGGTTTTTTGTTTTAATTAAGTAAAAGATGACAGAATGCCATGATTGAATATTAATTTGTTAATGTAGAGTCTATGTTCTAATTAGAATATATATTCAAATCTTGATAAGGCTTGGCTAGACAAAAACTTTGCTTAGTTCAGGAAGAAAGATTTATTAGCCTTTTTTCCTTTGTAATTAATCAAAAAACATCTTTAATTTTCAAATGATTTTACAATGAAAGTATTTTAATATTTGTAGATAGAATGTATATAATATACTATATTATGAAGATGTTTTAGAGCATACACTGATTATTTAATTAATAATGTGCTCTTTCACTGTAACATTATTCTAAGAGTACAAATAATAATAGCTAATATGTATTTCACATACTGTCCATAAGGTACCATTCTAAGTGCTATGAACATATTTATTTAATTCTTCTAAGAACAGTTACTACAATTATTACCATCCCTATTTTATAGATGATGAAACTGAAGCATAGAAAGATCAGTTAACATGCCCAAGAGCATAATCAAACATGTGAACAACTCATTATAGGGTAAGCAGATAAGTGTTATGATATGGAAAAGCAGAACATGATAGGCCCTTCCAAGTATTTAGGCCACCATACTGCTAGAAGTGGATGTCGAAACTCTTTTTGTTTCAACTAAAAAACTCTCATATCTTTTCTTTCCCCAAAACAATTAAACAATTGCTTCCCTTTCAGATAAGTGCTACCCAATATTCAACCTAATGAAAAGTATATTATTTAAAGTTGTAATGGTAAACATCTGAAAAGCCAGAAAGCAGAAGCCTACAAGTGATTACTTTTGGAGGGGTGGAAGAATCTGAATATGTTCTCTAAATATCTTTAAGAAAGTCTCAGGTATTCTAAAAATAAACTCCAGTCCTTGGAAAAATAACAATACTACCAAAACTCTTTCATTTAAACATTAAATAGTTTAGATTCGTTAGATTCAAACACAAATCTTTTGTGTTTAATGAATGATGAAAAATGAAAGATAAGTTAGTAAATATTTTAATTAAGAATAGTGTTATAGAAAATTATTCCTTTCTTATTTAAAGGGGGATTATGGTTTGTAAGTTAGAAATTACTAGTATTTTAGTAGTCAAATACAATAAAAAGTAGTACTGTTTGCTTTTGAATGCATTTTGAATGCTATTTTTAGATTGCTTTTATCTTTCATTTATATTTATTTCCAACACCAGATTTCTCTCTTCTTATTCCATTCTGTTGCCTACATATTTTAAATCAGTTGGTACAGGTCATATTAATTGAACATTTAAAAATTTTTCTTAGAAGGAAAATTATTCTGATTTGGACCATATAATGATTTATGTTTAGCAGTGAATTTTGCAATAATTTTGAACACTTAGAATAAAAATTCTGTATTCCCTTAAAAAAAACTTCATTAATGATGGAACAAATATGATATCTGTAGTTCGAAAAAAAAAAAACATGCTCTACTTTCCAGAGCATCAACTGTGCCCATACAGTGTGTATGTAGCATAGGGCTCATGTATGAGTAAGTAGCAGAAACAATTTTTTTTGGAAGCAATATCCAGAATACTTAAAGTTAGTGGAAATATATGAAAAATTAAAACAATCACATTGGGAGTAATGGGAGAATGGAGTGAAAAAGGCTATCTTACTGCTTTTTTCAATTTCTGCAGGCTTCCAGATGGTAGGAAATGCTTTGTCTTCCCTCCAGCCCATCTGTTGTTCTTTAGCATAACTGACATCACCACAACTACTGCAACCATAAAGCATCACCATATAAAAATGGCAAAATTTAGAACTTATTACACAGTTTTATGTAAAGATTATAAGAATCAAAGTTACAGTTTGTTGAAAGATTCGCTCTTTTATTTTTTATTGTTTAGTGTGTGTGGCATAGTGTTTTGATAGAAGTAATGCCCAGGAATGACGTACTCTAAGATTAGAACAGATTTCCCTTATTGAGATGGTGTAGAAAATTGTTCATGACTTAGAATTAAACATAGGATTTCTGTATGTATCATGGGAATGGATTACTTCCTGAGTTAGAGATAATAGTGTACGTGATTTGCTAAACCTATGCATTTGTTTTATTCCTCCCCCACCAGACTATTATATTTTTGCCAGAAATGGAAATATATAATGGAATATGGAAATATATAAATGGAAATATATATGACTGTTTTCTACACAAAAGTTACTTTTACTTACTTACTTACTTATTAATTAACTAATTAATTAATTAGAGAAGGAGACGGGGGGAAGAGAGAGCGAGGGTGCGGAGAATCTTAAAAAGCCTCTATGCCCAGTGTGGAGCCTTCCATGGGGCTTGATCTCACAACCCTGAGATCATGACCTGAATCAAAATCATGAGTTAGATGCTTGACCAACTGAGCCACCCAGGTGCCCCTCACAAAAATTACTTTTCTAAAAATAGTTATAATAATAGTTATTTATGCATGTTTTAGTTCAGCAAGCATACCATTTTTGTAGTTTAAATATTCTTTTAATTTTTAACTTATTTATTTATTTATAGGGAGAGACAGAATCTTTTTTTTGGGGGGGGGGAGAGACAGAATTTTTTTTTTAATGATAAATTTATTTTTTAGTGGTGTTCAATTTGCCAACATACAGAATAACACCCAGTGCTCATCCCGTCAAGTGCCCCCCTCAGTGCCCGTCACCCATTCACCCCCACCCCCCGCCCTCCTCCCCTTCCACCACCCCTAGTTCGTTTCCCAGAGTTAGGAGTCTTCATGTTCTGTCTCCCTTTCTGATATTTCCTACCCCTTTCTTCTCCCTTCCCTTCTATTCCCTTTCACTTTTATTTATATTCCTCAAATGAATGAGACCATATAATGTTTGTCCTTCTCCGATTGACTTATTTCACTCAGCATAATGCCCTCCACTTCCATCCACGTTGAAGCAAATGGTGAGTATTTGTCATTTCTAATGGCTGAATAATATTCCATTGTATACATAAAACCACATCTTCTTTATCCATTCATCTTTCGATGGACACCGAGGCTCTTTCCATAGTTTGGCTATTGTGGACATTGCTGCTATAAACATCGGGGTGCAGGTGTCCCGGCGTTTCATTGCATCTGTTTCTTTGGGGTAAATCCCCAACAGTGCCATTGCTGGGTCGTAGGGCAGGTCTATTTTTAACTGTTTGAGGAACCTCCACACAGTTTTCCAGAGTGGCTGCACCAGTTCACATTCCCACCAAGAGTGCAAGAGGGTTCCCCTTTTTCCACATCCTCTCCAACATTTGTTGTTTCCTGTCTTGTTAATTTTTCACTGGTGTGACGTGTTTTTTTTTTTTTTTTCATTGTGGTTTTGATTTGTATTTCCCTGATGGCCAGTGATGCAGAGCATTTTCTCATGTGCGTGTTGGCCATGTCTATGACTTCCTCTGTGAGATTTCTCTTCATGTCTTTTGCCCATTTCATGATTGGATTGTTTGTTTCTTTGGTGTTGAGTTTAATAAGTTCTTTATAGATCTTGGAAACTAGCCCTTTATCTGATACGTCATTTGCAAATATCTTCTCCCATTCTGTAGGTTGTCTTTTAGTTTTGTTGACTGTATCCTTTGCTGTGCAAAAGCTTCTTATCTTGATGAAGTCCCAATTTTTGCTTTTGTTTCTTTTGCCTTCGTGGATGTATCTTGCAAGAAGTTACTGTGGCCGAGTTCAAAAAGGGTGTTGCCTGTGTTCTCCTCTAGGATTTTGATGGAATCTTGTCTCACATTTAGATCTTTCATCCATTTTGAGTGTATCTTTGTGTATGGTGCAAGAGAGTGGTCTAGTTTCATTCTTCTGCATGTGGATGTCCAATTTTCCCAGCACCATTTATTGAAGAGACTTTCTTCCAGTGGATAGTCTTTCCTCCTTTATCGAATATTAGTTGACCATAAAGTTCAGGGTCCACTTCTGGGTTCTCTATTCTGTTCCACTGATCTATGTGTCTGTTTTTGTGCCAGTACCACACTGTCTTGATGACCACAGCTTTGTAGTACAACCTGAAATCTGGCATTGTGATGCCCCCAGCTATGGTTTTCTTTTTTAAAATTTCCCTGGCTATTCAGGATCTTTTCTGATTCCACACAAATCTTAAAATAATTTGTTCTAGCTCTCTGAAGAAAGTCCATGGTATTCTGATAGGGATTGCATTAAATGTGTAAATTGCCCTGGGTAACATTGACATTTTCACAATATTAATTCTGCCAATCCATGAGCATGGAATATTTTTCCATCTCTTTGTGGGGAGAGACAGAATCTTAACTTAAGCAGGCTTCATGCCCAGCATGAAGCCTAACTCAGGGCTCGATCTCACAACCCTGAGATCTTCAGCTGAGCTGAAATCAAGAGTCAGATGCTTAACTGGCTGAGCCACCCAGGGACCCTAAACATATTTTTAAAAGTAGAATGCTAAGCAAAATAAATTTCTTTTTAGGTAAGATGACATATTATGAAATAATTTTTATTTTTGGTGCTTGTATAGAGTCAGATCTCATAAATTTTATTTATTGCTGTTTGGATTACAGACAGGACTTGTGCTTTTTAACATAGACTTTAGACGGTGAATCTTTACTTTTAATCAATAGTCACATCCTTAAGGTAATTTTGGATTGATTATTCATCTTAACCTTCTCCTTTTCTATTCCTTAATTGCTAGTGTCTAAAAACTGGTATTTTAAGAAAAGTTAAATAAACTTTTCTTAAAATAATAATTATCTAGATTACTTTTGCCCATTTTTATGTGCTATAATATAAAAATAGAAAAATTGAACAATACAATAGTTATTATGGGTTGCTTTTAGGGAGATTGTTGTCACCTTTCTTGTGTTATTTCCCCCAAATGCATGTCTTTCTTTATCTTGTATATATTTCATGAAAATTCATATTTATTTTGAAAAAGTCTGCCAAGATTATGTCACATTTGAGTTTAGGAAATGCAGTTGTGACTAGAAGTATTATGTTACCTTTAGTGATATTAAGATGGATTAATATAGTACCTTCAGTTTTGGCAAACCTCATTTTTAGACCATTTCAACTGTCCAGGTAATATGCAAATATACAATGAAATCCACTAGTCCCAGAAGCCCAGTGAGTTCTACAATGATTGGTTTCTTAAAGACAAGCTAAAGTGAATAGCAGTAGCAGGTAAGGGTCATTCAGAATGTCATGTAGCACAGAAACAAAGCATTTGTCTTCCAGTGTGAATTCTCACAGGATTTATTTATTTATTTATTTATTTATTTATTTATTTATTTATTTATTCATTCATTCATTCATTCATTCATTCATTCATTTATAAAAGATGTTATTCATTATTCATCAGAGAGAGAGAGAGACAGAAACAGAGACAGAGAGGTAGAGACACAGGCAGAAGGAGAAGCAGGCTCTATATAGGGAGCCCGATGTGGGACTTGATCCCAGGTCTCCAGGATCACACCCTGTGCTGAAGGCAGCGCTAAACCGCTGAGCCACCAAGGGCTGCCCAAATTCTCATAGGTTTTAGCTCCCCAATTTAGGCTCTCTCTGTGGCCAGGATCAGAGTCCTGTGAAGTATAGTGTTAAGGCCATTCTAGTTTCAAATCTGAGGAGACTGCATTCTCCAAGGGAGGCTTTTTCCAGGGAATTGGCGTAAAGAATGGGCATTTCTAAGAGTAGAATGGTGATTATTACTAGGGGAGGGGAAGATGAAGAGATGTTGTTTAAAGGGCACAGTCTTCAGATATAAGATGAGTAAGCTCTGGGGACCTAAATGTACAGCATGGTGATTATAGTTAATAATCATGTATTGTATACTCAAAATTTGCCAAGAGAGTAGACCTAAAAAGCATTCTCACCACAAAAGAAAAAAAATGGCAGTTCTGTGAGGTGATGGATATGCTAAGTAATTTAATTGTGATAATCATTTTTCACAAAGTATTTGTATCAAGTCATCATATTGTATAATTTAAACATATATAATTTTATTTGTTAGTTATAGCTCAACAAAGCCAAAAAAAAAAAAAAGAATGGGTGTTCTTTTGCCATAGGGATCATTCTTATGCAGTGTCTTCATGCTTGACAGTGAGTTGGTATTCACTGAATGCTGGTTCAATGATTGACTAAAGAAATTAGAGGAGGAATGGTCTAGAAACAAGTGACTCTGAGGAGCTTCACAGCTTGAACAGTTTGCCTATGGGAAATTAAGAGCCTTTAATTTGGCCACCTAAAAGAATTTTTGACCGTATTCCATTTGTTATGGTGTAGGTTAAAACTATGGCCTAAAACAAGGGTTTTCAATTTTGTGGGAATTGAATTTAATCTTGGTAATCCTGTCCCTTCTTCTATGGATGATGGGGATTTACTTGTGGAACATTTGTTTATTTAGGTCAAACATTTTACTGACCTTTTTTATTTCATCAGACATAGATGAATACATCATGAAGAGTCTTGGATCCATGTTTCATAAAGGGCATGATTGCAGTTTGAATTCCTTAAATGCATAATTACTCACTATGCTAATGAATATGCCTGTATTGTTACTGTAGCTTGTAGAAAAGAAATTTCAAAAGAATTATGTTTTTATTGGCATTGACTTTATGTTAGTAGTCATGAGTTCATGTATTTTTGTGTACAGATACCAATTTACAGAAAACACATTTGCCAGTTTTCTAATTGGCTGTGTCAAAATTCCTTTACTTCTATATTTTACATGAAGATATTTAATATTCTTAACAAATTTATATACATTTATATCAGCATTGGCCACCTTAAGTATATAACTATAGAAAAGTGAAAATAGAATGGGTTCTAGCAAAACAAAAATCAGAAGTACACAATACTTTGATGCTCTTTGGGAAAAACCTCAGAGTTTTAATTATGAATTAGATAAGCAGAAGACTCATAGGAAAGGAAGAGGATCTATAATTTGTCACAAGAGAGGAGATGAGTCAACACAGGTCAGAGAATGTGTAGAGTTTTATGAAGGCATGAACAGCTTCATATCTTACAGTGCAAACCTCTGTTGTTTCTAATGAAATACTGTTTCTTGAGGTCACATAATTATCATCTAAAAAACAGTGTAAGTGGGATCCCTGGGTGGCGCAGCGGTTTGGCGCCTGCCTTTGGCCCAGGGCGCGATCCTGGAGTCCCCGGATTGAGTCCCGCGTCGGGCTCCTGGCATGGAGCCTGCTTCTCCCTCTGCCTGTGTCTCTGCCTCTCTCTCTCTCTCTCTCTCTGTGACTGTCATAAATAAATAAAAAAAAATAAAAAAAAACAGTGTAAGTAAAGAAAACTTATAATACAATTAAATCTCTTTAGAATAGGTAACATTAAGTCTTATTTTCTACTTCTCCTTCCTGTGTGTATAAATAATACTATCTTATTTAATCATTAGATAAGAACCTCTGTCTTTAGACCAGATGGTAGTGATTCAGATACTTTAAAATTTTACATTTATTAATGAGTTATTGTTAATTTCATTTCCTCCCAGTATCTTCTATTTTTCTTCATATATCCCTCTTAATTACCTTCTGCTTCTGGGAGACTTTTTTCCCTATAAGAAGAGATCTGAGCAAAATTTTACATATGATTTTCACTTAATTGCTAGAAATATCTTCATGCTATTTTATTTCTCAGTGGAGTACAAGTTAGGTTGCCCTAGTGTGGAGGTGTCTTAAAGACATTTTCTTCCTTTTTCTTGGAGTAGTATAGAACCTCTGAAGCATGGAAACATAAGACCTTGAATCTTAGTTTAATATATTATTTTCTTAGAAGTCACTGAAGGCAAGTAATTTATTCAGTGTTCTATGATACTTTTTAACTTTGATCGGACCAATTAGTAGCAATAAGATTATTTCTAAATGTCTTTCGATTTCGATATGTTTACTGTATCACCAGCAGCAACTCCCTCTCCTTCCATACACAAAAACTTCCCCTACAAAACTTAGGTTTGTATGTATGTATTTCTGTGTCTTTCTTCCCCTTCACAGTTGATGGGATGTGGGTGGCTTTCTAGAGAGGGGTCGGGGGGGGAAGCTTTGGCTGGCGGCTGCTGTAGATTTAAGGCAGTGGGCATTCTTAATAGGCAGCATCTGCCCTCTCATTTTTGGTAATACAACTGACCCTTTTAGCTGCTGGATACCAGAGCGGTACATGGCAACTTTAATGCGATACCTTAGAGTTATGTTCTTACTAAATAAATCACATTTGGAAGCTTTTATGCAATCACATTCATGCTTATATTTTAAAAAGTCTAAACATGATAAACATTAAAAAATGAATTTATATTCATGAAGCCAAATTTGATTTTCTAGGTAATGACCAATTCATCTAGAAATTCAAATGGTTGCTTTTAGTGTTCATCTCTGTAACGTGACATAATCAAAAAAGAAAGCTATGCTGTGATACTCTGTGCTTCACTACAAGTAGCTTTCTTGATGATAAATTAATATTGTTTAATGCTTTTCAAGTAGTCTCTTCTCTTTTAAGCAGAACTTGCTCTAATTAGAAGTAATTTAATGTTTACTATTAGAATGAGTCCAATATAATCATTTGCTTTGTCTTTTATTTAGGAGCTTTCTTTAGTTAGTACCACCTGAGTGGACATATTGAATATTTGAAAGATAATTGTAGACCAAAAGATATGCAGAGACGTTATGTAATCTCATAGATTTCTACCTTTAAAGCAAGCAGTTTTGGAATTTGTACTTAAATGATGTTGGGTCTAAAATTGGATCAAAAGGAAAAAAAATAAATAAAATTGGATCAAAAGGGGCAGAAATTCAGAGGTAGTTTCTTTCTTTCTTTCTTTCTTTCTTTCTTTCTTTCTTTCTTTCTTTCTTTCTTTCTTTCTTTCTTCTTCTTTCTTTCTTTTTTTAAAGATTTTTTATTTATTTATTAATTCAGAGAGAGAGAGAGGCAGAGACACAGGCAGAGGGAGAAGCAGGCTTCATGCAGGGAGCCCGACATGGGACATGGGTCTCCGGGATCACACCCCAGGCTGCAGGTGGCACTAAACCACTGCGCCACCAGGGCTGCCCAGTTAGTTCTTTCTAATGCAGAGAAAGTTCTTCCTAGTGTTAGAGAAAGAGGGAGAGATAAATTGCCAATGATGTTTAAGGGTAAAATTCGTAATTATAATGGAGGAGAATTTCCTGATCTTTTTCTCCTCAAATCATTATCTCAATGTTATTCATATATACAACTTTTGATATTTAATTTAGATTTGAAATGGGAAATTGCCAAAAAGCATTTTTATTTTTTTTATTTTTTTTTCCAAAAAGCATTTTTAAAATAGAACCTTATAGATTGTAGACTATATAAATGTTTAAAGAAGTACTAAAGTAGGCAAAATTAAGAAATGTATTTTTTTAAGGGAACCAGAATTTTATGTGATACCTAAATTTTAAAATTTACTTCTGAATTTACTTCTTAATTTTATTTCCAGTTTTTCCCATCTTTTAGAATTTCCATAGTTCCCTCTCCCACCTCCAAGATTAAAAAAAAATCTATTATTATTTCAGCTTATGGAATTAAAAAAAAAAGCCATAGTTCCAGATAACACTGAGATAGAGTGACTTTCTGTTTCAGAAGACACTGACATGGAAGAAGAAATGTGTGAGAATATAAAACACAGCTATCGCAGGCAGGCAAATCAAGGAAAATCTACCTGGAAAGATGTTGTAATATGATTTAATAATCATATCACTAAATATTTAATTTAGACTGTTGGCAAAATAGCCCAGAAAATATTATAATTGGATTTTTTTTGTTTATTATAGTATTTTTGTTGTTGTTATAGTAGTTTGTTATAGTATATGTATTTTTTTTGTTATAGTAGCTTTCTGCACATATCTTGGAATTGAAGCTGCTTAGAACTTTTGGAAAATATTATACACTATATATTGAATACTGCATCATTAGATTTTGTGAATAAATGACATTTGATCATATTTTGATAAAATTTTATTGATATTGTATACTATATGTAAAGAAACTTGACAATAATTGCTTTAAATTAAATTTAAATAATTGCTTTAAATTAAACAAATTGCATTATTTGGCATGCCTCCAATTTGGGTTTATAATTTTTTAAATTCTTTTAAGTCAAGGAATGATCACCTGCTTCACTGAGATTGTGGTAATCTAAAAGAGCAAGATGGACTCATACATAAATTGGACCTCTGACCCAAACTTGGCAATTCTCTCAGCTTGCCAGGGAAAACACTTGCAGGGTTCATTACTTTCTTCCGTCATTTTGAGAGATTCTATCCCATTTTTCTCCTCCATTGGCTAACCTTTGACTTCCCAGAGACTTGCATTTCTTTCCAACAGGGAGGAGTAAACACTTTTGGTATGTGAAGATTAAAGATCCATGGCCCCTGCAGGTGCCCTGAGGCAAATTTGTTCAGAATTAATTTGGCACCTCCAGTTGTGGTTTGTTTAGGATAGGAAACAAAATAGAATTCAATAGTGTATCTTGAATTTTAGGACCTAGTACTTTTGTTACAAACAACAGGAAAAAAATGACTAAGTGCCAGTAACATTTACTCTTCAAAAGAAAGTTGTTTTTTTTTTTTTTTAAAAGAAAGTTTTTGTCTTTTGTCTTTCTGTGCCTGGTTATCTTCAAGAATTGCAGAGTAAAAGAGAAAATTTCAGTGGAAATATATTTCTGCTTCTGATATAGAAAGAGTCAATGTTGACATGAAAGGGAAAGCATTCTGATTTTCTGGGATATAAGCCTTAGAAAATAAGCCAGAGTAAAAGAACATGTAGAAATGAAAAACTTATGATTCCAGAAGATGACTTGTTGTGAATTATTTCACAATTCATGGGTATTTAAGATTGTCAATTTTTCTCTACATTCTTGCTCCTATGAACTACCTTACTGAATAGATATCAGCTTTATTTTGGAGTGAAAAATCACTGTAATGAATTCCACTGTTTTGAATACATGAAACACGATACTGTAAAGTATGTACTACAAAGAACATAATAAGCTTCTATACAACTAAAGAATATAAGGAAGCATTTCTCTACGAAATTGTAACTGTTGATTGGTTTTTAGTAGTAAGTGACTTGGCTAGCAGATTTTAGGATCTAAAATTAGTGGATACATTTTGCCAGTTTCAGTTAGGCACTTCTGGTGTCAGAAATAGTAATCTGGAAGCAATAGAGAAATCAAGAAACAGAGAAACAAAAAGGAATAGACCCTCTCTTAGGCGCATATTTTCTACCTTTTTGTTGATGTGGGCAACAAAAGATGTATTTTATAATACTACCAAAGCAGCTGACTCCTGGAGTTTAGTTGATTATGTTCTATTTAGGAATAGAGAAGCTAAAAGCAGACATTTGATAATATATTTGATAAGTTCTGAGTATGGTTGGTAAAATAGTACATTCAGAATCATGAAGGGATGCTTCTCTGTAAGTGTCTAGCATGGGCAGAGTCAGTTTGTTAAATACAAATATCATCATGTTATCAAAAACTTCTTGAGTAGTTTATAAATAGTTATCAAAGACAGTTTCTCAATCTCAACAGTTTATTGTAGTGAACCTTCTGAAATTTCATTGGATAGAAATTCCATTATGTCCTTTTTTTTTTTTTTTAGGAGAGATATATTCAGTTCTCTTATTTGTTTATAAGTCTAGGTTTTGAATTGTTTGATAATTGTTAAGTAGGAGAGAGGAGAGACTAGAGCTTCAAAAGAATCTTAATCAGTTCCATGGCTCAGGAATTTTTTAAGAAGCCATGTTTTTATTACAGGGATATCGTGATGTTTAGGGCAGAGGACTCTGGACCGTGTACTCACTAGCCTACTCACTAGCTGAGACCTTGGGCAAGGTATTTAAATTCTCTGTGCCTCAGATCCTCTTTCTGTTATATGGGGCTAATAAAAGTACCTACCACATGAGGTTGTTATGAGGATTGAAAAGATTAATATAAGCACTTGAAAAAGTGTCTGGCAATAACACTATGTATGTTTTAGCCAGCATTATTATTAGATTTTTTTTTTTTTTTTACTTTGGCAATTGTTTTGCTAAGGGTTAGCCTATAATTGTAGTTATTGAATTAAAATTTTTTTTTTTTTTGCAGAAATACAGTTGTTTCTGAATTACATCTTTTTTAGAAGACTGGGCCTAAGATAAGAAACCTAGGCAAAGAATTAGGTATTTCCTGGCAAATATGATATAATGAGTTACTTAGCAACATCATTTAGTGCCCATTTGTACTGAGTTTTGTTTTAGCCTCCTGTGTTTGCTGGATTGCGTCAAGTTAAATAGTTCAAATCAGAAGGATTTGGAAATTGTGTTTCTTACAGGGATTTGATTCAGGAAGGTGGCTGGTTAGTCTCTCAGATCAAGGTCTTGAACTGTAGTCCACATGGAAGCCACGGTGAACTGGTACCTTGACACGGTGCAAGGGAACATGCATTGCTTTTCTTTTTCTACCTGTTGAACCAGTACTATAACCAACCTGGAAAAAATATTTTTGTTTGTGGTTTAAATAGCGTTCAGCAGTCTTCTATTGTTGTTGATACTGTTTTTCACTTAGAGAAAATTTGGAAGATGGTTATCTGTTCAGTGCTGCCAAATATATTGTTAGTATGCAGACCCTGCAGGCACCAGCTGCAATTGTTTTCCAAAGGACATGCAACCAATCTAGGTATCATGCACCCAGCTGTAGTATTGCTGGCTGAATTTGGTCTTTTACACACAGTTGCACGCATACTAACACTTTTGGTTGCTAAATTAAAATTGAAGAATGAGTACTGTCTTTTGATGTTCTTTTTCATCTGTTCTTGGTTTTAGTTCCTAAATTTTCTGCTATTATTCTTGGGCATTTCTCATCATAAGTATACATTCAAATTCTATCTGATATACCCTTTTGTCAGGGGGGTTCTCAGGGTAGTTATATAAGTATATGATGTACTGAAATGATTTGCTTTGACGTGACCCAATTAGAATTTACTTTAGCCCTGAGCCAGCTCAAATAAGATTGAGCTAATTTATGCCACTATTTTTTCCAGTAATGTTGAGTTGGAACAGAACCACTTATTGTGCTAATGTTTTTCCTCTAAAATGTACAGATGTGTATTTACACAGACAGAAAATTTATATATGCTAGTTACATTTTAATCTTGTGGTAGGCAACATATTGTAAAAAGCATAGTTTGCATCTTTGACATGATTTTCTGGTATGAAACATGATGTGTTAAATATTAAAAAGCTGGAGTGGGATGGATATGTTTATTCCATAGTTTTAGTCATGTGGTCAGTTTCGTAATGTAACTATAAAGCAAATAGTAGTAATTAATAATAATGATGATAATAATCATTGAATATTTATTAAGCCCTTACTTTGTACCAGGCGCCAGACTGAGCTGTTTACATTAAATAAATCTCACTAAAGAACAATTTTTGAAGCAGGTACTGGTATTATTTTTAAATTTTATGCATGAGGTAAAGGAGGCTTACAGATGGTAGCACACTATTGCAAGATCACACAGTTTTGGAACAGGGATCCACTTCCAGCTGTTTTTGACTTTAGAGTCTGAGCTCTTAATGTCTTAGTGTCTCTTCTATTTTTTACTGCCTTCCATGTTACAAATCACCATGCAGATTATGTAGATTAGTGTCTCCACAGCAAATAGATGGTACACTCAAATAGGGTAATTGAGAGAGTAGTTGTAAACAAGGGTACGAGAGAAAAACAAGGGAGGTGAGGCTGGCAACAGTAGGAACCATTACCATCCCTGTGTGTGGAGGGCCAGGATGTGGGATTGATTACTAGATCTTGAAGAGTATAGCAGAAGTTATAGGAGAGGACAGTCTACAGGAGCTATATTGCCTTAGGTTGAGGCACATAACCCCCTTAGTAGGGGAGTTGCTGAAGAAATACCTGATCCCACTTTCCTCACAGTCTCCTGTCTCTTGTCAGTGATTCTTAATGGCCAAACTCAACTGCAGACCAGAGGCAAAGGGATCCTTTGATGCAGTGATCAGCTTCTTGTGGCACATAGCAGATTGGAAATAGATGGAAAGTTTTTAAGGCAAACAGAAAATATCCAGTTCATAGATGCACTACCAAGAAAATAGTTTCTCAATGTCAAAGCATCAGTGAAGCTAGGATTTTTTTACTTGCCTCTAATCATTTCACTTGCTTTAAAATTTTTTTTAATTTTAAGATTTTGTCTTCTTAATTACAGATTTTAGAAGCAGCATGGGTTGTTACAGAGAATGTAGACTGTGACTGTCAGAGTTACCTTTAGGATTTTGAAAAAATAAACTTTGTTTTCTTTTTAATCTATTTTTTTAATTTATTTTTTATTGGTGTTCAATTTACTAACATACAGAATAACCCCCAGTGCCCGTCACCCATTCACTCCCACCCCCCGCCCTCCTCCCCTTCTACCACCCCTAGTTCGTTTCCCAGAGTTAGCAGTCTTTACGTTCTGTCTCCCTTTCTGATATTTCCCACACATTTCTTCTCCCTTCCCTTATATTCCCTTTCACTATTATTTATATTCCCCAAATGAATGAGAACATAGAATGTTTGTCCTTCTCCGACTGACTTACTTCACTCAGCATAATACCCTCCAGTTCCATCCACGTTGAAGCAAATGGTGGGTATTTGTCATTTCTAATAGCTGAGTAATATTCCATTGTATACATAAACCACATCTTTATCCATTCATCTTTCATTGGACACCGAGGCTCCTTCCACAGTTTGGCTATCGTGGCCATTGCTGCTATAAACATCGGGGTGCAGGTGTCCCGGCGTTTCATTGCATTTGTATCTTTGGGGTAAATCCCCAGCAGTGCAATTGCTGGGTCGTAGGGCAGGTCTATTTTTAACTGTTTGAGGAACCTCCACACAGTTTTCCAGAGTGGCTGCACGAGTTCACATTCCCACCAACAGTGTAAGAGGGTTCCCTTTTCTCCGCATCCTCTCCAACATTTGTTGTTTCCTGTCTTGTTAATTTGCCCCATTCTCACTGGTGTGAGGTGGTATCTCATTGTGGTTTTGATTTGTATTTCCCTGATGGCAAGTGATGCAGAGCATTTTCTCATATGCATGTTGGCCATGTCTATGTCTTCCTCTCTGAGATTTCTCTTCATGTCTTTTGCCCATTTCATGATTGGATTGTTTGTTTCTTTGGTGTTGAGTTTAATAAGTTCTTTATAGATCTTGGAAACTAGCCCTTTATCTGATATGTCATTTGCAAATATCTTCTCCCATTCTGTAGGTTGTCTTTTAGTTTTGTTGACTGTATCCTTTGCTGTGCAAAAGCTTCTTATCTTGATGAAGTCCCAATAGTTCATTTTTGCTTTTGTTTCTTTTGCCCTCGTGGATGTATCTTGCAAGAAGTTACTGTGGCCGAGTTCAAAAAGGGTGTTGCCTGTGTTCTCCTCTAGGATTTTGATGGAATCTTGTCTCACATTTAGATCTTTCATCCATTTTGAGTTTATCTTTGTGTATGGTGCAAGAGAGTGGTCTAGTTTCATTCTTCTGCATGTGGATGTCCAATTTTCCCAGCACCATTTATTGAAGAGACTGTCTTTCTTCCAATGGATAGTCTTTCCTCCTTTATCGAATATTAGTTGACCATAAAGTTCAGGGTCCACTTCTGGGTTCTCTATTCTGTTCCACTGATCTATGTGTCTGTTTTTGTGCCAGTACCACACTGTCTTGATGACCACAGCTTTGTAGTACAACCTGAAATCTGGCATTGTGATGCCCCCAGCTATGGTTTTCTTTTTTAAAATTTCCCTGGCTATTCGGGGTCTTTTCTGATTCCACACAAATCTTAAAATAATTTGTTCTAACTCTCTGAAGAAAGTCCATGGTATTTTGATAGGGATTGCATTAAACGTGTATATTGCCCTGGGTAACATTGACATTTTCACAATATTCTGCCAATCCATGAGGATGGAATATTTTTCCATCTCTTTGTGTCTTCCTCAATTTCTTTCAGAAGTGTTCTATAGTTTTGAGGGTATAGATCCTTTACATCTTTGGTTAGGTTTATTCCTAGGTATCTTATGCTTTTGGGTGCAATTGTAAATGGGATTGACTCCTTAATTTCTCTTTCTTCAGTCTCATTGTTAGTGTATAGAAATGCCACTGACTTCTGGGCATTGATTTTGTATCCTGCCACGCTACTGAATTGCTGTATGAGTTCTAACAATCTTGGGGTGGAGACTTTTGGGTTTTCTATGTAGAGTATCATGTCATCGGCGAAGAGGGAGAGTTTGACTTCTTCTTTGCCAATTTGAATGCCTTTAATGTCTTTTTGTTGTCTGATTGCTGAGGCTAGGACTTCCAGTACTATGTTGAATAGCAGTGGTGAGAGTGGACATCCCTGTCTTGTTCCTGATCTTAGGGGAAAGGCTCCCAGTGCTTCCCCATTGAGAATGATATTTGCTGTGGGCTTTTCGTAGATGGCTTTTAAGATGTTGAGGAATGTTCCCTCTATCCCTACACTCTGAAGAGTTTTGATCAGAAATGGATGCTGTACTTTGTCAAATGCTTGCTCTGCATCTAATGAGAGGATCATATGGTTCTTGGTTTTTCTCTTGCTGATATGATGTATCACATTGATTGGTTTACGGTTGTTGAACCAGCCTTGTGTCCCGGGGATAAATCCTACTTGGTCATGGTGAATAATTTTCTTAATGTACTGTTGGATCCTATTGGCCAGTATCTTGTTGAGAATTTTTGCATCCATGTTCATCAGGGATATTGGTCTGTAATTCTCCTTTTTGGTGGGGTCTTTGTCTGGTTTTGGAATTAAGGTGATGCTGGCCTCATAGAACGAATTTGGAAGTACTCTATCTCTTTCTATCTTTCCAGACAGCTTTAGGAGAATAGGTATGGTTTCTTCTTTAAACGTTTGATAAAATTCCCCTGGGAAGCCATCTGGCCCTGGACTCTTGTGTCTTGGGAGGTTTTTGATGACTGCTTCAATTTCCTCCCTGGTTATTGGCCTGTTAAGGTTTTCTATTTCTTCCTGTTCCAGTTTTGGTAGTTTGTGGCTTTCCAGGAATGCGTCCATTTCTCCTAGATTGCCTAATTTATTGGCGTATAGCTGTTCATAATATGTTTTTAAAATCGTTTGTATTTCCTTGGTGTTGGTAGTGATCTCTCCTTTCTCATTCATGATTTTATTAATTTGAGTCTTCTCTCTCTTCTTTTTAATAAGGTTGGCTAATGGTTTATCTATCTTATTAATTCTTTCAAAGAACCAACTCCTGGTTCTGTTGATCTGTTCCACAGTTCTTCTGGTCTCGATTTCGTTGAGTTCTGCTTGAATCTTTATTAACTCCCTTCTTCTCCTGGGTGTAGGATCTATTTGCTGTTTTTTCTCTAGCTCCTTTATGTGTAAGGTTAGCTTTTGTATTTGAGTTCTTTCCAGTTTTTGAATGGATGCTTGTATTGCGATGTATTTCCCCCTTAGGACTGCTTTTGCTGCATCCCAAAGATTTTGAACAGTTGTATCATCATTCTCATTAGTTTCCATGAATCTTTTTAATTCTTCCTTAATTTCCTGGTTGACCCTTTCATCTTTTAGCAGGATGGTCCTTAACCTCCACATGTTTGAGGTCCTTCCAAACTTCTTGTTGTGATTTAGTTCTAATTTCAAGGCATTATGGTCTGAGAATATGCAGGGGACGATCCCAATCTTTTGGTATCAGTTCAGACCCGATTTGTGACCCAATATGTGGTCTATTCTGGAGAAAGTTCCATGTGCACTTGAGAAGAATGTGTATTCAGTTGAGTTTGGATGTAAAGTTCTGTAGATATCTGTGAAACCCATCTGGTCCAGCGTATCATTTAAAGCTCTTGTTTCTTTGGAGATGTTGTGCTTAGAAGACCTATCGAGTATAGAAAGAGCTAGATTGAAGTCACCAAGTATAAGTGTATTATTATCTAAGTATTTCTTCACTTTGGTTAATAATTGATTTATATATTTGGCAGCTCTCACATTCGGGGCATATATATTGAGGATTGTTAAGTACTCTTGTTGAATAGATCCTTTAAGTATGATATAGTGTCCCTCTTCATCTCTCACTACAGTCTTCGGGGTAAATTTTAGTTTATCTGATATAAGGATGGCTACCCCTGCTTTCTTTTGAGGACCATTCGAATGGTAAATGGTTCTCCAACCTTTTATTTTCAGGCTGTAGGTGTCCTTCTGTCTAAAATGAGTCTCTTGTAGACAGCAAATAGATGGGTCCTGCTTTTTTATCCAGTCTGAAACCCTGCGTCTTTTGATGGGGTCATTAAGCCCATTCACATTCAGAGTTACTATTGAGAGATATGAGTTTAGTGTCATCATGATAACTATTCAGTCCTTGTTTTTGTGGAATGTTCCACTGAACTTCTTCTTAAAGGGGAATTTTAAGAGTCCCCCTTAAAATTTCTTGCAGAGCTGGTTTGGAGGTCACATATTCTTTTAGTTGCTGCCTGTCTTGGAAGCTCTTTATCTCTCCTTCCATTTTGAATGAGAGCCTTGCTGGATAAAGTATTCTTGGTTGCATGTTCTTCTCATATAGGACCCTGAATATATCCTGCCAGCCCTTTCTGGCCTGCCAGGTCTCTGTGGAGAGGTCTGCTGTTACCCTAATACTCCTCCCCATAAAAGTCAGGGATTTCTTGTCTCTTGCTGCTTTAAGGATCTTCTCTTTATCTTTGGAATTTGCAAGCTTCACTATTAAATGTCGAGGTGTTGAACGGTTTTGATTGATTTTAGGGGGGGATCTATTTCCTGGATCTGAATGCCTGTTTCCCTTCCCAGATTAGGAAAGTTTTCAGCTAGAATTTGTTCAAATACATATTCTGGCCCTCTGTCCCTTTCGGCGCCCTTGGGAACACCAATTAAACGTAAATTTTTCTTCCTCAGGCTGTCATTTATTTCCCTTAATCTATCTTCATGGTCTTTTAATTGTTTGTCTCTTTTTTCCTCAGTTTCCCTCTTTGCTATCAACTTGTCTTCCATGTCACTCACTTGTTCTTCCACCTCGTTAACCCTCATCGTTAGGACTTCTAGTTTGGATTGCATCTCATTCAATTGATTTTTAATTTCTGCCTGATTAGCTCTAAATTCTGCAGTCATGAAGTCTCTTGAGTCCTTTATGCTTTTTTCTAGAGCCACCGGTAGGTGTATAATAGTGCTTCTCAATTGGCTTTCTGACATTGAATTGTAATCCAGATTTTGTAACTCTGTGGGAGAAAGGACCGTTTCTGATTCTTTCTTTTGAGGTGAGGTTTTCCTTCTAGTCATTTTGCTCAGTGCAGAGTGGCCAAAAGCAAGTTGTATTGGGAAAAGGAGAAAAAGAGAGGAGAGAAAGAAGGAAAGAAAAGAGAAAGAGGAAAAAAAGGAAGAAAAAAACAAAAAAAAAAAAAAAGAAGAAGAAAAAGAAAAAGAAAGAAAGGAGAAAAAAGGGGGGTGGGGGAAGGAAACAAATCAAAAAGCAAAACAAAAGAAAACAAAAGAAAACAAAACAAAACAAAGAACCACGGGGGAGTATCTTCTGATTCTGTGTACTTTAAGTCCCTTGGCTTCCCCTGGAAGTTGTCCGTCTAGCTGGTCTTCTGGGGGAGGGGCCTGCTGTGCTGATTTTCAGGTGTAGGCAGTTGGGGGAGCTGCTGTGCCCCTGCCTGGTGCAGGGCTCAGTGGGGGTTGTTTACCCCGTGAGGCCCCAGGAGCAACAGCCCTAGTGGCGGGGCAGCTCTGGAAACCTGGATTCAGCCCCCGCAGTAGCTCCAGAGCTCCGTCTGCAGGGCCTGGAGGCTCCGGGGCGGACCGCTGATCTGCAAAGCTGGGGCAGGAGCGTCCTTGCTGTCCTGGGCCCTCCCGGCCTCTGCCTGTCCCGGGGGAGGCCGGATCCTGGGCTGTGTCCCGGCGCCCTGTGCTCCGGGACCTGCGCTATTGGATTCGCGCTCCCGGCCGCGTAGCCCCTCTGCGGAGCTGCCGCCCGAGCCCCCTGAGCTGCTCCTGGAACCGCGCAGCCCCCTCCGCACGGAGCCTCTTCCTCCGCCCGAGCCCCTCCGAGCTGCTCCCGGGGCCGCACAGCCCCCTCCGCGGAGCCGCCCCCGAGCCCCTCCGAGCTGCTCCGGGTCCCGCCGTGCGCGCTGCAGCCCTTAGGGAGCTCGGCGCACTCTCCCGGCGCGCAGTTGCTCTGTTACTGTCCCCGGAGCCCGAGGGCATCCCCGCCCTTCTGGGTCCTGCTCCAATTCTTGGGAGCCCCTTTCCGCCCGGGAAGGTCGGTGCAGCTCCTGCTCCTCCGGGACGGGGCTCTCCTGTCCTGGGGACACTCGCCCCGGCCTCAGCCCGGCTCCTCGCGGGGCCCCTCCCCCTTGGAGGCCTTTGTTTCTTTATTTCTTTTTCCCAGTCTTCCTACCTTGATAGATGCGCGAACTCTTCTCACTGGAGCATTCCAGGTGTTCTCTCTTTAATTCTCAGGCCGAATTCATAGATTTTCAGGATAATTTGAAGGTTTTCTAGGTAATTTGGTGGAGACAGGTGATTTGGAGACCCTGCTCTTCCGCCATCTTGCCCCTCCTCCGAAAAAATAAACTTTGGATATGCTTCTCCTTGTTTTTTTTTTTTTCTTCTTTTTAAAAATATGAATAACAATACCAGTACTATTCCTGTTCTGGTAGATAACGTAAAGGGTCATGAAATAGTAATAAACTTTGGATACTTAACGTATATGTATATCCCCATTTTTACCTTTATCATTGGTCTTCTTCCTTCCTAAATCTTGAGACTTCTGAGATAATTTTTCTCTGCCTGAAAATTACCCTTTATTTTTTCTTTTAGTATGGGTCTGCTGGTAAATAAATCTTAAAATTTTTCTTTATCTGAAAAGATTTGTTTATGTTCATTTTTGAAACCTATTTTTGCTGGTATAGAATTATAGATTAGCAGTTATTTTCATTCAGTGCCTTGAAAATATCAGTTCTTGATCATCTTACTCTATACTTACTATTGAGAAATTAGTTATGTTATTCTAACTATTACTTTTTTGGAGGTAGTCTGTCCTTTATTGGCTGCTTTTAAGATTTCTCTCTTTGATTTCAGCAATTATAGTAGGATAGGCTTAAAGTTACAAATTTATTCACAGCTCACTTTTTCTTTTTCTTTCTTTTTTTTTTTTTTTTTAAGATTTTATTTATTCATGAGAGACAGAGAGAGAGAGAGAGAGAGGCAGAGACACAGGCAGAGGGAGAAGCAGGCTCCATGCAGGGAGTCTGATGTGGGACTTGATCCCAGGTCTCCAGGATCACACCCTGGGCTGAAGGCGGCGCTAAACTGCTGAGCCACCTGGGCTGCCCCACAACTCACTTTTTCCCAAAGCTTTTATTTCAACAGGAATAATATGATAATTATTATATCATCCAATCTTTTGGATGATAATTATTACTTTAAAAAAAGAAATTGGTGAAAGAAATCAGTAGATAGTGTGGGTTGATATAGCTCAGCTAACTGTCTCTTTTAGATACTTTTATATATTCCTTTTTTTTTAAAGGTTTTATTTATTTATTTGAGAGAGAGCATGCACACAAGTTGCAGAGGGGCAAAGGATGTAGAGTGGGAGAAGCAGACTCCTTGCTGAGCAGGGAGCCAGCCACAGTGGGACTCTATCCCAGGACCCTGAGATCATGGCATGATGAAGGCAGATGCTTAACCGACTGAGCCACATATTCCTTCTTAAATTGTTTCTTTTTCCCCCTCTTAGCTATATTGAGATATAATTCATAAATAAAATTGTATATATATAAGTTATACGGTGTGATGGTTTATATACATATATACTGTAAAATGATTACCAGAGTCAGCCAATTAACACATCCATTATCTTACAGTTACTCTGTGTGTGTGCATATGAGAATACTGGTTCTTAACAGAAGATGATGGTAATGCAGGAAGTCAGGAAAGATCAAAGGGAATCTAACAGGGTTCTCTCTTTGACTTATCTAATGCCAGAAAAGTAGAAGAAGAGAAGGAAAGCATACACTTTCCCCCTCCTACACAGAGCTCTAGGAAAGAAGATAGAAGAGAAGAAGGTGATTGTTTAGGCTCTCATTACTTATTACAGTGTAGTATAGATTTAGCATTCTCTTCTGTCTTTGTCACTTTGTCACGAATGAAATAATATGTTTAGAGGGAGAAATGCTTTTTAATGAAAAGCATATCAATTCAGAAAGCATTAAACAAAGTGAAGGATCTTAAAAAGGGTAGAAGATTGTTTATGGTAAAAGACAACTTATTTTATACAATGAATGTCAATCTATAATGAAGGCCATCATGCTGCTGAAGCATTTTTCCTTCCATATACCGAGTTCTTTTTATATTACCGTCGGTGAGGGCTCCCATAGTCAGTCCTGTTACTTAGGGCAAGAAAATGTAGAAAAAGGAGAACAAGGAATTTTACGATTTAAAATGTAAAAATCTTTTTATAATCACTAAACCGTACTGGAGTAAAAAAGAATAAACCGTACTGGAGTAAAAAAGAATGAAATGCCTTTCTTTTGATAGTAATCTGAAAAAGTTTGTGTACTAAATCCTGTAAGCCAGATAGTTGAGTTATTGGATGATATTGTATGATGGAAAGTATCTGAAGCATTTTGGTTTCTTGAAAGGTTATGTTGTGAAAAATTTGTTTTGTAAGAGTAGATGTACGAAAAGCATATGCCGTTGTTATTACCTAAAATCCAATAAAAGATAGCTTTAGTAGATTATTACCACATGTGTGTAGGAGTTGCTTTCATAGTTAGGTTATTTTAGATACCAGAGTAATTTGTTTCATATTTTAGCATTGAAATGCCCCTTCAAATTCAGTATTTGTCTGATATGTAATAGAAATAGCACAAAATAAAATATCTCCTCAAGTAATTGAAATAACAAATTCTGTGGGCAACCCATTGAATGAAATGATATTTGCAGGGACATTGTGTGAGTGCAGTATCTCTGAGGAGCCTTCCCCAAGAGCTACTAAACTCAAAGATTATGCCCTTAAACCACATTCAAAGAACAAGAGCACAAAGCGAATTTGATTGATAAGTAATTCATTAGTGACTACAATATAGTATACTTTTTAACTTTCAACTTGTAATGTATTTGCTTATAAAGTGTCACTTAAGTGTGTACACGCAGTTAACAATTTTAGGATTTCTTCTTGTGATCTGTGTTTATTGAATTTTAAGTGATGACAAAATTCTGAAGTCATTTGAATCCTAAGGTCAATTATAGTCAGTAGTAATTGTAGTAGCAGAAGTAATTAGTAATCCTAAAGAAGGCCATTCTCATTTCCCACTTTGAAGGATATGCACCTTGTGTGGTCTGTTATTGTTAATGGCTTATCATAGACCATCTAGAATTAAAATAAATTTTTTATTAGCATGAAATGTATTTCAAAAATTTGCTGTCCAGTTTAGGAGTACAAGTCTTTGCCTTATCTACTGCATTTTTTGGTGTATTTGTTATTAGTAATTCCTCAGTTGTAAAAGCTAATAGACATTAAGAAATATATCACTTTTATAACTTAAAGATGTTGCTAACATGGGCTAAGTTTTGGTACATTTAGGTGATTTGTTTATTATTAATGTGAATGCAAATAAGTAAGTCTTGTAGGTCTACAAGAAAGGAAACTTTTGTGCTGTAATGAAATCATTCAGTGAAGCAAAATATTCTATTTTGTTGCAGTATTGTCACATTATATTCTACCAAAATGAACTTCAAAACAAATTGCTAGATATTGTTAGCAAGTCTGCAAAATGGCCTAAATCACTGAATGAAGAAAATATCAAAAGTCAGGTGGTGATGAAAGACATAATGCTCAGTAGACTATATGTGTGTGTAGAGGGGTGGGAATTGAAAATGTACAAATGAATAAATGTCATCTGACTGGTAAAAGATAGATAGGCAGGATGTTATTGGTTGGTTGTTCTCAGCAGCTCAGGAAGCTAGCTAACTGTATGCCCCACAAAGATTACATATAACATCTGCTGAAGAACATGGAATCAAGTTAGGAATGATTCAAGTTGGAGGATGCAGCTTAGCACAGAACCCTTTACTCTTCTTAAAGAAGATAGCAAGGCCAGAATTAAGGGATAGGCTGCCCAAAGGGAATTGTGAACACAAATTTAGAGGTTGAACTGTTAAGATTAGCTTCAACATTCAGGTGGGAGTAAACAGACATTAATGAGTTTCTGAAGTTCTTTGTTTAAACTGGATTTTTGCCAAAGAGTTATCACTGCTAAGATGTCTGTCCAATCATAAGATTTGATTTTTTCACTAAAGGTCTGATGTTTCCTAGTTTGGGTACATAGAGCTACAGAAAAACACCATCATCATAATATTTATTTATTCATCATAAGATTTTATTTATTTAATTAATCAAATTAATTTATTTTAGAGAGAGAAAGCAAGCACGAGCCAGGGGAGGGGCAGAGGGACAGGGGCAGAGAGAGAGAGAAAGAGAGAGAGAACCTCAAGCAGACTGCACTGAACGAGGAGCCTGTCTGGGGGGGGGCGGGCTTGATCCCACCATCCTGAGATCCTGAGCCCAAATCAAGTCAGACACCTATCGACTGTGCTACCCAGGCACCCGTGAGGGATTCCCAGGAAATTCTAATGTACTACTAGGCTTGAGAATCACTAGCCAGACTTAGGTAGTGGTGAATGAATCCAAGAATTTTGAAGACTTAAAATCATAACACAGTTGAGCTAGGAGGGGCATTAGATCATTTGGTTTAACTGCTTCGTTTTGCAAGAGGAAACTCAGGAGCAAGTAATTTGATTTAGTACTTTTATTTTTTATGAAAAAAATTGTTTTGTTTGCTATATCCATTTCTGATTACTGACATTTCTTTAAGCAAATCACACCGATCTTCTATTTATCTTTTTTTTTTTTTTTTTTTTTTTTAACTTTTTGGCCCCTACCACCCATTTCTTCCTTCCCTCGCTGTCCATCTCTGGCAACCAGAGTCTATTCTCCTAACCTATGCGTTTTTTTTTTTTTTTTTTTTTTTTAAGATTCCACATAGAAGAGAGGTCATACAATATGTCTTTCTCTCTCTGTTGTATTTCACTTAGCATAATGCCCTTGAGGTCCATCTATATATTCATAAATGGCAATATTTCATTCTTTTTTATGAAAAGATCATGTTCCCTTGTATATATGTATACCATAATTTGTTTATACATTCATTCATCAATGGACACTTAAATTGCTGTTTCTTGTGTTGTTGATCATAGCCGTCATTCTGACAGGCATGAGGTGATTTCTTATTGTAGTTTTGATTTGTATTTTCCTGATGATGTGATGTTGAGCATCTTTTTATGTGTCTGTTGGCCATCTATATGTCTTTGAAGAAATGTCTCTTCATGTCTTCCATTTTTAAATTGGATTTTAAAAAATACGGAGTTGCATCAGTTCTTTATATTTTTGGATGTTATCTTGTATCAGATATATGATTTCCAAATGTTTTCTCCCATTCAATAGTTTGCTTTTTCATTTTGTTGATGGGTTCATTTGCTCTGTAGAGCTTTTTAGTCCCATTTGTTTATTTTTGCTTTTGTGGATAGATTCAAAAAATCATTGCCAAGACCCATGTCAAGGAAGTTACTTTTTCTGTTTTTTTCTAGAAGTTTTATGGTTTCAGGTCTTATGTTCCAGTTTTTAATCTTTTTTGAGTTAATTTTTGTGTATCCTGTAAAGTAGTAGCTGTCTCTCATTCTTTTTCACATAGCTGTAGTTTTTTCAGCACCTTTTATTGAAGAGACTGTCCTTTCCCTACTGTACATTGTTGGCTCCTTTGTTATAAATTAATTAATCGTATATGTGTGATTTATTTCTTGGCTCTTTACCCTGTTCCATTGACCTGCATGTCTGTTTTTATGCCAGTACCATACTTTTAAAATTACTATAGCTTTTTAATATAGTTTGCAATCAGGGAGCATGATGCTTCTAGTTTTGTTCTTTCTCAAGATTGCTTTGGCTACACAGGTTTTTTTTTGTGGTTCCATATAAATTTTAAAGTCATTTGTTCTATTTCTTTGAAAAATGCCATTGGAATTTTGATAGCGATTTCATTGAATCTGTAGATTTTTTTAAAAAGACTTTATTTATTTATTTGAGAGAGAGTGTATGTGTACTTGCCTGAGTGAGGGGACGGGCAGAGGGAGAGGGAGAAGCAGATTCCCTAGTGCCCAGGGAGTCCAAGGTGGGAGGGCTCCATCCCAGGAGCCTGAGATCGTGACCTGAGCTGAAGGCAGATGCTTAACTGACTGAGCCACCCAGGTCCCCCTAGATTGCTTTTGATATTATGGACATTTTAAAAATACTGATTCTTCCATCTCATAAGCACAGAGTATCTTTCTGTTTATTTGTATCTTCTTCAGTTTCTTTCATTAATGACTTGTAGTTTTTTTGTTTTTGTTTTTTGTTTTTTTTTTTGACTTGTAGTTTTTAATAACTCTATTGGTTAAATTTATTCCTATGTATTTTATTCTTTTTGATGCAATTATTAATGGGATTGTTTTATTAATTTGTAAATTTCTTAATTCTTTTCATAGTTTGTTATTAGTGTATAGAGATACAACAGATATTTGTGTTTTGATTTTGTATCATGCAGTATTCCTTTACAAAAACAAATTCCAAATACAAATTCCACTGTATTTATTTATTAGTTCTAATGTTTCTTGAAGGAGTCTTTAGAGTTTTGTATATGTAATATGTCATCTCCAAATAGTGACTACTTCTTCCTTTCCCATTTAGATGCCTTTAATTTATTTCATGCCTAGGACTTCCTACACTATGTTGAATAATAGTGGCAAGAATGGGCATCCTTTTCTTTTTCCTGATGTTAGAGGAAAGGCTTTCAGCTTTTAATCATTGAGTATGGTATAGCTGGGGGCTTGTGATATATGACGTTTATTATGTTAAGGGGCGTTCTCTTTATACCCTCTTTATTGAGAATTTTTATCATAAATGAATGTTGAATTTTGTTAAGTGCTTTTTCTGGTGCATTTGGTGACTTTTAATATAGAGCCCTGAAGCAGAAAATGACTTATGGTCCTTATTTGGGACTTGGTGATGAGGTTAATTGTAGTGATATTGAAAGAGATGGAAAGCTTGGAAAAGGAAACAGGTTTATGAGCAAGAAAAGTTTAGTTTCAGCCTGTTGAATTAAGATGACTGATGTATATAATTGGAAATAAATATGCAAAGGTCCATTTTAAACTGGAAAGATTCGTATACATATAAGTTCATAAAATTCAAGTAGAAATACTCAGAAGTGATCTGACCACATGATATTTTGAGATTACAGGCTAGGAATGAGGCAGGCAATTGTCAGTACAGATGTAACAGCTTATGTTGAATTCTCAGAGTTAACAGTGAGTGGGAAGAATAGAGGTATGAATAGTGTTTAGAGAATTCTCATAATTGGGAGACAGGAAGAAAGAGCTCTTGTTAAAAGCCAAATAGTAATTAGAAAAGTAAGGGAAGTCTAATGGCATTGGAGCAAAAGGAGTGGAGTAGATCATGACAAAGACAAAGATCTGTATCTCCACAAAGATTTGTGCTTCCACATGTCTAATGGGTCTCACCTGAAGATGGAGAAGGTGCCTCAAAATGCAAGCTTGCTATCTTCTTTATCTCCTGTCCACCCCACAAAATACAACCCTTCTTCTTCTTTATATCTAGTCTTGATAGATGGCTTTATACCTAGCTCTCCTAGGCTAAAACTTAGAAATCCTCTTTGACTTCTTTCTCTCACTCTTTTTCCATACTTAATTGATCGCCCTGTACTATTCCTCCTGTCCCTGCCATATTTCTTCTGTTAATTGTAATTATACTGTTTCTGTTTCTACTAATTCCAAAACCTACTAACTACATAGATAGGTTTTTTGTTGTTGTTTTAACGCATATTTCTTGGAAATAATGATATCATTTCTCCTATGTTAGAAGTAAGCATGGTCATCATGTACATAATAAGTTCACTTATTCTGGGCAAGAGAACCCATAAATGTACATCCAGGTAGGATGACAATATAACTTATTATGCAAACTGGATACTTCTGAAAATGAAAGGGGGTGCTGTTAATAATTTAGTGGTACAAGAGGCAGAAGCAGGGACTGTCCTGTACAAGCCAGGCTGTATGATCACCTACCTCAGTGATTCTCAACTGGGAGTGATTTTGCCTCCCATAAGACATTTGGCAATGCCTAGAGATATTTTTGGTTGTCATAAGTGGAGAAGGAAGAGTTATTACTGGTATTTAGTGGCTACAGTCCAGGAAAGCTGCTAATCATCCTGCATTGCATGGGATAGCCCCACAGCAAAGAATTATTTGGCTTTTTTCATTTAATTAAGTCAATGGATGTTTATTTAGTTTCTTTCCTTCTCTATACCACTTACTGTGCTAGGTTCTTCAGATGCATTTATGAGCAAAGCAGTCATGGTCACAGAAGTCATGAAACTTGTAGTTGGGGAGACTAAGATTAAATACATAATTACATAAATAAATATATTATTTAAACAGTGAAAAACCCTAGGAAGGAATAGTACTTAGTGCTTTTGGAACATAAAACAAGAGACCTGATCTAGAATGTGAGGTCAGGGGAAAGTTTTCTGACATTTGAGTTGAAATCTGAAGGATGAGTAGGCTTGAACTCAACAAAGATGTTTTATAAGGAGAGGGGAGGAAAAGTGTGCCAGGCACCAAAAGGGTATGGAGAGTGACAATCCCAAAGAAATGGAATAAGGCCAGTGAGGTAGAAGGCTAGGAGGTGTGTGAAGGTAGGAGGTGGGGAGAGAGCTGACTAGAGACAGAGGTGCAGTAAGCAGGGGTCAGATCATAGCTTTGTTGAAAGGATGTTGAATTTTAATTGGGAAACCTGGGGAGGTTTCTAAGCCCGGAATGGTGTGGTCAGATTTGCATTTTAAAGAAGATTCCATTTCTAAAATGTCCTCACTTTGTGTTACTACTACCTTACTTAAGAGTACTCACAGCATTTGGGATCTGTCTTAGTCTGGCCCATTTGCATCTGCAGTCTTCCCCTTTAGTCTGCAGGGTTCCTCACACACTGACCTTGCTTACTGAATGAGTTATTAGAAAGCTTCTATATTTTTCTCCTCAAAAATGTCTGTGTTAACATTTTAGTGCCTAAAAACAGTGGCCATTATTTTTTCCCCACTGACGTTCTTCTCTTCAATAGATTGTTAATCTAAATAGTAAGAAATATACTTTCTCCCATGGGGCATATTAAATACTATTTTAATTTTTGAAAGAAAGGTAGTATGGCCTAGAAACATTTGTTTTTCTGAATTAACTCTTATGCAAAAAAAGTTTCTTGGCCATGCTTTACCCCATACTGCACTTACAATGGCCTATGATTGGGTACTTCCAAATCTCTGCTTGTGTTGCTTTTCTACCCAAAATGCCTTTTCTCTGTCCATCTCTTTTTGTTTAAATTCTACTCATTTTTCATATCCTCCAGGAAGCCTTTCTTAGTTTCATGAGTTTAATGTTTTATAATGTCCTTGTCTATGTTTCTATTAAACTTTGTTCATCCATTATAATACTTAGCACATAGTGTCTTGTGTTATCCAGAATGGGATCTAGGCACCTATCTTCCTTAGTGACTAGACATGAGCCACACCTCTGTAAAACTTTTATGACATATTATGCAGTGTTACTTTAAAAATATTATTTTTAACACAGTATCAGGTAACTACACAATGAGTAGTGAATGAGTGAATGGGAGGGATACGATCAGTTCTGTCAAATACATGGAAATTGAGGAAGACTGAGAAAATATGTATTTTTTTCCTCCTTTGGAATCTTTCAGCAGCTTCCCATTACTTGTGGAGTAAGGTCTTCAATTCTTTGTAAGACATTCAAAGCATACCTTTAATTTTTATTGTCAACCATTTTTCCATCTGAATTCTCTTGGGGAGAAATAGATATTCTGGCTGATAGAAACACTGGTATATTAATATGTATGCTTATCCACTTTTCTGGAATGACCTCCCTAGGCTTAACACCTTTGCAAAGCATGCCTTTCCTTTTAGGTCCAATTCGAGTCTTACTTTACCTGCTTTCTTTTTCTTCATTAGCACATGTCACTTTTGAACATGCTATATATTTATTTCTTTTGTTTCTTGTATTTCTCTCCTTACAGATTTTTGTGTGATTTCTTCACTGATTGTCTCATTCTGAGAACTGTGCTTGGCGCATCTTTGATACTCAATAGATAGTTGTTGAATGAGTGGCCTGGCTTTACTAAAACACTTTCCCTGAATGTCTAATATTCTGTACTGTGTGTGTGTGTTGTTTATGGAGAGCATTTGGCCAGAATGTTCTGCTCCTTCTCTTACCTAATTTCTGCTTGTGTTATCTCCTCTAGGAAGCATTCTCTCCTTTCACTATCTGATTTGATATTCTCCTTTGTTTCTATTGGCTCCTTTTCTTACATCCAAAATCCATCAGAGTATGCCTCATACATTCTTGTTTGATTTACATGTCTGTATTGCCCACAGTACTTTAACTTTTTCGTGAGAAATGACCAGTGTAAATTGCCTATGGTGCTTGAATACAGTAAGTGTTAAATAAATATTTTTTCAATAATGAAAGAAGTTAGAGTTGAGTCAAATCCCAATCAACACATTTTGCTTCCCCAGTGCAAAATAGACACTTCTAAGAAGTTATTTTTTTTCCTGGTTAACAATTTTCTTGTTTAGTCTGTGAATATAATTAGTCATATTCAGTATGTAGTCTTGTGTTGACTTTCTAATAAGTCTGGTAAGAATTAGTTCTTGATCTTTGAGTTCTTGATACTTGGAAAATTTTTTACTATAAAAGATATTTTGTTTTGTCTCTCCGATACAACCTCTATAATTTCTGCAATTTGCTGTGACAACTTTTTGCAGAGTTTTTGCTACATTGATATCTTTGGAAACTGGCCTTGGCTCCCCCATTTCACTTGTCCTTTTCTTGGACACTCTAATTACTATGTCTCTCCCATTAAATAATCCAGTTCTTGATTATCTTGAGGCTAATTATGGATAGCATAACTGAAAACCATTTACATAAACCTCAAATTGCACCTTAAAAATTGTTTTAAATTTTCCATTCTTGGGAAGTCAACATGGAATGGTGAATGAAAAAATACCTCACTGTGAATCAGAAAATTTAAATTCTACGTTTGATTCTTCCTGGCTCCCAGATTTTCATGTTCAGTATGAGCTATGTATATCAAAGTGTATTGGTATGACACTTTGCTTCAGAGATGGTCATGCAGGTAAGCACAAACAAGGCATATTATCTTTAAAAATGGCAAAAGTAACTTCTCAGCACATACGTGCTAAAAGTACACAGGTGGTTTGCTTAATGCCTGACTTAATTCTAGTTAAGAGCTAAATCCACTAGAAAATCATGGCATAGAATCATGTCTTCTTTCATGCATCAGGGAAGGACTCCAACATCTAGTTTTATTTATAGAAAGATTCATTGCCTTAAACTTATTCTTTAGAAAACTCTCTTCTTTTCCTTGGGAGAGAATACATTTGCATACTAGGTTTCTTGGCATTTATATATAGAAGGCTTGGTGCCGGGTTAGAGCTACCAACTCTATATGCTGTCTTCCTACTACTTTCAGTATTGCCTTATTATTTGATGACTAGAAGGAATAAGGATGGGATATTAAATAACTGTAAATACAGTTGGGTATATTCCATTATTGACCTCAAGGTCTTGTTAGTCTGTAACTATTGATTGCTGTATGGAATGTTGTGGTCTTTTTGTATTTGGTTAAAAATAAGTATAGTAAGTAAATAAGATGAATTTAGAATGAATTCTCCTGGAAAATTTCATATAGATGAAGTTACTGCATCTAATATTGAGGGATATAAATTTACTGTCACATAATCTCTATCCTGAGAGTTTATAGCCTGGTCAAAGGTGACAAACATGCACAAATTAAAAAATAATGCTATTAAGAAGTATTATGTAGTCAGTATAGTGAAGTGGTCCATTTTATGTAAAGTAATAAGATTGACTGTGGGAGAGATAATTTTAAAAAAAGGAGTACATATTCGCAAGGTTGATTGTTTCAATTAGCTTTACTGTGTAACAAGCCATCCTACAATTTAGTAGCTTAAAACAACTGTTTATTTAGGTCATTATTCTATGGATTGTCAGTTTTGGGCTGGGCTTGGCTAAATGATTCTTCTGCTCTGTGCTTGTGTATTGGTTTTCTAGGGCTGCTGTAACAAGTTACAACAAACTTAGTACCTTTACAGAAATTTTTTCTCTTATAGTTCTGGATGACAGAATCTGGATGACAGTCCAGAATCAATATGTAAACAGGGTTGGTTTCATCTGCAGGCCCTTAGGGAGAATCTGTTCTATGCTTCTGTCCTAGCCTCTGGTTGTTTCTGGCAACCCTTGATGTTCTTGGCTTGAAAACTCATTGCTGTGGTCCCTCCCTGCCTCTATCTTTACCTGACCTTCTCTATGTCTTCTTTTTTGTTTCTTATAAGGACGCATATGATTAAATTACAACCCACCATGGGCGCCACCCCCACCCCCCACGCCGATCCAGGGTGATCTCATTATTCTGTTAGCCAAAGCAAGATATAAGTCCAGTCCAGGGGATCCCTGGGTGGCTTAGCAGTTTAGCGTCTGCCTTGAGCTCAGGGCGTGATCCTGGAGACCTGGGATCGAGTTCCGCATCGGGCTCCCTGCATGGAGCCTGCTTCTCCCTCTGCCTTGTCTCTGCCTCTCTCTCTCTCTCTCTCTCTCTCTCTCTCTGTGTGTGTCTCTCATGAGTAAATAAATAAAATCTTAAAAAAAAAAAGTCCAGTCCAGATTCAAGGAGTGGAAAAATGACTTCACCACTTGATGAGAGGAGCTGTAAAGTCACATTGCAGGAACCACTGGATACATAGAACATTTTTGACCATCTTTGCAATCTATCACACTGATAAAAGAGAAATGGGGAGGATGGAGGAGAGGTTTGAATAAGTGTGGGAATGGAGAAGAGAACATATATGGCATAAATATAGAGCTAAAATGTCAGAGTTGATTTTATATATCATCCCTGTGGGTAGTGTGTGGATGGTGTCTCTCCCCGTGCTCACTTGCTCTCTCTTGCGTGCTCTCTCTTTCTCTCTCTCACTATATATATGTATGTGTGTGTGTGTGTGTATATGTGTGTGTGTGTGTGTATATGTGTGTGTGTGTATATATATATATATATATAGTCTGTATGTATACATTTTATTTGCTGTTTCTTCCCCTACCCCATTTCTGTATTGTGGAAAAGTTCAAATATATACAAAGTAAGTGAATAGTATAATGAATTCCATTGTACCTAGTGCTTAGCTTCTATAATTAACAAAGTTCTGGAATGCTTGCTTTTTCTATACCTTCAGCTATCCTACATTTTATTCCTTTTTTGAAGGTAAAATTTATACACATTGGAAGGCACAAACCTTAACTGTACGTTTTGGCAAAATGGATATACCTGTGTAACCTATAGCTCTCTCAAATTATAGAACATTTCCATGATCAGAAATAGTTCTGGGGTGTCTGGGTGGTACAGTTGGTTAAATATTGGACTCTTAGTTTCTGCTTAGGTCATGATCTCAGGGTCTTGAGATCAAGCCCTGTGTTGTGTTCTGCACTCAGTGTAGAGTATGCTTAAGACTCTCTCTCCCCCTCCCACTTGTGCCCCCCCCTCAAATAAAATAAATAAATCTTAAAAAAAGGAAAAAGAAATATTCCTTGTGTAAGAGAGATACTTACTCTTTTCTAGGTAACCATTTGATATTTTTTTCATAACAGATTTATGTTGCCTTTTCTAGGATTTCATATAAATGACATCACACAGTATGTAGTTTTTATGTCCGTTGTATTTTGTTCAGCATAATGTTTTTCAACATTTATTTTTGTTGTATGCTATAGTGGATTTTAAGGATTTATTTATTTATTTGAGAGAGAGAGAGAGACCGTGAACAGGGGGAGGAGCAGAGAGAATCTCCAGCAGATTCCCCACTGAGTGCAGAGGATGACATGAGACTTGATCCCAGGACCCTGAGATCATGACCTGAACTGACATCAGGAGTTTGTTGCTTAACCAACTAAGCCACCCAGGTACCCCTATTTTTATTGCTGAGTAGTGTCCTGTTCAATGAATAGCCCGTAATTTGTTTTCCCTTCTCTTGTGTAAGCCTTTTTGTGGACATATTTTATTTATCTTAGATAATTAACTGGGAGTATAAAATTGCTGAGTCAAAGGGTTGGTATGTATTTTAATCTTAGAAGAAACTGCCAAACCCTTTGCAATGTAGTTAAACCATCTTATATCCCACCATGAATATGTGAGAGTTCTGGTTGCTCCACTTCATTTCTAATATTTAGTGCTGTGAGTCTTTTTAATTTAGCATTCTATTATATGTGTGGTAGTACCTAACTGTAGTGTCAGTTTGCGTTTCCCTGATGAGTAATAAGATTGAGCATCTTTTTCTTAGCTTCTTGGCCATTTTTATCCTTTTCTCTGTGAAATGTCTACTCAAGTCTTTTGCCCAGATGAAACTTTTTTTTTAGTCCTTTTGTCATTTGTTATAGTAGTTCTTTATGTGCAGAGGGCAAAAGTCTTTTGTCAAAAATTTGTTTTGTGAATGTTTTCTGCCAGTTTTTGGATTGTCTATTCATTTTCTTAATGGTGTCTTTTAATGACAGATTTTGAAGTATGAACAAATCTAATTTATAATTTTTTATGATTTTTGCTTTCTACATTCTAAGAAATCATTTATTTTTTAATTTTTAAAGTGGAAATATAGTTGATATGTAGTATCATGTTAGTTTCAGATGTACAACACAGTGGTCTGACATTTATATACCTCCCAAAATGCTCACCACGATAATTGTAGTTCCATCTGTCACCACACAAAGTTATTCCAATATTATTGTGTTCCCTATGCAATACTTTACTTTCCTGTGACTATTTATTTTATAACTCTATTTATTTCTAGCTCTTTAAGAAATCTTTATCTATTCCAGGGCATGGGGATATTGTCTTATGTTTTCTTCAAAAACTTTATAGGTTTATCCCTTATATTTAGGTCAATGATCCATTTCAAATTAATTTTTTAAAAGATTTATATATTTATTCATGAGAGAGAGAGAGAGAGAGAGAGAGAAGCAGAGACATAGGCAGAGGAAGAAGCAGGATCCTTTCAGGGAGCCCGATGTGGAACTTGATCCCGGATCCTGGGATCCCACCCTGAGCCAAAGGCAGATGCTCAACCGCTAAGCCACCCAGGTGTCCCTCAAATTAATTTTTGTATAGAATGTGAAGTTTCTTTTTTTCCATATGAATGTCCAGTTGTTCCAACACGATTTGTTAAAAAGACTTTTTTTCCCCCAGTGAGTTGCTTTGGCATCTTTGTTGAAACTCAACTAACTGCATGAGTATAGGTTTGTTTCTGGAGTCTCTATTCTGTTCTATAGATCTATTTATCCTCATGCTAATACTACAGTCTCTTGATTACAGTAGATTTATAGTGTGTCCAGACATCAGTTTATGAAAGCTCTCCATCTCTGTTCTCTATTCGTTTTAAAGATTGTTTCACTATTCTAGGTTTTTTGCATTTCCATAGAAATGCTGAAATGATCTTGTTGTTTGTTTAAAAAAAAAAAAAAAAAGCCTGAGGATTTTCATTTGGATTGTGTTGCATTTATAGGTCATTTAGGTGAGAATCAACTTTTTTTTTTTTAAGGTGTATTTAGCTTTTAAGGTATATCTTTTTTTTTTAATTAAGATTTTGTTTATTCATGAGAGACAGAGAGAGAGAGAGAGAGAGAGAGAAGCATAGACACAGGCAGAGGGAGAAGCAGGCTCTATGCAGGGAGCCTGATGTGGGACTCGATCCCGGGACTCCAGGATCATGCCCTGGGCCAAAGGTAGGCACTAAACCGCTGAGCCACTCAGGGATCCCAAGGTATATCTTTTAAAGCATGTTTTTGCTCATGTCACTTACTGGCTCAAAAGCCTTCACTTGTTCCACAGTTGCATAGAGTAGTAGTTAAGATTTGTAGGTAGCTTTATTCACAACACTCTCCTCTTATTTTATCCACTACACGTTGTATCCAGGTTGCTTGTTCTTTCTCTTACATAGTCTGAACTTTTCTTCCTTCATGCTTTTATTCTCTTATATCCTTTATACTGGATATTCTTCACACTTACTCTCCAAGTTTAAAAGATTCAAATATTACAGATATTTATGTTATAATGTCATAAATTACAAATTAACAGTAAGAAGGTTTTTTTTTTTTTTTTTTAATCGAGGTATAATTGATACACAGTGTTGCATTAGTTTCAGGTGTACTGGTAAGAAGGTTTTAAAAAAATAAAATTTCATGGGATGAATCACTTAAAATTTATGCAATTTTGTAATTGGAACACCAAAAAAGTAAGCAAAACAAAACCCACCAAACAAAAAAGAAAATCAAGCCATAATAATTTTAATAAAATAGGACTTTACCTATTCTTTTTTTTAGGGGAGGCGGGGCAGAGGGTGAGGGAGAGGGAGAGAATCTCAAGCAGACTCCTTGCTGAGCACAGAGCCCATGGGGGCAGGTTCTAGGACCCCTAACAGCATGACTTGAGCTGTAGTCAAGAGTCGAGCATTCAATGGACTGAGCCACCCAGGAGCCCCAAGGACTTTACATTTATTTATTTATAGACTTATTTATTTATATTAGAGAGAAAGAAAGAACATGTGATGACCAGGGGGAGTGGCAGAGGGAGAAGGAGAGAAGCAGTCACCTCACTGAGCTCAGAGCCCTATGGGAGCTCGATCCCAAACCCTAAGATCATGACCTGAGCTGAAATCAAGTTGGTCCCTTAAGCAACTGAGCCACCCAGGTACCCTAGAACTTTACTTTTAAATAGAAAGGTGAAGGTAGCTTGAAGGAAGCATTGAGGAGATAAGAGCAAAATGCATGCTGATCTTGAGAACCAAGTAAGGAACTGTCAATCTAAGTCACATATACAAACTGAGCTGTAAAGGACAGTGGAAGAATGGTGCATTGTGTATGGTCAGGTACTCTATTTTTCTTCTGCTACTTGGAGGTTCAAAGCATTCAGGTAGTGGCAAAAATTGAGTGTGAACCAACTTAAGTTTTATTGACATCATTTTGTTGCTTACAGATCACATATGGATTCATTCAGGTTTCAGAAACAATCATTGAAGGATAGGCTCCATTCTAGTGTTCAGCTTGAGCTTCAATTTCCACCATTAAAATTTCTCTGATCCATTTGGTTAGAAATGACATTGCTACTTATGAATACTAAAGTATTTTATTCTTGTCTTATGGCATTTATGTCTTCCATACTGTATTATACTTATCAAGGAGCATGTCTTATTCCTTTATGAGGTTGCAGTCTTTTTTGAACTAATTTCTGATTTTATTTTTTATTTTTATTTTTTAAAGTGGCTTTTAAATTAGATTTATTTATTTATTTTAGAGGAGGCCCTTGAGTGGGTGGGGGATGGGCAGGGGGAGAGGTAGAGTCTTAAGCAGACTGTGCTGAGCATGGAGCCCAGTATGGGGTTCCATCTCATGATCCTGAGATCACTACCAAGCGTTGGAGGTTTAAAAAAAAAAAAAAAGCTCTCTCCTTTCCGCCACCATCCTGGTTGCATGTGGTTGACTGTGATCGCCATGTCTTCTCATGAGACTTTCAGAATCAAGCGATTCCTGGCCAAGAAACAAAAGCAGAATCGTCCTATTCCCCAGTGGATTCAGATGAAAACTGGTAATAAAATCAGGTACAACTCCAAGAGGAGATACTGGAGAAGAACCAAGCTGGGTCTATGAGGAAGCATCGCACATCATGAAATAGCAAACATAATTGGCACACGTATTTAAGCCGCATGGAGATCACTTGTTCCTATCCTATCAATATGGAAACATCCTTCCTACCTGGCCAATAGACATGTCTTATCAAGGGAATGATTTTCTCTGTGAATATGCCTCTATACCAGTAGATTGGTTCAGTAATAAATGTGAGACCTGTCAGCTGAGCTGCTGTTGTGTCCTGATTTGTGAAGTACTGAATTCCCCCTCCTGTCAGATCTCACATAGCACTGTCTGATAGAACTTTCTGCAATGATAGAAATGGCCCTTGACAACAAAGTATTTAAAGTGTGGCTAGGGGATGCCTGTGTGGCTCTGTCTGCTAAGCATCTGCCTTTGGCTCAGGTCTTGACAGGGAGTCAGCATGTCTCCCTCTCTCTGCTCCTCCCCTGGCTCATGTGCTTTCTCTCAAATAAAATCTTTAAAAAAAAAAAAAGAGTTGGATGTTTAACTGACTGTTGTCAACCATGTATCCCTAATATTCTGATTTCAGTTATTTTGTATATGCTCTTTAGCACTTCAGATGGTATCCTGCATATAATAGGTGTTTGAAAATGCTTGATGAATGAATGAATGAGTGAATAAAGGATGAGTAAATGAAATACAGTGGAGAAATGAGAGGTGAATACATAAAAAGGAGAGTAGAACAAAATTGTGCACTTCTTGCTTTTGTTTTCTGTTTTAGTGCTAGTTTGGTAGAAGCACTAAAGAATCCAAAACTGGTTTAATGATAAGAATAATTAGGGATCCCTGGGTGGCGCAGTGGTTTAGTGCCTGCCTTTGGCCCAGGGCGTGATCCTGGAGACCCGGGATCGAATCCCACGTCGGGCTCCCGGTGCATGGAGCCTGCTCCTCCCTCTGCCTGTGTCTCTGCCTCTCTCTCTCTCTGTGTGTGTGTGTGTGACTATCATAAATAAATAAAAATTAAAAAAATTTTAATAAAAAAAAGAATAACTATAATTTCAGTGAGGATGACAGAACATGAGAGACTCCTAATTCTGGGAAATGAACAACGAGTAGTGGAAAGGGAGGTGGGTGGGGGGTTGGGGTGACTGGGTGATGGGCACTGAGGGGGGCACTTGATGGGATGAGCACTGGGTGATATGCTATATGTTGGCAAATTGAACTCCAATTAAAAAAAATTAAATCTTAAAGGAATTGTTAATAAAATATTAAATAAAAAAGAATAATTATAATTTGAGGTATTTCCAATATGAAAGTTATTTCTCTTTAGCTTAAGACATACTAATCTTCACAAGAACTAACAGGAGAGCCATATCCCTGTTAGATTCTTTAGATATTCAGGGCAGCCTGGGTGGCGCAGTGGTTTAGCGCTGCCTGCAGCCTGGGGTGTGATCCTGGAGACCGGGGATCGAGTCCCACGTTGGGCTTCCTGTGTGGAGCCTTCTTCTCCCTCTGCCTGTGTCTCTGCCTCTCTCTCTCTCTCTCTCTCTCTGTCTCTATGAATAAATAAAATCTTTTAAAAAAAGATTCTTTAGATATTCACTAATCTATTTTATAACTCAGATAATTTTAATAATTGATAACTCTCATCAAAAGAGATTTTAGAAGCACTTGGGTGGCTCAGTTGGTTAAACTTCTGACTCTTGATTTTGGCCCAAGTCATGATCGCATAGTTGTGAGATCGGGCCTTGTGTCAGGCTTCGTGCTGAGCATGGAGCCTGCTTGAGATTCCTTCTCTTCTTCTCCCTCTGTCCAGCTCCTGCCCCCGCCGCCCCCCCCCCCCCAAAAAAGATCTACTTTTCCTCAATGTTAAAAGTCGGAAGCTGCCGACAATAGTAACTTCTAAATGGCTATCAAATGTGCCCTTGCTATAGAATTCCAACCAGGTGTGTCAGCTAATTTCATCTCAACATAAGGAAATAACCAACATCATTTCATATTTAACTTTGTAGATTGAAGGCAAATATCATTTATATGACTTTTTGTGTAGAATTGGTCTCTTTTCATTTTCTCTTTTCTCTTCCATATTTGAATCTTGAATACCTAGGTATTGTGCTTAGAAAAATCATGAAATGGTGCTGCTTCCATAGTTTATTTAAAGCACAATTCTGTTAAACATAAAGTCACTCTGTTCTTTAGCATTTTATATTTGCTGAATGCATAGTTTACTCTAAAAAAATCATTTGTATGAAGCATCATTTGCTGCCTACTGTGGGTAGCTGTGTAATAGTGGAATGCTTCTGATTTGAAGCCAGAATGCCTGTGGCTTCCTGTCTGCTTATTATCTCTAGGTAACCATGATCTGTTATTTTCCCTTCTCTGGGTTTCATTCTTCTTCTTCTCACTCTCCTCCTCCTTTTCTTCTCCCTCTCCTCCTCCCCCTCCTCCTCCCCCTCTTCCTTTATTTTTTCCTCCTCTTCCCCCTCTCCTTTCCCCCCCTCCCTCTTCTCCTCTTGCTCCTTTCCTTTTGTAAAGTAGAGGCAATATCTTTTCCTCATAACTTACTGGGAAGATTAAGTGAAATAATTTGGTTATACCTCCTAAATATGTTTTGATCTGTCACCTTCTCTTCATTTCCATTATTTTTTCCTGGTCCAGCACTTTCCTCACCTGGACTTACTATACTGACCCCACTCAGAGTGGTGTCTCCACCTTGCAGTCAGAAGAGATCTTTGTCAAAGATGAATTTGATCATGTTACTCCTCATTCTTTTTTTTTTTTTCTTACTCCTTACTCCTATACTTAAAAACCTTTTGTGATTTCCTATTGCTTAAGGATAAAATGCAAAAATTTTAACAAATTCTACAAGAGCTTGTATGATTTAATTCTTTGTAATTTCTTGGGCCCATCTTGGCCTAATCTCCTTCTGCGCTTTCTTTGTTGCAGCCACAGTAGACTTCTTCACTTCATTGAATGTTTAATGTATCTTCCTGTCTTGGAAATAAGACTTGCAGGAGGGACAGGTTTGAGTTGGAGGGTAGAAGTCGAAATCAGGATCTCAGTTGTAGCCATGTTCAACTTTAGCTGTCAGTTGGTCTTCCAAGTGGAGATGTCAAGTAGGCTGCTGGAAGTACACAGCCTGACTTGGAGACAGACGGTTCTGTCTGAAGATTTAAACATGCGAGCTGGCATAAAAAGGGTATTTATTTATTTATTTATTTATTTATTTATTTATTTATTTATTTATCAATCAATCAAGATTTTATTTATTTATTCATGAGAGAGAGAGAGAGAGAGAGAAAGAGGCAGAGAAACAGGCAGAAGGAGAAGCAGGTTCCATGCAGGGAGCCCGATGTGGGACTCAATTCCGGGTCTCCAGGATCAGGCCTCAGACCGAAGGTGGCGCTAAACCGCTGAGCCACCCAGGCTGCCCCTAAAAGGGTGTTTAAACTAGTGAGATTGAATGTGTTGACCAAGGCCAGAGTCTGCCCTTTTTTGTTTTTTTGTTTTTCATCTTCCAGGATCTAATTGTAGGTCACGATTCAGCTTCTGCACCTTCTTTGTTTTACTTCCTCACTCATAGTAATAGCATTCTCTTCCTACTGTGTCAGAGCAGCTGCAGCTTTATATCGCAGTTGATAAATTTCATTTACAGTTAGGCCAGAGTTTTTTATGGGGGAAGTACCTTGTCTTATTTGCCTTTCTAGCTTCTGTTGCATAGCAGATGCTAAATAAACATGTTTTAAATGAATGATGATGAAGTGATTCAAAATATGTTCAAATGACCAAGTCCAACCTGTTGGAACTGAGAAAGGGCTGCCCATACTGAGTTAGTCTGTTGTACCAAAAGGGAAGTGCCTTTAAATTGTATGCCCCTTCCTGAGGCAGAGTAAAACTTGAGTGAAATAAAAAGTATTTAATTTTTAAGATTTCTTTGATATCTATATTTAGTAATAAACACCAGGCTTTGACAATTTGGTAACTTAAAATATTTCTCTTTTGCATAAAATGCAGTTGGAGAGAGACCATTATAGTCAGTGCATGTTTTTTTCATTTGTTTTTAAAACTTTCATTCATTTCTTTTATTGTAACTGTTCATTTTCAATTTTCTGTGAGCTCTATGTCAAATACTTTCAAGTTACATGTTTTATAGATTGGCCTTGTCAGAAAATAGAGAACTGGATAAACATTTTAATTCCACAGATTTTTTAACTTTTATTTATTTATTTATTTATTTATTTGAGTTCAATTTGCCAACATATAGCATAACACCCAGTGCTCATCCTGTCAGGTGACCCTGATTTTTTAACTTTTAAGTTGTAGATTCAAATTTAGTCTCTGGGGATAGAAAATGGAACATACATTTTTGTTCTTAAAAATAAAATAGAGTTACAAAATTTTTATTTTGTAACCATGATAAAAATAGCTCATAATCTCACTAACCAGACATAGTCACTATTCTATTAACATTTAGGTAATTGTTTTTCTAATCTGTATTTTGTATACCTATATCTTATTAAAATAAATATATATATGCAGCATTATGTTTTGTTTTTACACTATATATATGTAGCTAGTTTTTTCTGGAAGCAGATATTTGTAAAACATAGTTGTTAATGGCTTCTAACCTTTCTATTACAGATACACCATGATTTAAAAAATTTCCTCTTTTTCTTACCATTTTGTTTTTTTCTAAATTTCCTGAATAACTGTGGACGTTGATTATTGTATAAAAGGCAACAAATATTTTTAAGGCTTTTGATAAATATTTGTAAAATGATCACTAATAGCATCTTTAACAAATTTACATTTCCATTGAAAGTCTACGAGAGTTATCTCCATGTACTTGAGGATTGATTATTAAATACATTTTTTGTATAAGGTATTAAATAATCAAATACAGCTTTTTAAAAATACATATTTCTTTGATTTTGAAAAATTTAAAAATCTATCAGTTGACTTATTTTAACTGTGAATTTTACATTTCCTTTTACCTTTGCCTTTTGGTATATAGTCTCATTTTCATTGATTTTTAAGAGTTTTTTTTAATTTATAAGAGTTCTTTACATATTAGAGGAAACAAGATGGATTTTATAGGTCAAAAACAGTTAAATATTCACAACTTCATATTGCTCAACTTAAATTATGTACTTTATGTTGGCTGCTAGTGTTTTCCCAATTTGTCTTTTGTTCTTTTTTATCATGTTTTTTAAAGCATATAACAAGTTTAAAATTTTCTTGTTGTTTAATTTAGTGATCCTTTGTAGTTTCCTCCATTGCTTTCTTCCAGCAAAAGGTCTCTCTATCCCAAGGGTAGATAAATATTTTTGTAGTTTCATATTTTAAAATTTAACTTTAAAATCCATCTGGAAATTTGTTTGAATGTATTGTTAAGCAGGGATCTGTTTACTGAGTGATGAAACAATTACTTTCAGATTCCTGAGCAAACTCTGTTGTTTATTTTCATGCCCCATTGCTAAATACACAAAATTATTATGTGTCCTAGGTAATATAACATCTTTGACCTTGGTACTTTATAAAATACATTTCTTGTGCCTTGGGTTAGCTGATATGCTTCAAGGACCAGTAATTATCTGGATACCTTAATTTTGGCAATGTTAACTTCTAAAGATATAATAATGTACTCAGTACTTCATTTACTTGATGGCTTCTTTCAGCATAAAATTCTATCATCCACAGAAGCTTACACATTAACTTAAAGGGATAGTATTGTCAAATAAAATGTTCTTTAGAAATATTTTTTAAAACTTTGATCTTTTTTCTTTTCTCTTCAAACTTACATTTGGCTTAGCTTTAGGAATGATATATATATTTTAAAATTTGTTCTTTGAATTAAGATACCAAATGATGATATTACTTGTTTATTATCTAGTGCTCTAGGCCTAGAGTACCTGTCCCATCATAGATGTTTTAGACAGAAATTCCACTCATTTATTTTAGAATTTTTACAGCTTATTATAGTGTTCCTGTGGAATAAACTGTAATCTTAAATGAAATCAACTGAAATGTAAGTTTCTGTGATTTTGTCAAATTGCATGCAGTAATTCTGATGACACTGAAGAAAAAAAATAAAGTGCTTGAAGTTTTGTAATTTATTGTTAAGACATTCTGGTGACTTTTCTTGAATTCTCCCAGTGAGGGAAGAAGACCCTGTTTCTTTCCTTCTGTATTTGGACAGGTCGAGCACTGGTAATGAATTTATTTTTTATTTTTTAAATTATTTTAGAATCTGAAGAAATACGTGTATATGTGAAGAATACTACTATTCAAACTCTTTCTTAAACTTAATAGGTTTAGATACATTTTTAGATAAATCTCTTGTGTCTAAATTGTTTCCATTTGCTGACTAAAACAGTGGAACAAAACTGATTCAGTAATAAGTTATCCAACTCATAGACCAAATAAATTTGAATACTGAGTGATACTGGATCACACTAGGTTTCATATACTATGGACCACTCAAAAGGGCAAAGATAAAAATGGAACTACTCTTTTGGATTAAAAAAAAACCCTGATGATCTCTACATTCTCTCAGAAGCCAGCCAGAGATCTTGTCTTTAGTGTTCTAGAGTTTCCTGAGTGCTCATTGAGATTCCAGACCTTAGTGGGGTTGGGTAGAATGGGGAACAGACCAGTCACAACTCAGAGTCGAGAGGGCTTGCCCTGTTGGAATGGACTTGTCAGAGCTGGAAGTTAGGATTTCTGTGGCCACTAGGTGGCTTTAGCAGACTGCATAGAAAGGGTAAAGCCCAGAGGTACAATGGGGTTGCTTTTCACGCTTTATTTTAGGAAAATAATTTTATTTTGGGAGTATTTATTTTCTAAAGTAGATTAACAGAACCAATTAATAGAACTTAAAAAGCTTAGAAGATCATTTAGTTTCACTTTCTCATTTTAGAGATAACATTTAGAAAGACTTCTCTAAGTTGACTCTGCTATATAGGGGTAGAATCAGAGTTAGAACCCAAGGTCCTTGATTCCTAGCCCAGATTTTTAGCTGTTGAATTAGTAATATCAGTTTATTTTTTGTTTCTCTGAAGTCATACCAGAGAGTTATGTGGCATTGACCAGGCCAAAGTAAGTCCTGGAGAAAGTGTGTATAGGAATGTTCTGTCCAGAGGGAAGGTGGGTAAATAGGTGGTGGGGATTAAGGAGTGTACCTGCTGAGATGAGTACTGGGTGTTGTATGGAAGTATTGAATCACTATAGTGTACACTTGAAACTAGATTTACAATGCATGTTAACTGACTGGAATTTAAATAAAAACTTTAAAAAAATTATATGCATCAAGAACCTGAAGAAATAGAAGTAAAATTAAAGCTCTTCTTGGCTTCTAAGTCAAATGTAAGGACTGGATATACATACATAGTATCTAAATTTCCAAAAAAGAGGATCCCTGGGTGGCTCAGCGGTTTGCCGCCTGCCTTTGGCCCAGGGCACGGTCCTGGAGTCCCGGGATCGAGTTCCGCATCGGGCTCCCGGCATGGAGCCTGCTTCTCCCTCCTCCTGTCTCTGCCTCTCTCTCTCTCTGTGTGTCTATCATACATAAATAAATAAATCTAAATTTCCAAAAAGAAAAAAAAAAAGGAATCTTGTGTTGAAGGCAGGTTGGTAAAGTAGATGCTGGGGACCACCTTATAGGAGAGAGATTGAACAATGTTAGTTAGTATCTACTCTCATCCAAGTTAAGCTTCTAGATTAATGAGCTGACCACTTGCCATGACTCAAAGTTGGGGAGTTTTAAAATTTCTTACTCATTCTGATAAGACCTAGACTCTTATGTACCTTATATCTTGTTTTTTTCTTTTTAGATGAATAGCAACATTTTCAAGTTTTTCTCTCAAATTTTCTATAAGTTTTGATTAATATTGAATCTTTAGAATGGGGCTAGAAACCTTTTTTTTTTTTAAATCAAAGGCCATTAAAAACAAATGAAAAATAAATTCATTATGTATCAGCTCAAAATGACTTATGACAATGTTGACTTCTTTTTTCTTCTGAGTAAGCTAAGGAGGAAGCAAATAATGTTCATCTCAACTCTTTATAGCAAGTTCCGGAAAACTTACAACTTTTAAAAATGGTATGCTAAGTTTAATCTATAATTTATATAATAGGGCTAGTTTCTAGGGTAAAAAAAAGATAAAGGAGCCTAAGGGAGAAGGAAGAGTGAAAAAGTGAGAGGAAAAGGGATAATCAGGATTCAAAGAGTGATGGAGAGAGAGCTACGAAATGAGGGAATGGGATACTTTTCCCTCCAAATGAAGAGCAAGAATGACCATGGCTGCTGCAGTAGGAGGGTGTGTGAAGGAAGTCATGGTGGGGGGCCTTAGGGAAAGAGCTCAAACACAAGTCCCCAGGGTAGAGACAAGAAAAGGAAAAGAGCAGGGAGTTAATTCCAAGGTCTTTCAGGGCTTACTTTGCTAACATTTTTCCACCATTCCCCGAATTGTCCTGTCTTTGCTCCTGTGTCTCAGCCATGGTCTTTAGCCAGCCTGTGGCTCAGCTCTTGATCCATGGTAGCTCCACAAGTGTTCACATGCTTATTATGAATCTGCCAAGTGGGAGCTGGAGTGAAGATTAAATGATGCAGTACTTGAAAAGCTTTTGGAGCATGATTTATCATGTAGTTAGGTCCCCAAAGTGACAGCTATTATAATAATTGTTAAGGTTTTTTTTTTCCTTCCCCTAATGAATCCTAACATTGGGAGTGCTTATATAAGTATAAATCATGTTTGAAACATTTGAATTGAGTCTTTGATGTAAAACTTTAGAAATAGTTATATGGTCCTTTTCTTAATGGCATGTTGAAACTGAATTGAATAAAAATATTGTTGGTCAACTCTAAATCTACTAAAAATTTGAATTATGTCTCATTTTCTTATTGTAGTGATTTAAAGGGAGTGATAGTCACTCTGAGTGATGATGGTCACTTGCAGTGTTCATACCTGGGGACAGACCCTTCTTTGTTCCAAGCTCCAAAAGTTGAATCTAGAGAACTACACTATGATGAACTTGATATAGAATTGAAAGAACTTCAGAAAATCATCAAAGATGTTAATAAATCACAAGGTATCTCACTTGTAACTTTTTATGATTTGATTTTGGTATTCATTGTAAAGTTCATTTTATTTTGTATGTATATAATATTTTGAATGTATTATTTTTCTCCTTCAGTTTTAATTAAAATCATACTTGTAGAAACAGTGTTGCTCTTTAGCATACAAGGTCTTTGTCCTTAATTTGTATTTTATAGGTTCTGCAAAAAATGTTCTAAATAAGATATTTGCTTTTGTTAGTGTGTTTCAGGGACAGAGCTATCTAATTTTTTTTCTTTAAACTCTAAGAAAGGAACAAAGTAATTCTTTGCATATTGGTATCAGGACTTGAGAAGAGCATTAAACTTTAGAGCCGTCATTTGTTAACTTCTAATATCCCTGAAAACATTTTAGTTGCTTCTTTTAAAAGAAACCAAGGCAGTGCACTTTGTTACTAAAAATGTGGTCATTTGCAGCTTAGTAATATAATTTAGATATGCAGTTAATTAGCCATCCAAATGGAGTATAGCCTGCAATTTGTTGATTTCTAGTGACTTAGAGGCTGACGATATTTTGAGTTTCTGAGTTTTGAGCAACTCAATATTATCTTTCTTTGGGACTCACAAGGGTATAATTTTATTATAAATTAAAAGGTGAAATAAAACACCAATCTTGCAGTTTGAATTGGACATGTGAAAAACATTATTTTAAGTTTTATTCTCAGAGTCAGGTAAAAGTATTTTTTTAATGAGAAAAAATATGGACTATTTTCACATAAGAGAAATGTTAAAACAAGTAGGAATAATAAAAGAAGCAGAGCATCAAAAGCCAACCAAAACACCAGAGCCAATCTTAATCCTGATCCAATCGCTTTTCTAGATTTATATATTTCTCCATTACCAAGACAGATTCAGAGGAATTTAGATAATATATTTTAAAAATATGATTATTAAAGTAAAATTATTATGCCTTGGCCTCACACGTTCTCTTACAAAGTTTTGAAAGTAAACCAGTGAAACTTAGGTCTTTTAAGTACCTCCAATTACAAAAAACCTATTTGTTATCAGCACACAATCCCCTATCACCTCCCTCCCCGTCAAATGGAGAATGGTTAAAATTGGATGTGTCACATTGCAATATACAGATTTTCCCTTTTTGATACTATTTTGGGGATTGATGGAATTATGGGTCTCTTTTTGTCATTTAAATATATAATTGGAGAAGAGTGGCTACATATGAAACATGAAATTTCCAGAGTTCATTAAATAAATTTAATGTGGCTTTTTGCTTTAGATTTTGTGTTTTGAGATTTTGCTCTTTCCATAAACAGTGTGCTAATGATATTTTGATTAACACTCAATTGTGTAAAAGATTTCTCAGAAAAATCCCTCACAGCTAAAAGGTTTTTTTTGGTGGCCGTAGTGATGATGCCCTTGAGTAAGACAGATTGGGCTATTTTAAAGTTGTCATTACCTTGATCCTGCTGTGTATTTTGAAATAACTTCTAATTAAGGTAGGATATGCCGACAGACGTGGGTGCAAAGTTCATTATTTACATAACCTCAAATTTTAGTTAATATTTGAAGTTCTCTGCCACTTTTTTGCCATCATCATTTGGTTTTGGTCCTAAAAAAACAAAACAAAACAAAACAAAAAAAACAAAAACAAAACCACACACCCACATGCACACAACCAAAAAAAAAAAACCAAAGAGAAACTTGTAAGAAAGATAGAGTTTTAAAATATTTTATTACTAGATATTGAAAAAATTTAGTATTCTGTACCCTTATAAAACTGTGGTATATTTGTTTATTAAGATACCTGTAATTATATAAAGGCACCAAATCATTTCATTACAGAAGATTATGAGAAGTTAAAACTCTGAACTTTTTGATGACCTCATTATTCATTTAAATGCCACTTATTTTAGTATAGTGACTTACAAAAATAAGTTCACAGTCTTATGGATTATTTTCAGCACTTAGAGCTTTTTTATTTCTTCAAAGCAAGAGCTTCAGCAAAATTTAAAGCCAATTTAAAGGTATATTTTTTGTACACATGGTGTATATTATCTACTGTAATAAAAGTGTTTTTGAAGCTGATTTTATGTGTGTAACTTATATGAGGAATGTATGTTGTAAGCATGAAATTATAGTAATAATTTCTGTATGGCTCATGGGTTTTAAAGCTTTTCATATTCAACTCATTAGTGTGAATCCTACTGAACATTTCTGTTACCAGTAGACAACAATGTCTGTCGGTAGGCACGTTCAAAGGCAGGATTTCCTTACGAGTTAGCTAGTTGATCATGTTCTCTACCTGGAGTGTGAAGGAATGGGTACGATTTTGAGATAGCCTCAACAGTTGTGTCTTCCAGAAAGGAAAGAGAACAGTAAGAAAGAAGGATATCAGTGAAAGTCTGTACCCTATTGGAAATATGTCTAGGATAACTAAGTTGCCTTTACCATTGAGTACTAGAAGCATTTGTACTTGGTGACCTTGTTAGAAGATGTGTTGTTTAGAGCTATGTCTGGCTGCACATAACACAGTACCCAAATAAGGTGGCTTCAACAAGGCAGAGATTTATTTCTTTCTCATGAAAAAGAAGTCCAGCAATGGGCAGACCAGGGTTGGTTTGGCAGTTTTACTGTCATCAGAGACTCTCAATTCTTCCTCTCCCAGGATTGGTCCAGGATGGCTTCTGGAACTCCTGCCCTCACATCTGCAGCTGAGTCAGCCCCCTTAAGGATCTTTCCTGGAAGCCACACCCTGATCAGCTTCTCACATCTCACTGGCCACTCCAAGCTTACAAAAGAGGATGGGAAAATTAGTGTTTTAGCAGAGTACTTTGTTGCTTAGAATAAAATTGAGCTTCTTTTAGTAAAGAGTTAAAGAATGGTTATTGAGTAAGCAATGGGCAGGCTTTTGTACTGTCACTCAGCAAGTTATGGAAATTCCTACACTGAATATTGCCATCCTGGTGGGAATTCCTGATGGCAATTGTAGGCAATTCTTTTCCTGAGATGGCAGATTCCTGTGGCATCATCCAAGAACTTTCCATGTTTTTAGTCAGCCATCCTTGTGTGTGAGGGATGTTTCTTCTCAGGGTCACAGGGTAATTTCAGCAGTTCCAGGTATTTGCAAATATGATTTCCAGGGAAGAAAAGAGAGATTTCTCCTAAGTCTCCCTTTTTATTATGGGGAAACAGCTTTACCAGAAGCATGTGCCAGCACCCCCCACTCCCAACTTCCCTCACCTCACGTCTGCCAGGATTAAGCCTCACGCTCATGCCTAAAACAACAAATGGCCAGGGGAATGAAATCACCATGATTGGATCTGACCAATCCAATGATTCTGAGATGAAGGCAAATGCTTCAGCAGAATTATAGCCCTGCCACAAAGGAGGAGGAGGGGAAAGTGGATGTCAGATGAGCAGCCAATAGTCTGTCACTCATATGCATACATATTATTTGTTTCTTGTTTATGTAGGATATGTGTCACTTGTTCATCATATCTCATTATGCACTATAAACATTTTTAAATTGTGAAATTTTAAGTTGTGAAAATAACATGAATATGGTAAAAATAATTCTAAGAGTACCAAAAAGTAAAACCCCCAGATCTTAGTTCCACTAGATTATTTCCAGGTAACCTTTATCAAGAGTGTGTATTCTTTAAAAAAATTTAATGTTTATTTAGTTATTTTTACACAAATATGTGCATATTAGATGCATTGTACTACTTTTTTGTAACTAATAGGCACATCTTGGAGTTCTTTTTATATCATTGTATAAAGTTGTATAGCACTCTTATAGCTTTGGCCTTTAGATCATTGCACAGTGTGGATACACCATAATCTAGTCAGCCATTTCCCTATTAATAAAGAGACTTAGGTTGTTTTTGGTTTTGTTTAAATCACTACCAGCAGCAGAGAAGATCTTTGGGCATATCTGTGAGTATTGGATAAATGCTAAGGAGTAGAACTTGTTAGATCATAGAGTAGGTGTATTTTATATTTTGATAGTTCTGATCAACTTACCTTCAAAAAGGTATAGTTTGGGCTCCTACCTATAGTGTTAAGGAGAGGGGATTGAAGTTCCCAACACTCCTCAGTCACTGAGACACATCTTAGATGATATCTTTGGAGAAAAATAATTTTTCTTTAAAATATTGTAGTGGGGGAAGAATTATCATTAGGTTCTAATTCTGAAATGCATTTTTTTTTTCAACTTGTGAGTATGGGATTGTTTTTTGATATATGGTATATAGAAAGACCTTTTTTATTTTTTATTTTTTTTATTTTTAAAAAAATTATTTTTAAATTTTTTATTTATTTATGATAGTCACACACACAGAGAGAGAGAGAGAGAGAGGCAGAGACATAGGCAGAGGGAGAAGCAGGCTCCATGCACCGGGAGCCTGACGTGGGATTCGATCCCGGGTCTCCAGGATCGCGCCCTGGGCCAAAGGCAGGCGCTAAACTGCTGCGCCACCCAGGGTTTTTTTTTTTTTTTAAAAAAAACAACTATATACAGCAGGTTTACTTATGATTAAACGTTGTTTTTCTTTTTAAATTATAGGTATTTGGCCCGTGACTGAGAGAGAAGATGATTTGAAAGTTTCTGCCATGGTTTCTCCTAATGTTGATTCAGTGTCTGTAGGTATATTCACTGACTTTGTTTGTTTATTAATTAATTACTTTATTTATTTCATTTTACTTCAGTTAGCCAACATATAGTATATATTTAGTTTCTGATGTAATGTTCAAGAATTCATCAGTTGTATTTGCAGACTTTAGAAGGGTTCATGATAGTGGTGGATTCTGATTTGGGATCAATATGTGTATTGTTTTGAATTTTTGGACCCCAGGTAGAAACTTCAGGGAGGAGAACAACTTTTACTCTTTATTACTTTCCAGAGAAAACATTTCCAATCTCTTAGTAAGGAGTCCCTTAGGCAGGACTTTGGTCTACAAAAAGAAGAGGAAGGGGCAACAGTAGAAGAAGTTTTCCTCATTATTCTGAGTCTACATTTTTTTTTTTTTTAAAGAAAACCTTTTTCAGTATCAGAATATTGAGATAACCATAGTCTAGGTGAATAATACTGACGCCATGAGATTTTTGTTGAAGGTTTAATGAGATAATGTCTATGAAAGGCCTAGCTCAGGGTGTGCTAATCTATAGCCTTTAATACATTATGGTGGTTGTATAGCAGGGAGGTACGGGGAGGGGAGGTGTTTGTGTGTGTTATCTAACAGTAAACAGTTGGGCCAGGAATTATTTTTCCCTCATTTCTATCTGTGTGGCCCAGGGCAAGATATTTTATTTTCTTGTCTTGATTTTTCTTATCTGTAAAATGGGAATAATAATAGAATTTGTTTGTCTTGTCCACTGCCATATCTTTAGTGCCTGTCACATAATGAGTGCTTAATATATTTTTGTTTTATAAATGAACAGAGGTGAGAAACAAGGATGAATGAGGTACTATCCTTGGTCATGTTGCCCTGTCTCCTTGTTTAGTTTTCTGTAAAAGCTTGTTTAGATTATAATTGATTATGTCTCACTGGCTGCAGTTTGGGCAAAAATTATTAAGTTTATCTCTGAACCAGAAGTTGATCAATTTTGGCAAGTGATCAAATTCACTGGTTTTTACTGTATTTTGAGTTCATGTCATATAATTTTACTTAGGAAGTGACTTCGATATTTAGGTATCAGAGCATAATATAGTAAGTACTTGTCCTAAGTTTTCAAAGATTAATCTTGGTATAAAGAGCCAACCCAAGCTGTGATAAAAATCACGTTAACATTGCCATAATGTAGTAAGTTGGGGATACTTAAAAAAAATTAATATATATGAAAGAAACATTCACTCAGCTGAGTCACATAGTAGAGGCACTGTTTAAAACATTGGCCATTCAGCACACACCATTTCTCACTCTACCTGAAGGGTGTAGTCTCAGTGGAACATTTTTGCTTAGTTAGCTGACAAATGTACACACATTTTCTTGCCTTGGAAATGATTCTTATTTTCCTTTGGGCAACTTATATAATTTTTTCTAGGTGCTCTTAAACATAAGCTATTTGGAACGAGGAATTCCCTTTCTGTTCTTTAGCAACTTTTGATCTTGTAGGAAAAGGCCTTGTGTAATAGCACTATATTGTAATGTATATTTCCCTATTGGTAACTCAGAGTGCTTTTTCCTCTTAACTAGGTGTCTCTTTCCAGCTTCATTTTCCTCGTCTTACTATTTTTTCCTTCTCTGGATATTCCTGAGAATATCATATTCATCCCATTGGAAAACACTAGCCCAATGATTTATGTGGCTATGGTGCCATAGTGTCTTTGTGTAGCTGTTTCTTTCTGGCTGTAATTTTATCAACCCAAAGGGCTCCTGTCCTTGAAGTATCTAGGTGTTTAAACATGGGTTGAAAAGAGCAAGAAACAGGAGATCTTGGTTTCTCTTCTAGATCTGTGGACAGCAAAATGTAAAAATCCATTTCCTGGTTTTAAGATTCTACTAGAGCAATAAGTCTGGCTTAGTGTTTTATTTTGTCATTATTATGAAAGCACACATCTTTGTGCAAAAAATAATATAATTTATATTAGAGTGAGGCCTTTTATAGATAAGACAAGCATTGCTCTCCTGCCTTCTGGATTGAAAAGGTGGATGAGAGTTCATATATGGTTTTCTATGAAGTTGTATATAGAATATGTATCTCCCAAATCTTAAGTATGCTGATACCTAGTATATTATAGTCATCCAGTTACTTAGAAGTGGCTTAGTTTTTCTTAATAAAAAAATTTCAAATAAGTTAACTAAAAGCACAATGAATCTATTCATTGGTTGAATTAGTGATTTTATGATCTTAATTGTTCCCTAATCAAATAATGGACATTATTAGAAAATATGTTACCCCTTGGTCTTATTCTGTCATAGAGTGAGCATTTTTTCCTCTCAATCTACCACTCTAATAAATAAATTATAACTTACAAGGAAATGTTTGCTCTATTATATTGTGCTCTGAATTCATTAAGAGGTAAGATCAAGTAACCCAAGCTGATGTTCAAAGAGTGACCTAGTTTATGATATGAGTTAGTAAATGCACTTCCACTTTTATTTTGTTTTCTAGGTGTATGGCCACTCAAGCTTTATATCATTGGTTATATCTCTTAGATATATGTTATTAATCAGAATAAAACATACCTTTGGCAAGTTGAAAATATAAGGACCTTAAAGGGTGGCATAATGCTTATCTAAGAAATACAAGGAGGCTTTCTTCTATATAATATAAAGAGCGAGTTAATAGAATTAATGAGTTTCAACATTTAAGGAAATTTGGCAAGAGAGCAGTTTGACAATAAAATATGTGACCTTTTCTTTCCTTTTTGGAAAAGGTTTTTATTAGCTCATGACTTTCCAGTTGAAGGCATTCAGAGAGCCACATTGACCCTTTTATAAAGTCTGTCATTAGAGTGATAAGTCCTTTATGGTTAGTTCCCTACTTTGGTGGTAAGTATATATTGCACCCATTGTGTTTACTCATTGATGGACATGTAATTTGAAACCATTCTTCCTTCCTTCTCTTCTCAATTCTGTGTTTACAGCAAGCTACTGATGTTGAAGTGGGAATTGACCTTATCCCTTCAGTCACAGTTAAGGTATTGTACCATGGTTCTAGACTGTAATGTACAAACAGTATTATACGTTTCATTACATCTGCCACTGTTGTCACCAGTTTATTGATGCATCATATATATATATTGGGGAATCATATGAATGCTAATATCTTTCTTCTATGTGTAATTATGTGTATATTTGAGAGGAATTTCTAGTCATCTACCTGCCATAACATTAGCTTTAAATGGATGTATTTATAGCAAGAAAATATTAAATGAAGAAGCCACAAAGTAGAGTAGTGACAAATTGATAGTCCTAAAAAAAATAAAATGTGAAGGATGTGGTTTTGGTTAAGATTTTTAGTCCTGTCATTGTAGAATTTTAGAACTAGAACTCAAATGTAGAACCCTCTTAAGGCATTTAGATTAAAGTGTGGTAATCAGTCAGCACGTTATTAAGCTGAAAATATTTATCACTGCCCAGACCTTGGAGCCAGGAAAAGTTGTGGATCTTGGCGATTTGCTTAGTCAAAACTTGGACAGGACTTTATATTTTCTTAGATTATGGGTTGCTGTCCTTGGAGGAGCTTGACAGGGCACCAGGCTTTACCAATTGTGTTCGCTTACACTGGACCCAGCGGGTGGCCCAAATGTGGGGATCTTTGGTAGAAGTTGAAGGGAGCCCAATCTTGTAACAGTTTCCTAAGCTAATTTTTTTGGACTCTTGCCACTGGAAACAAGGGTGGTCTTTCCCCAGTTCTCCCTCCCCCCTATCCAATCAAAGGCTCTATCTCATTAATACTTCTGAGTCTGGAAAAGCAGTAGTGGCAAGAAATCAAACACTTAAAGAAAAAAAAAAAACAACCTTGCAGAGTTCCAGGAATGATCTATAGAATTTTGTGTAGAGAAACCTCTTTTTATGTATCTACTGATACTGTTCAGACACACACACATAATAATTCAGGAGCACACTATAAATTGCAAAAAGAAATCCTATACTTAAACTAGATAACATTGCTCATACTAATTCCCACTCCCTCCCCAACTACTAGTTATTGCTATAAGTAAATCACCTTTCTTACCCATGCAGTTTTTAGGCTTTCATGTGTAATAATAGCCATCATAAAATGATGGCATGACATTACTGGAAAATTCTCCTTCCTTAGTGGAATTTGCTATATTTGTGAATGACTAAGTCTTAACTCTCTTTCTTATTGCCATTATAAGAGCATGAGAAAGCATGAACAACCCTCGTGTGTTGCATAAAATCAGCTGGACTTATACAGCAGACACAATGACTTCCTGATTATGTCTGACAGTTTCTATACAAATTTTGCTATAAATCTCTTCTTACAGCCTTTTATAACAACAGCAGCCAAGATATATAGCCATGCAAGTTTCCATCATAATAAATCCTGTTAATTGAGAAAATTTTTCCATCCGTTCCAAGTGAATGAAGATGTGGCTACCTTGAGTATGTGCATGATGCGTGACCATCTATTCCAGGCAACTAAGGCAGAGCAGTTGTTCATACCTGGCCTTTGGAATCATATTTATATGTCTAGGATAAAAATTTGGTATTATATTTTCTAAGGATCATATTTCATTTTGTTCGAACCAGAAAACAGCATGGAAAATTCCTGTATTAATGTTTTATATTTTCCCCTTAATATTCTATAATTATTTTTCTCTTAAAATATGAGGTTTATGATCTAGCCAAATCTTTAACTCTTTTTTTTTCTTTTCTTTCTTCGTCTTCTTCTTCTTTTTTTTTTTGGCTCAAACACAAGTCTTCTTTGTTCTCTAGTTATTTTCATCACACATCTCCTTGGTTCACATTTGAAAATGTCTAACCCATTGTTGGGGTTTAATAAATCTGTGGGTGAGAGCTATCATGATCTTGCTAACGATGTAAAATTGTGTGATCATTGTCTGAGTACACATTGTTATGCCATGCAGAATCGGAATGTTTTTTTTTTTTTAAGATTTTATTTATTTGTTTGAGAGAGAAAGAGAGAGAGCTAGCGATCATGGGCATGGTGTGTGTGTGTGTGTTGGGTGGGGGGGGCGGGACGGGGAAGGGCAGAGGGAGAGAAGCAGGCACCCTGCTGAGCAGGGAGCCCAGTGAGACCACCATGCCAGGCTTGATCCCAGGATTCTGGGATGATGAACTGAGGTGAAGGCAGATGCTTCACCAACTGAATCACCCAGGTGTCCCCAAATGTATTCAACAAGCGGCTTATTACTACTTTAAGGATTTTTCATTTTCACTTTTTTAAAACTAAGCTCATATGACACATTCCTGGTGATAGTGTTCAACTGTCTTGCACATATTGGCTTGTTGGTCTTGGGCATGTTATCTAGCTTCTCTGAGCCTGTTTTTTTAAACTGTAAAATGAGGATACTTTTAATTGCAAGTAAATGTTTTGAGACTTAACTACAGTTGATTATGAGCATGGGCTCTGGATTCTGGCAGACAGAAGTTAAATTGTGGTTCTTTCACTTATAATCAGAGTGGACTTGGGCAAACAATTTAGCCTCTCTGAACCACAGTTTCCTCTTCTGTAGAATGATGTATAGTAATGGCATCTATTTGTCAATATTGTGAATATTAAATGAGATAATGCACAAAAAGAATATATTAGCATGGTTCCATAAGTGTAGAAAGGTGTCAATGGGTATCATTAATATTATTAATTTAGTTTTAAAATATATGCACAGTCTAGCATTATATTATTCTTAATAGTAAAATATTTAAGTTGTGTCCTCTTTATTTGGTGGACCTAGCATAATTTCTTCTTCCCATTATTACCATCAGGATTTTACAAAAAAAGGTATTATGTTGTTTATAATGATCAGACATCATGAAGGAAGATTTGCTTGTGGTATTCACATTTCCCTCATATATTTCCAGTGTTTATAAAGTAAAAATTGAGGATTCATTGTTCATTTGCTATGTTTGTTGTATTTATTTGTATCAATAGTTATCCTTTAAAAATTTTACTTTGCAAATCAAAAATTTTGTGTTTAACGTATTTTTTAAATTGTATAGAATACCCACTCATTTATTTTTATTTATTTTTTTAATTATTTATTTATTTATTTATTTATTTATTTATTTATTTATTTATGATAGTCACAGAGAGAGAGAGAGAGAGAGGCAGAGACATAGGCGGAGGGAGAAGCAGGCTCCATGCACCGGGAGCCCGATGTGGGATTCGATCCAGGGTCTCCAAGATCGCGCCCTGGGCCAAAGGCAGGCGCCAAACCACTGCGCTACCCAGGGATCCCCTACCCACTCATTTAAAATGAATGCAAGATACTTACTGAATCTAATTATATGTATATAATGTTTCTGGGCCAATTGTATATTCCTGTATATTGTTTCTTTCTCTGTAGTGTGTGTGTGTGTGTGTGTGTGTATTATATGTATGTATATATTACATATATATATATATATATATATATAAAACATATATTAAGGAATAGGTGATATGTGCCTTTTACTTAAGGGAAATTAAAAAACAACTTTTCTTAAAAAATAAATGTACCCTTGCAGTATGTGAGTTAATAATGAAATGTATCTGTCTCATATACTAGAGTCTAATAAGTAGACTGAAATAGAGTCTAATAAGTAGACTGAAAGTTGCTCTACAGCCATATAAAAAGGAGAGTATTTCTTTTCTTAACTCTGGTAGTACATAGGTATCAATTGGGGAGCTAGAAAAAAAATATCAATGCCTAGAACTGCCCCCAGAGATTGTGATTCAGTTGGTATACCAACCCTACCTGGGTAGTTAACTGTGATAAGTCTGGCTTACCATACCAGCTATATGGATGAATTCATCCAAATGAGACTGTTCAAAGGCTGGGACTTTTAGGACATAAAAGTTCAAAGAAAGAACATGTGTGGTGGAAGTCAGATCTTTAAGCTTTTTCTTTATTATCCTAAAAATGATGCCTCCTAGCACTGTGGCCCCATAAAAATCCATGGGCCTGATGGTTTCTGCTGATGCTTCTCTTTAGGGGGAGGGAGAAAAGTTCTGGCTCTCTCTACCCATACCCATCCTATTTCCCAGTCACATTGTTACTCCAGAGTTCTTAGCTTTTGATTCTAATCAGAGTGGGAGAATTTTCTTAGAGTCACCATGTACGAGCACTGGTTTAGAAATGCAGCCAGCTGAGATATGTGATAGTATTGCCATTCTTTGATATTTTCTAGAATGAGTTCTATCATCTATTTTTGTGTTAAGCCATGGAATAAAATATGGTGCTTTGTTATGTAACTACATTAGTAAATATCCACCTAGTAAGGAAATCTTTAAAGAAAAATTAATTTATGCAGAAGGTGGTATGTAGATACTAGATAAGATAATCCCATTGTCACATCTCTACATCAAAAGAAAATGAACACATATTTCATGATGTAATTATTCATCAGCCACAGGGCAGAGTTTTCCTTTGCTTTTGATAGCTTTATTGGGATATAATTCACATACTGTATAATTTACTCATTTAAAGAGTTCAGTTCAGTAATTTTTACTATATTGCAGAGTTGCAGAACCATCACCACAATTTAATTTTAGAACATTTATGTCCCTCCTAAAAGTAACTTCATGCTCCCTTCCCCCACTTCTACCCTCCACCCCTCCCGCAGTCTCATCCCGTAGCAACTTCTAATCTATTTTCTGTCTCTATAGATTTGCCTATTCTGGACATTTCATATAAATGTAATCATACAGTATGGTTCTTTGTGACTGGCTTCTACCCCTTAGCATAATGTTTTTAAAGTTTGCCCATGTTGTAGCATGTGCCGGTACTTTATTTTTTTTGATTACTGAATACTATTTTGTTGAAAGGATATACCATATTTTGTTTAACTTTTCATCAATTGATGAACATTTGGGTTGTTTCTACTTTGGGCTATTGTAAAGAATGTTGCTATTAAATTTGTGTACAGTTTTTGGGATGGGCATATATTTTTCTCTTGGCATGGAATTGTGAGGTCTTATGGTAAATTTATGTTTAATTTTTTAAGATACTGTTGAACTGTTTTCTTGCATGGCTATTCCATTTTATAATCCCATCAGCAATGTATGAGGCTTCTAGTTTGCTCACATTCTTGCTAACACCTATTTTTGTCTATTCTTTTGACTAAAGCATTTTAGTAGATGTGTAGTAGTATCTCATTGTGGTTTTAATCGCTTCATTGCGATTAAAGATATTGAGCATTTTTTCATGTGCTTGTTTGGCCATTACTGTATCATCTTTGGAGAAAAGTCTGTTCACCTTCTCTGTCCAGTTTATAACTGGGTAGAAGTTACCACTTATCCACTTACCAGTTAATGTACTACTTATGGTATGTGTTATGTTTTGTGACTATTCACTTTTTCTCAGATAATGTTTCCTCATTATTTGCTAGTGATTTTTTACATACTTTTGCTATCCTATTACTTTGGATAAAATATAATTTTCTATTAACAATTTCTGTTTCCTTAGGTCACATTGCAGAATCGACTGGCATTACAAAAAGCCAAATTATCAGTCTATGTGCAACCACCTTTAGTATTGACTTGTGACCAGTTCACCTTTGAATTTATGGGTAAGTGTTCTGTTTTGGCTTAAACTGTTTCATGGTGAGGTTTCCTTTTAATTAAAAGATTTTTTTTGGTTAGTATGTTTATTTCATGACTATATTTCTTGTCTGAATAGTGAGACTGGTATCTTTCTAAAGTCAGTGATTGTGTTTGGTTGATATTTTCCCTCCAAACATCAAGCATGAATGATACTTTTTTAAAAACAGGAACATTTAGTCAATGGTCGTTGAGCTGAAGTAATTACAGATTTTCAAGTGCTTTCCTTAACTAGATGGGCCTGTAATTGTACTTAAATACTATAATTTGGAAAGCTTTCTTTATTGGTATTCTCTAGTGAGCTGTTTATTGACTCAGTTATGTTTGCAGAAAGCATATTGGCTTTGGAGTCTGGCCTGAATTTGAATCCTGGTTCTGACACTTACTCAATGTATAACCTTCAGCAAGCTACTTTAGTAATTACTGGGAACCTTAATTTCTTTTAATTTGTAGAAAGGGGATAATGATATCTGTCTTGCAGGGCTGTTTTGAGACTTTAATTAGAAAGTGATGCTATGTAAGATATCTGTAATAATGCCTAAAATAGTAGAAAGGTTGTAAATGGCAACTCTTAGATTTTTTTGCACAGAATTTCTCATGCCCTACTGTTTACATCGAGTTGTCATTAGTCCTATCAGAATGATTTATGATTTATCTTTCTAGTCTTTTCCTTTCTTTGTTTACTGCTGTTGTTCAGCTAGTGATTCTGTATCTTATTAATGAAGTCAAGAACATATTTCTTTCTTTGCCCTTACTTGAGTGCCTGGCAGATAGGGGGAATTCAATAAAATATTAATTGAAACACTGAATGAATGGTTGAATGGTTGAAGTAACCTTGTATGTGATAACCAGTCATTGGATTCTCACTTTATTTTTTAATGTTTTCACAATACTTCCAATTTGTCTTTCTAAAACATTCTGAACAATTTATTCTTCCACTTCTCCTAAGACTGCCTAATACCAGTTGGAGGTCAAATACACAAATATAGAAAGTTAGGTATAATATGCAAAGTCATTACAGTTACAGATATATCCATATGCAGTTCCCCCTTCCATTTTCCCCTGCAGTCTGATTCTAGCCATGATAAAGTATACTATTCACCATTCCCAAATTCTCTTGCTTTTTTGTGTACATTTTTTTTTTTTTTCTAATCATACTGCCTTTTCATCTGACTAAAGAGAAGCAGTGACATAGAGTATGGGCACCCTTGTTCTGGAGTCAGCCTCAGTTCTATATGAGCTATACGGCCTTGGGCAAGCTCCTTAATCTCTCGATAGTCAGTTTCCTCATGCACAAAAGTTGGGAACAGTAATAGTAAACACCTTGCTGGGTTATTGTGAGAATTAAAGAAATTAATCCATGTAAAATGCTTGGGATAGTAGCTGGCATGTAGTGTGTGCATATAACTTTAACTGTTGTTAATAATAATTTCCCCAAATTTTGTAACTTAATATCACTTTTAACTGTTGTTAATAATAATTGCCCCAAATTTTGTAACTTAATATCACTTTTACATTGCTTATAGCACCAGAGATGAGTAGAACAGTAGCCTTTTCTGTTTATCTGAAAGGGAGTTATACACCACCTGAATTGGAAGGAAATGCTGTTGTCTCATATTCCAGACCATCAGGTAAACTCACAGTTGTTTACAGATTTATAAGCCTAATTACTCCTTTTAAATTGTTGGAGTTATGAGTTAAATGTTTAAGATTGAAAAACGCATGTAAATATGACTAAATGGAAAAATATTCTTTCCTAGTGTTAAATAAAATTGTATATCTAAATTACTTTTATGTGTTATGAATTATTAGAGATTCATCTATTTATCTGATTTCTGCATATAATGTTTGATTCTGTCTTAATTAATAGCAAATATATTTTTATTAACACTAAAAGAATGGTATTAGACTTCACTTATTTGAACCAAGGAGAAAAGCCTAGTCTGAATCAGTGAAAAAGACTATTATGGATTGCTTTAATATAAAGCAGTATTCAGAAGTTTAGACACTATTTTAGTGACTAAATAAAACTCTTTAGTGGGGTACATATTAAAATATTTAAGAACAGACTTATAAAATTTGACCTGTAGTTTGTCAAGGAACTCATTTTAAATTGAAAAAGTTATCTTCAGTTGAGATTCAGTTAGTATAAATTTCATCTTTGGTCAAATTTTATAGTGTGTTTTTCCCTGTGCAGTGGATTTTTCATATTAACTGTTTGACAGCTTGTTTATTGGTAGGATATGATTAATTAGTCATTGCTTTTTAAAAAATGTTTTAACATAGTGTAACTGATAATAGCATGTTTTAGCATTTGCATTTTTTAAACATTTCTTATAGTTTTTTTTAGTTCTAAAAGTTTTAGAGATGCATCAATTATCTTTTTCTTCTCTATTGATGTCCGCTTTGCTTATTTAGCAATGTTTTAAAATAATTATAGTTTAAAAAAATAATTATAGTTTTAATTTTGTCTAAGTGAATTTTCTGGCTTATGCAGTGACAACTTTATATTCTGAAGTGATTTTATAACTTTGATACATGTTTTCAAAATCTATTCTGCTTTGTAAGTTATTTTGCTTTAAGTTGTTAAAAAATTCATTATTAGTCAAAGTTGACCACTTTAATCATTTATTGTATTTTCAAAATTTGGGGTTATGTAAATATTTTATGTATAAATGACTTTGAGAAAGCTGGCTTCATTAAGAAATATAAAACTTCCAGAAAGGCATCAAAGAGTGATAGACTTTTTTAGTTGGACATTTCTGGAAAGGACATTAAAAGTTTTAAAATTATTTTAATTTTGAGTTGTGAAATAAAAAAGAAATATTTGGCTAAAATCTCTAGATCATTTATCATTAATTGAACATCTCACTAATAATGGAATTTTTACACTTTTTAATCCTTGTTACAGTTCAAATATGTATTGTAGACACTGTTGACACCTTAATTCAACTAAATATTTAATTTGTTTTCAGGGAAAGGAGTGACACTAGTTGAAAATGATTTAAAGTAGAGAAATGGGTTGTGTAGGTGGATAAAATGCTTTACAAATACATTATAAAGTAGTAAAATCAGTTTGTGAGCTTATGGTTACACATATCATTTTTAACGATTAGACTTTTCTATAGACAGAATTTAAAAGATTATAAATTATTGCTAAACCAAAGAGCATAGCATTAATTAGTTGAAAGTTAATTAGAGATTAAAATGTAAAAAAAGTTTATAAAAGTAAAAGAATACCAAGACAAGCCAAAAACAAAAACCAAAAGACATTAGTCCACAGTGTACCTATTGACTGAAATGATAATATAAGTGAGAGAAACTAGAAATATTGTGTATTTGGCCTTGCACTCAAATTTTTTCCAACAATTCTTTAATCCTCTTGATGTCATTTATGTATTGAGTCTGGTTTGCTCTTTGTCTAGATCATATACCTTATCTCTGTTTGTGTGTGTTTGTGTGTTTCCACATTTACACCAGAGTACAAGCTGCGTGGACTTCTGAGAATGGATTTGTAGATATATTGTTAGATTTCATGTTATACTCTTCAGTTGTGAATTGACTTATTTATGTTGGGGGGCCATTTAAATCATCTAAGAGAACCTTGAAAATTTCAATGTATATTTTTAAGCAAATGTGTATTAAGTTTGTACTGTAATTTGGCCACAAATAAATTGTTACATTCTTTCTCCCCTGCCCTTTTCTGCATCGCCTCTGGTGGATAGATCGAAATCCTGATGGTAAGTGAAAAGAATTTAGAACAAAATGAATTTCAGAACTGAAAATTGGTCAGTGAATTGAACTGGTATTATACCATGAACGAACTATTTTTACAGACTGCTGTTTTAACTATAGAAACCTGTTTAGGATGATTCAGTGCCTTTATCTGGCTATGGAGAGGATCAGAAATGTTTCCTCTTGTAGAGACTTGTCATTTGTTATTAGTTGTTTCAGAGTTCTGAGAAAGAATAAAGCTCCATGACTTTTTTGGAAAAAAAAAAAAATCAGAAGTGTCATTGACCACTTATAAGTAAGTCATTGGTGATTTACTTATATGCTCTATCTTATTTTACTTAAAGGAAGAATAAGGAAAAAATGGTGTTCGTCACTGAATTCTAATTGTTTTATTTTTCTTTCTTTCTATTTTTAATTGATTGAGGGATGGGATAAAGCGGTCAAGGTGTAAACAAGGGTATAAGGAAAGGATAGGCCATGTGGGGTCTTTTTGATCATGTTTGTGATTTTGTTTTTGTTTTTGTTTTTTTTAAAGATTTTATTTATTTATTCGAGAGAGAGAGAGAGAGAGAGCGAGAGAGAGAGATATTGAGAGATTGAGGGGCAGAGACACAGGCAGAGGGAGAAGCAGGCTCCACGCGGGGATCCCGACATGGGACTCGATCCCAGGTCTCCAGGATCACTCCCTGGGCTGAAGGCGGCGCTAAATCGCTGAGCCACCCAGGCTGCCCATGTTTGTGATTTTGGTGTGTATTCTGTGATCAAAGGGCAGCCACTAAATGGTTTTAAGTATGTCATGAAGTGCATGGATGTGAACATGCACACACACATGCTTTTGCCCCTGTATATGACAGGAATAGATTTGTGTTTTGGAAAGATCACTCTCATTGCAGTGTGAAGAACTGGTTTTGAAGGAAAGCCAAATTACACGTCAGATGGGCAGCTGGAGGTTATGGCAGTGGAGTGGAGGAGAGGCAATAGAGATGGGGCTGAGACCTATTTAGGCTTCAGCTCATTAGTAATGAGCACACCTATTGCACAGGTCTTGAGATCTGAGTATCATCTCTAGTAAAAGGGATCAGGGTTCTTAGAGAAAAGGCTGTTTCCAGGTCTGGAGAAGGGAAAATAAGAGAGCCTATCCTATATTGTTGGGTCAGAAAGCAAAGAAGTGGTTAAGAAATGATAGTACATCAAAATGATTCAGAAGCCAGTGAAGGAGTTTCCACTGGCTAGATATGGGACATTTTGAGCATCAAAATCATAATAGTAATGTATTATAATATGCTGAAGACAAATAGAATCTGTGAGTATAGTCATATAAAACGGTATGTATAGAGGGAAAACTCTACAAGAGGATGTCAGCTAATAAATGTAGAATGAGTAATAGAATTAGAGAATCATTATTTTGCAAAACCTGTGCAATAGTTAGTTCAGGCAAGATTTGTCAGTGGACACTAAATTCATTGGAATAATAGAATATTCCATCTCAAAACATACTCCATAGATTACTTTTTAATTGCAAAGAGAACACAATTTCTTTACAGGATTGTTTTTGTAATACTACTGTAATCAAACGATCAATCGATCAATGTTAGCATCATTATCAGAATACTGACATTATATACTTTCTGTACTGATGTGCATATCTTTTGAGACATACAAATTGTCTTTTATAAATGTCTGTTATGTTTTCTAAATTGTCTGTTTTCTGTATGTCCAAATAGATCCACTGCTTTCTCTGGTCAGAACACCATCAATACTTATTCTGTGGGCTTATTTCTTATCTTGTTTAAAATTTGTGGGGCAATGTCATCAAAGTTCTCATCCCTTAAACTTGCCTGGGTCAATGATGACTGTTACCAATTGTATTTTTCCCAAATCCGTTATTTATGACTCTGCTGAAATACCTATCATAATATGAATTTTGTTAAGTTTGTTCCTTAGGTTTCCCTAGTAGACTTTGGGCTCTTTGAGAGGAGGGTTCAAGTATTCATTGTTGAATTGTGCAATATCTGGGTAGATGACAGGCACTTAGAGTATATCCTGCTTCGATTATTTTTCCTCCCAGACACAGACTTAAGTGGTGGTTTATCTCTGCTTATTAGATATTTTAAGATAAATATTAGATGACAATATTAATTAGTAATAAATAAAATACTTAAAAACAATGACAGTAATTTACTCATCCAGTTTTGGTAATGCCAACCACCTGAGTTGCATTGTATCTGGGAGGTGAAAATATATTCATATGAGAAACATTTTAATAGGAGTTAAGTGTTTAGCTTAATAACATGAAATATACTTGTCAAATTAGGATTTGGGTTATTAAAAATGACTATTAATAATGAATGTTTACATTTTACTTGGCAAGATTGATCTAGCTGGTAAGATTTTATACTGACTTTTGTAAAATACCATATTATTTAAATGATTTAACTTCAAAAAAATTAGTAAAGGTTATCATTGAAAGGAATTTACTCCTTCTTACTGTAAATTCAGCCCAAACCAAGAGAAAAAAATCACAATACATGGAAATTTTAGTATTTCAATACAAAGCTAATAATCTCTTATGATATATTTTAAAATTATAATTATGCTTTAGAGAGTAGAGTTGAAATATTCAGCTTCATCTAGTTGCAAGGTTGCATAATATGTTGCCACTTAGATCTTAACTTACACACAAAGCTTCAAATTTCAAAGACTGGTCCATTTTATTGGCCTGATCTGTTCAGGCTCTTTGCAGATAAGCAGTCCTGCTTTTACATATGGAAAAAGAGAAGCAAAGGAGATTTTATGTTGTCCCATAAGAGTTAGTCTCCATTATGTCTGCATTAAAGTTACATGACATGGGCAGTGTAAAACATGACTGCAGATGGGGCACAGTACGTAGCCAGACATAACAGGAAGGGATCAAGGAAGTTCTGGCTCCCAGACATTGCTACTGCTTTGGGGTTCCTTGTTTTCAATATGAAATGACTCTAGCAGGCCCCTGGAAAGAGTTCTGAAGGCATTATATAGATGTGTAATATATATAGTTATTCTACTCTGATATATATGTTCTTTTTTACCTTTTTTTCCCCCAAAGCACATTTTGGCATCCCTCTTGACAGGGATACTAGGCTCCTGGGTGTGCCAGGTGTAATTAGAATTCTCTTCTTGGAGAAATTGTTCTGTCAAGAGTGGTTTTGATGTGAATTTTCTCTCTAAGTGTTAAATAATTTTGTGATTAATTGCACCAGAGTAGTTGCGACTATTCATTTCCTCTGTTAGGCTAGAAAGGGAAGTGTCTGAAGGAGAGGTGATTATATTTGATAAAAAACTGCAGAACAAAGTCAGTCTGATGAATGAGTAGGCCAATATTTGAGTATTAATAAATGACCTTTTTTTTCTCCTCAGTAATAACACTCAGAAAGTTATTTGAATGAGCCAGATATAGAGACTGTTTTGCCAACTACATAGAGAAAATATCACTGATGGTAGGAAAAATTGGGACCAATTAGACTTTCAAGTAAATTGAAAGCTATTGTAGTAGAAAATTTGAAAATTAAATACATGTAATTCTTTCCTTCCTTATTATAGGCACATACATGCATGTATTCACACATACCTCTCTACCTCTGGCTTCAGGTTTTTAGATGCAATCACAGCCTGAAGAGTAAATTGGTAGCTAAATTTACATTTCAGGCTTTTCAAGAAAATGTAAAGCTCAATAAAAATGTGTCTCTGATAAACCCCTTTAAATAGTGGAGATTGTATTTTAAAAGACTGGGGTTTTAATTTAATGGGAAGTAGTATTAAATACTGGCATTGTAGTTTTTCTTCTTGAAGAAATGGTTTCCTTAAACTGGTTTCTAAAGGATTTCATATTCTTTTTTCTCCAATGGTAAAACTTTTTAAGCTGCTAGCATATAAAAAAATAGCCATAAAAAAGCTGCTAGCATATAAAAAAATAGCCATAATCATTTTATTAAGTATAAGTGTCATCATTTTTCAAAATAATGTTTTCCAAATGTCCTATGAAACATGTTTACAGTACCTGGAGAGAAAAGAAATTCTGGAGGGTTTCTACAAATCTTAGCAACTGCTGACCATTGCCCTAGTGTGTGATACTGTCATTAACTGACCTGAGTTGTGAATTGAGTTATACTGTATTTCCCTTCTTGCATTCATTAGTTCTTGCTATCCATTTGTTTCAGTTTCTGAAAACCTACATATACCACAAGTTTCTTAGCTCTAGGTTCTTGGAGATTTAGGATAATAATCTTCAAATATATAGACTCAGTAACATAAGGCCAGTGTTGTTGATTGTGATTATTATTATTTTTTTTACCACCAACTCAAGCATTATCTATCTGATCCAAGTGAAGTAGAGCCACAGTTTTTAGCAATATAGTTTTATTTATTTTAAAAATATTTTGTTTATTTGTTCATGAGAGACACACAGAGAGAGGCAGAGACATAGGCAGAGGGAGAAGCAGGCTCCCTGCAGGGAGCCTGATGTGGGACTTGATCCTGGGACCTTGGATCATGCCCTGGGCCAAAGGCAGACGCTCAACCGCTGAGCCATCCAGGCGTCCCAGCAGTATAGTTTTAGAAGGACATTTACAGTCAGATTTTGTTTGAACACTTAGCTTAGACTTTGGTTGAAAGTGTATCAAAGGTAGCTTCTCTGTGCATTTACAGAATTGTCAAAAGATGAAGGATTTTTTTCCATTACTACATTCATTAAAAATGAAGGACATGGAAAAAGGTTTTAGTTTCCTTGTTCTTTCCAGGCTGCATCTATTAATTGAGACTGTAATTTATATATTGTAGAGGAAACATATTAGTAGGTATATTTCCATAATTTGGGGATATATAAACTATATGAAGTTAGAAAAAAATAATGCTTTGCAATATTTTTTATGGTGATATTGATCGTTGTGGTTTGGACAGTAGCTTAGATCATGTTACCATAATATTTTGAATCAAAACATTTCATCATTGTAAAGTACAAATACACATGCCTCTAAAACCTCACAGAATGTCAGGGAATAATGTCTTGGGACTTTTCTAAAGAGACACCAGTTATAATTTGTATCTAGGTTTCAAGGAGAAGTGAATTTAACATCTGTTGGTTATGAGCAAAAAAATGAGCTATGTAAAATTTAATGGATAATAGATTATGTTGAAGAGAATCACAAATATGCTCCACATGCTCTGAAAAAGTATTTAATTGACCTCATATATCAATATACTTGCCATTGTTGATGATCACTCATTATCCTAGTGAATAAGTACTTCTGGAAAGTGTACTTCCAGCTTGGATATCGAGTAAGCTGTACAATTCCAATTGGCATTAACAGAATATATCACTAATTCTAGGGATCCTGCTTTGGGATATGTCCCCAAACTTTAGCTGCTTCTGCTTTTGCTATCTTTAAGTTGCTCACTGACTTCACTATAAAGAAATAAAGGGTTTTAACTATAATGATTAATAAATGTCAATTAGATTAAGAAAAAAAAAGAAATAAGGGAATTAATGTGTGGATATATCAAATAGAGTAGAATATTTTAAGTTTTTCATTTCTCTACAACAATATACTAAGGTAGAGGTTTCAATATATTACCTTTTATCTTACCAATTAAAGGTGGAATCCTAGAATAAAAAGAGAGAAAACTAAAGTTGTAGAATTGCTTTTCTAGATTTATAAGTAGAGAACTTAATTTGCTTTGGTTTCAATTTCATTCTTTGTAAAAATATTGAAAGGAATGATCTTAAAAACTTTTAATTTTGACATAAAACTCTTCATTGTTATTTATTTACCTATTTGAATATGCCTGTAAATGTACTGAAACAATTCATTTGAATGACCATTTGATACTTTCAAAATGTCACTTAGCAGGGATATGTAAAGTTTAATGCATTGAGAAAAATTTAATTTATATGAAACTAATTTCTTAATATGGAAATAATGTGAAATTCAGTAAACTTCACTAGAGCAAATTCTGCTTTTGTACTTATAATTTATTGTAGATTTTTAATTGTAATTTGAATCTTCAATAAGTAAAAATAGCTAAAGATTTAAATTTTTTGGTGGTAGAAAAAAATATTAGATAAAGTCATATAACATCTTCCTGATACAGATTTGCTCATTTAGCTGATAGTCTTGGATTGAGGGTAGAACTATTAAGGTCTTAGTTTAAAAGGCAGTTCAGTAATTGAGTATAAAACTAAATATACTGTTTTGTGTAGTGTTCAACTGTGATGATTTTTAAAATATGCTGTTAGAGTAAAGCCTACACTCTTTTTTTTAGGATTTTATTTTTGTCTTGAACTCTTTGGCAATAATTTTAAAAATGTATTATAATAATACTTTATAGTTTTTTCAGTTATGCTAAATGAAATGGACAGGAGCAAACTTTTAAACTAAGATGTATTGCTACTCAAACTGTTAATAGAGTTCAGTTTTTTGGTCAAATTTTCTGTCAAATCTATGAATCTACATTTTTCTCTTTTTATTTCAGGCATTCCTCGGGTTATCCAATGTAAATTTAGACTTCCTCTGAAATTAATCTGTCTACCAGGTCAGCCTTCAAAAACTGCAAGCCACAAACTAACTATTGATACCAACAAATCTCCAGTTAGTCTTCTCAGTCTCTTTCCAGGTAGGACTTTTGAAGTAACATGCCTGTAACATCAGAAATGTTAAGAATTCAGAATGGAATCCTTCATCAGCAGGTAATGATAGGGTAATTATCAGATAATTGTTAAGTCAGAATATAAAAATGCCTCAAAGATTTTTCTCTCTTGTTTGCCTGTTCAAAGGCAAATAGCTTATATCAACAAGGTAATAAGGTATACCTTTTAAGTTTGATTAAAATTATTATAATCATTATTTTGCTTCAGTATTCAGAAATGAAAACATCAAATGTTTCTTTTTAGACTGGAATTTTTTGCTTGGAATGTAAATATTTATTATTCATCTTTATTTTAGGTTTTTGACTATGTACCTTTTTAAAGTATATTCTATGCCCATAAAAAGTAATCTTATAAGTAGATGCTCTTTGTGGTTTTGCTTTCTCCATCAGCTGGAGGGGGCGATTGTTCAGTTCTCTGGCTCTGATCCTTTAGAAAGGGCTTTGTATATAAAGCTTGAATATCACAGTGAATTTGGGGGTAATTTGTGAAGGTGTGACTTTCTCCAGGTGTCAGCTTTTCTTTCTGAGTAGCTTAGAAAAGAGAGGTGTTGATTGGATAAGACATCTTTAGTAGCCAGGTTTCTAATGTGTAGCATCTATTAACTTTACTGTGTTGGGGTGGAATTAAAAAAAAAATCTTGGAATTAAATCAGCCTTTTTAAATCCCTCATTAAAAATTGGCACTGTTGACTATGATATGCATCCTCATTCTGGCATTAGTGGATAGGATTTAGAATACAAAGAGTATTTTCCACAAGGTTTAGAAATTTATGGTAAGTCAACTTTTGTGTTATTAACTACTTAAAGTGCTTAAAATTTATTTTTCATTAATTTGAAGTGTTTAAAAAGCTTTATTTATATCTAGCTCAATGAAAAATCTCCGAAGTTAAATAATCTTTATTACAATTAATCTGTTCTTTAGTTTTAATTGAATTTGGATACACACACACACATTGTTAGCAATGTTTTGTAATGTTTGGTGTCTTTATCTTTTCCCTTCCCTTTTCTTTTTTTCTCAGTTTTCTCAGAAAACATCTGGGTTATAAAAAAGGCAGAAAGAGTCACTATCCTTACAACATCTTATGCAAATGTATTAGTTCCTTGGGTCCCCTATACTGTCCTGGGAATATTTGGAAATTGCATGTTGGACTCTGAGTTTATTGGTACCTTTGAAAAATGTTTAAGACCCTGGCTTCTGAGTTGGTGATCTTTACTGTGGGTGGATGAAAACCCACAGAGATTGAATAAAAATGGATGCTTTTAACCAGAGAGGTAATCTCTGTAAGATATAGATTAGATGGGAAGAACTAAGGAAAGCTTAGATAACTCATCCATTTTCCTACTGATTTTGGGCTAATTGTTTTAATGTCACAGATATTTTAGGCTTAGCAGCATATATTTGCTTCTTACTCACTTAATAAATGGGACTCAATGACAAGTTTTAGAAAAATTTCCCCAAGATCCAATGTGTATGATTTAGCAGGTTCTATTTTGGAGTTCTTGGATGTGTATTCATATTGGACATGATGGAATCCTGTAATTATTTAAAATAAGTATTCTTGGTACTTTTTCACCTTTTACTTCTTGAGATTGCTTTTCCCTCTTGATGTATATAAAACTTTGTATGTTGATGTCAAGTAAACT